>NC_071119.1:5587500-5911666 GCF_024256425.1 Clarias gariepinus
ATCATGTTTGTATATGTATCATAAAAATAGTCTTTTCATTAGATGCTTCTAAGATGATTAAAAATATTTACTGTTGAGTTTTATTTTAGGGCGCTGGTGGCTTAGTGGTAGGTGTTTCGCCTGCCATGCGGAAGGCCCGGGTTCGATTCCCAGCCAGTGCCCAAGCCCCAGCCACTGGATGCAGTGCTGGTTCCAAACCCGGATAAAAATGGGAGGGTTGCGTCAGGAAGGGCATCCGGCGTAAAACCTGTGCCAAGTTGTAGTACGGACTGGGTATTCCACTGTGGCGACCCCTTGCTGGGAGCAGCCGAAAGACCAACGACAACTGTTGAGTTTTATTTATAGATTTTCTTGAGTAAATAAGGTTACTTAGGTTTTTATTCAGCTTTACTGTGAGGTTGAAAGACACAAGTGCCACTGATCTAAGATCATCATAAACCCATGTTCCCTATTGTGCGACAGTGAGTGAAAAAGTATCTACATCATACAAAACGCACAGGATGTACATTATACACATGGTTTTGCAGTCTCACACGTGCATGCAAAAGGGGGCATTTATGTAATATTTATTTTACAACTGTAAGATTTTTTTCATTTTTATATTTTTAAACTTGTGTTCAGAATCTGCTGACAGAGCTCTTTCTCTCTCTCTCTCTCTCTCTCTCTCTCTCTCTCTTTTCAATCTCTGTAAAGTCCTGTTTGTTCTCATACCAGCTCTTTGGTTCACTATAAATATAGTAGACACTTAAGCTAAAACATCTGCCTCCTTCTAGAGAGTATTTACACAAACATGAACCACAAAATGTAATTATTTATTTATAATTTATACTTATTATTAATCAATTTATTACCTTTCTACATATGTACAGTTTTCATATACCAAATATTTAACCCTCATATTATGTTAAGGGTCAATTTGACCCATTTCAGTTTTTATGTTGACCAAAGTACTGTTTATCCTTCTTTTATCTTCATGAAATTTTGTGACTTTCTCATCTGAGGTCATAAAATGGTGTGTAAAATATGGACACGCTGATGTGTCCTGGAATGTCTGTGCAGAGTTTGTATACAAAGATGATGTTGCGGGTCATTTTGACCCGGACACTTTGATGTGGGTAAAAACCTGATCAGATCCAAAATAAACATGTCTCTCTCATGTACTTTGTTTTGAATAGCCTCTAAATAAACATTCAGACCCACAGACCCAGGTGTGTGTATGGGACAAGCTTTCTTCCCTTTGTCCTTGTCACTGTTCTCATGTCATCTCTTTGAGAAGCACACCAAAATGAGCTCCAGAAGGTTTACAGCTGAAGAAGTTTTATCAGGGATTTTTAACTGGGATAGTGATGAAGAAGAACAGATTTCAGAGACAGAGGATTGTTCAGAGCCCGAGGACAATGTTATTGATGATCCTGACTGTCAATTTTTCTACGATGAGGAGGATTCAGAGGAGGAGTCTGCTGCCGTCTCTACATCAGATGAAAAACAAGGACTGCAGCAATCATCATCCACATAGGGCACATGGACATCCAAAGATGATATTATGAAATGGTCAACATCACCACACCTAAGTCACGGCAGACTGTCATCTTCCAATGTTATCAAAATGACTCCTGGTCCTACAAGATTTGCCATTACATGAGCTGATGATATTCAATTCACGTTTCAGCTCTTCATATCCCCACCAATAGAGAGAATTATATTTGACATGAGTAACTTGGAGGGGAAAATATGGGCAGATTGTGATGCAAAATCTAGCTATGCATGGAATATGCAAGTATACACTGGAATGCTACCTAAAGGAGCATCTGCGAAGAATCAGGGGATCCGTGGGGTGCTGGAGATTAGTGAAGGGATGCAAGGTCACAACATTACTTGTGACAACTTCTTTACATCCTACCACTAGTGCAAGACAGCCCGTTGGCCCTTGGTTATTTTCTACAACATTGTAGACGTGTCTGCTTACAATGCCTATGTCCTGTGTACTGAAATCCATCATCAATGGAATGCTGGCAAATTCTACAGACGTCGGCTTTTCCTGAAAGAACTGGGCAAAAGACTTGTCACTCCCAAGAACTAAAGGCGAGCCAGCCCAGCTCGATCACCAGCAGCTGCAGCTGTAACAGAAAAAGTCAAGTTCGTGCCATCCATACAATCTGCAATGGATCCAGTGGATACAGGTGTACAGAAACGGAAGAGATGCACGGTCTGTCCCTCCAGGAAGGACAGTAAAACAAGCACATCTTGTGTGAAATGCAAGAATTACATCTGCAGAAAGCACACATTTACATTATGTCCATCATGTGGACAGCATTGAAAAATGTTGAACCCTGAAAATCTAAAACTAAACAAAATAGTTGTTACAAAAATTATTCTGGAATTTCAAATTGTTTTGTATTTCAGTTTTTAAAATGTTTATCCAATAGCAAATAAAGTTGCTGTTGTTTAAACCCAGTTTTTTGACAGTTATGAGTGGATTTACACAGTGCGGGTCAAAATGACCCGTAACATAACCAACGTGATTTTTTTTCAACATAATATAAGGGTTAAAGCACACACTGCAGTCCAGAGCTTTCCCACAGTAACTGGTCTCCCTCTACAGTCAGGAAAAAAGTCATGTAAGTCGGTCATCAGCATTTAAAGTTATGTAAGTAAAATGACCCAGAAATCTTTGCATGTCTGTATCCTTGTTGTTTTTGTTCCAGTCAGTTCATTGACATTAATGACTTCATCTGAGTGCCATATGACTAGCTAATAGAATAAATGCATACTGTAAGTAAGGGTTTGTACAGGCGTGATTCTAGAGACTGCTGTGGTCCTAGGCAACAGAGTGTATGCCAATTAGCCTTATCTGTATCTTGAAGGAAACCCATCAAGCACAGGAGAAACAGGAAAACTTTATGCAAAAACAAACCTGAGCCTGATGGCCACTAAGCCACCAGGCCACCACGGTGGGGTCATTTAAAATAAATGTCACTTGAATGTAGCTTTAATATTACATAATACATTAAATAGGACTTCTGAGAAAAGTGTCTTTTGGTCAAAATCGAGAAAGTACTATGAAGTAATAACATTGTCACAAGTAAGTCAGTATACTGATCACTCAACGCACCTGTAAGTGTGTAGGTCTGTTTTTGCATCAGTTTTATGTGCACAGAGACACAGAGCAACTGGATGCGTTTCAAGGTCACATGACCACAACAAGATCATTTAGGGACTGAAAAAAAGGAGGGAACCTACAAAAAACAAAGGTGTGCCGAGCTTGTAGCATCAGTCGCATGTATATTTAAGGCTGTCATTGTTGCCACAGGTGCTTTAACCAAGTGATGGGTCTGAGTACTGTACGTTCGTTACCTAGATATTTCAGTCTTCATTTTTTTTTTTAAATCATAAAATCCAAAACCTGTTTTTTTTTTTTCATTGTGAAGTACTGTGTGTACAGTAGATTAATTAGGGGGAATATGGATCTGTATCCATTTTAGGATGAGTGTGAAACATAATAAAAAGTTGAAAACCTGAAGGGAAACCTTTCCCTCAACTCTGTTTAATTTATATAAATTTCAAGTCAGGCTTACAGTTGGGTTTAGATTAATAATTATAAAGCAAAGTAAATTATAAACTGTGGTGGAATTGGTTCCCAGTTTAACAAGCTTCAACATTATAAGGTTTCCATATACAGTAATTGCAGATTCTTATACAGACTATTACACAATAGTACAACCTGTCCATGTCAGAAGCACATAAAATTCCCTGGTCCTTTTCCAAAAATCTTGGTTCCTTTTTCATTTCAAGTCACCTCTCTCTCTCTCTCTCACACACACACACTTACACACACCCACACACAATATTTTATGTTTTAGTGTTATGGATTGCTTGTTGGTCGTTTTCAATATGTTTTAGTAAGTGTGTTTTGGTGTTGTCTTTTGTATGCTGGTAGTATGGTGTGTCACACATACCGAGAATAATTGTGATTTTTTTTTCTTTTTTCTTTTATTTGATACAATATCTGGAGGTTAAAGGCCTAACATCTGTCAAAGGACATGACCTGGGAACTGTAGTTAGATTGTGTCACACATTAATCACAAGAAACCACTTCTGTCCTCTCACTTCCTTTTCTATCACTTCCTTTTCTATCTAAAATGAAAGTGCAGGAAGCACTAAATGAAAGTGCTTCCTGCACTTTCATTTTCTCAACATACAACACGTCAGTAAAACCCCACGACTGTACAGTTATGTTCTCACACACAAAGACGCAGTAATTCAGTGTTTAGTCTTGTGTAGTTTGGAGATGTTCCTGTGTCCTTCTGTCAACTGCATGGACAATAGAGGAGAAGAAGAGGACATGACGATGGTCATCTATAAAACTAGAGATGATTTTAAAGGCTACGACACGGAGATGGAGAAAACTGATTTAAAGAATAAGCTACAAACTCAACACTCAGGTACACAATAGATTATGTTTTATGTTTGCTTTAGTTAACTAGACTCTGTGCTCAATGTATATACATTAACAATAAGAGTCTGTATGAGCAATGGAGCTAAACAGCAGTTTGCCCTCTTTGTTTCAAAAGATTGCTCATCACTGCTTTCTATACCTTAATGTTAGAGATGGCTGGGAAAAGTCTTGTAAATCTTAATATTAATAAAAAAAGACCCTAGATCACTAAATACAGTGGTTACCCAATCGGAGCGTTGGTTTTACCGTCGTGGCGCTCGGCGGCAGCATTTGGGTTTGTGCGTTTTCTGGCTTTTACCACTGAGTGGCGCTATATAACTACCAACTGACGCCTCATGCCTTAGTTTATTCTCTGCGGGATTAATGAGACGCGCTCCTTTAGCACGTAGTAGCAGATAAGATCAAGTGAAACGCTGTAGTTAAACGAATTCATAATCACAGAACTAAAATTTGTCAGGATGAACTAACCTAGGCGACCAGATGACTTAGCTTTAGCGATTAGCCCAATGTAGCGTGGATGGTGAACCCAAACGCGGAAGAGAGCGAGTAGGTAGGATAACCACGCTTGTTAGTCTAAGGACTCTCACAAAAGGGGAGCAAGGGAAAAACACAAATTTAACCCGCGTCCTATAAACACACACTCAAGATCAGAAAGCAAAACCCAAATAAAGTGAGTACTCACGAACCGATGATGGACAACCAGAACCGACATGGGCTGAACTCAATGACTGAGCGCTGAATCGTGGTTTGTTTACTCCTCTTATACTTCCTGATTTGCGACTGCTCTACTTCCGGGTCCTAGTGCCGGTCGCCGATTGAGTGTGCATGACAGTACCCCCCTGTCCAGGACCGGCTCCTGACGGTCCTGGGGTGGAGGATACCCGACGACGGTAGTCCCGGATTAATTCGGGGTCGAGAATGAACCGGGACGGAATCCAGGATCGTTCCTCAGGGCCGTAGCCTTCCCAATCGACCAGGTACTGGGTGCCCCTGCCCCGAGGGCGTGAGTCGAGGATCCGGCGCACAGTGTAAGCGGGACCACCGTCGATAATCCGGGGAGGAGGAGCAGGGGGGGTGGGTGGATTCATTGGGGAGGTGGTGAAGTGCTTTAGTTGGGAGGTGTGAAAAACTGGGTGGATCCGGAGCGCCGCAGGCAGCTGGAGCCGGTAGGTGACAGGGTTTATCCGGTGGGTGATGCGGTATGGGCCGATGAACCTGGGAGATAGTTTGCGGGATTCTGTGTGCAGGTGCAGATTCCTTGTGGAGAGCCATACCTTGTCACCTACGTGGTACAATCGTCCCGGAGGGTGTCGGCGGCGATGCTGGGCGACGTAGGTGGTATTGGCACGTTGGATGGCGAGGTTGGCTTGGTTCCATAACCGCCGACACCTACGGACCAACTGTTGGGCCGATGGTACATCAACCTCCGGTTCTTGATGGTCGAACATCGGAGGTTGGAAACCATAACATACCTCAAATGGACTTAGGTTGGTGGCTGAGGAGACGTGGAGGTTGTGGGATAGCTCGGCCCATTTGAGGTAGCGGGCCCAGGAGCGCTGGCGATCCGAAACAAAACATCTCAGGTAGCGCTCCAGTTGTTGGTTGGCCCGTTCCGTCTGACCGTTAGTCTGGGGGTGGTAACCGGAGGACAAACTGCAGGTGGAATTGATCAGACGGCAGAAGGCCTTCCAGAACCGGGCGGTGAACTGAGGCCCCCTGTCCGAGACGATGTCCTTGGGGAACCCATGCAGGCGGACTACGTGTTCCAAAATCAGCTCAGCAGTGTTTTTGGCTGATGGGAGTCCGGTGAGGGCCACCAGGTGTACAGCTTTGGAGAACCGGTCGATGATGGTTAGGATGGTGTCTTTTCCTTCGGAAACCGGCAGGCCCGTGATGAAGTCTAAGGCGATGTGCGTCCAGGGCCGTCGGGGAACGGGCAAAGGCTGGAGCTCTCCGGAAGTAGGCTGGTTGGAGTCCTTGGTCTGGCGCACACCGGGCACGCCTGAACGAACTCTTCAACGTCCCTTCTCATGGTTGGCCACCAGAATGCCCGTCTCACAAACTGTAGTGTGCGCCGAGTCCCTGAGTGTCCTGCGACGGGCGAGGAGTGGCCCCACTGGAGAACTTCGGGGACCAGACGCTGAGGAACAAAGAGTCGTCCAGGCGGCGCACCTGCCGGCCCAGTCTTCGCAGCCTGAGCCTGGCGAACCCTTGTCTCTATGTCCCAGTGGATGGGTGCAATGATCCGTGAGGTGGGGATGACAGGCACGGGGTCCGCCCGGGGCATCTCCTCTTCTTGTTGACGAGAGAGGGCGTCGGCCTTGGTGTTCTTGGAGCCCGGGCGGTATGACAGATGGAAATTGAAGTGTTCAAAAAACAATGCCCACCGTGCCTGTCGTGGGTTGAGTTGTTTTAGATTCCGGATGGTGATGAGGTTCTGATGATCCGTCCAGACCATGAACGGCTCACTGGCGCCCTGGAGCCAGTGACGCCATTCCTCCAAGGCCCACTTTATGGCCAACAGCTCGCGGTCCCCTACTCCGTATCGCTGCTGAGTGGGGTCGAATTTCTTGGAGAAGAAGCCACAGGGGTGTAGCTTCTGGTCTGGACCTCGCTGAGAGAGAACAGCGCCAGCGCCCACATCTGACGCGTCCACCTCTACAACGAACGGTTGGTTGGCATCTGGGTGAAGAAGAATGGGTGCCGTGGTGAAGCGATGACAGAGTTCTTGGAGATGGCTTCAGGAGTGAGATGGAAGGGATGGGAGGAGGGCCTGGTCAGACTGGTTAGTGGTGCTGCAACTGTACTGTAGCCCCGGATAAAGCGACGATAGAAGTTCGCAAACCCCAGAAACCGTTGGAGCTGTTTGAGCGTCCTGGGTAGGGGCCAATGACGGACAGCTTCCAGTTTCTGCGGATCCATGGCCACACCCTGGGACGAGATGACAAAACCCAGGAACGTGGTGGAGTGCTGGTGAAAAGCACACTTTTCCAACTTACAGTACAGCTGGTGAGCGAGCAATCTCTTAAGAACTGCCCGTACATGTTGGATATGTTCTTCGGTGGTGCGAGAGTAGATAAGGATGTCGTCTAAATATACAAACACCCATCGGCCTAACATGTCTCTCAGGACATCGTTTATGAATTGTTGGAAGGCCGAGGGTGCATTGCATAGTCCAAAGGGGATGACCAGGCTCTCATAATGTCCTGTGGGAGTGATGAAGGCCGTTTTCCACTCATCACCCTCTCTGATGCGCACCAAGTTGTAGGCGCTCCGGAGGTCCAACTTTGTGAACACGGTGGCACCAGAGAGGGCGTCCAGGGCTGAGTTGGTGAGCGGCAATGGATGTCGGTTTTTGATGGTGATTTTATTCAACCCCCGATAGTCGACACATGGGCGAAGTTCTCCTCCTTTCTTCTTCACGAAGAAGAAGCCGGCGGCCGCTGGTGACGAAGAGGGCCGGATGGTTCCATGGCGAAGGGCACTGGCGACGTACTCCTCCATCGCCTGTGTCTCAGCCGCCGACAGTGAGTACAGGTGGCCACGGGGGGGAACAGAACCTGGCTGCAGCTCTATCGCCAGGTCGTAAGGGCGATGTGGTGGAAGGTGAGTAGCTTTTCGTTTACAAAAGACTGCAGCCAGGTCACGGTAGGTGGAAGGAATAGCGTTGGTGTCGACATCGGGGGCCTCGGACTCCGTGGAACACGTCCCAGCTGGGTCCCGTAGGCACAGCTCAGTGCAGGTCGGCCCCCACTGAAGGATTTTATTTTTTGTCCATGAGATGAGAGGGTCATGTTGTAGCAGCCAGGGGTATCCGAGAATGATGGGAGGTGAGGAAATGGAGGTGAGGTGGAATTGGATGGGTTCGTGGTGTTGGTTGATGATGAGGGTGATGGTCTGAGTCTGGTGGGTGATGGGGCTGGATGACAGAGGCCGACCGTCGACGGAGGTGATTTGCACTGGCTGGGATAACGCCTCAATTTTTACCCCCAGTTCTTTGGCATAAGTGGAGTCAATGAAGTTGCCGGCGACACCGGAGTCGATGAACGCTGCACTTCTGACTCGTTTGTGGCCAAATTGGAGGATTGGAGGATTACCTGAATAGTAAGACGAGAGGTGGTTGTGTTGATGGTGCTGGAGATTTGGAGGGAGCCCGGTGAGTTTCTCCTCCGGCTCACCGGGGCTGCGCGTTTCCCGGACGAAGAGGGCAGATCGCCCGGTGGTGTGCCACGGACCCACAATAAGCTCACAAATAAAGTGAGTACTCACGAACCGATGATGGACAACCAGAACCGACATGGGCTGAACTCAATGACTGAGCGCTGAATCGTGGTTTGTTTACTCCTCTTATACTTCCTGATTTGCGACTGCTCTACTTCCGGGTCCTAGTGCCGGTCGCCGATTGAGTGTGCATGACAAAATTACAGTACACAAATTAAGAATTCAAATTAAATCAAATCTTATTAGGATAAAATTTAAGCAAAATAAATGTTAACACAGTGAGGCTTTAGATTTTATCATGTGTAATTAGAAAAGAAGCGTGTAGGGTTTTGTGTCATCTTATTTCTTGTGTTCTTAATAAATATTATTTAGCACAACAAAATTCCTCAGCGCTCGGGAAAACTTTGTGTAGGGTTAAGCGCTAATTAGGCTAATTAAACTAGGAAATTAAACTGGAGGATTTTTTATTTAGACTATAAAAAAATAACCTGCGTCTATTTTAAGCATGCCAGCTGCCACTTTTTAGTTAGAAGTTTTCAATACAAATCTTATAATGCCCACATGACATGCTGGTGAACTATCCTTGCTAATGATCCCGGGCTTGCACCCTGCGCTATAAAATACGAGTACGACGGTCATCCTTGTTGCTCGTTTTCAATATGTTTTAGTAAGTGTGTTTTGGTGTTGTCTTTTGTATGCTGGTAGTATGGTGTGTCACACATACCGAGAATAATTGTGATTTTTTGTTTCTTTTTTCTTTTATTTAATACAATATCTGGAGGTTAAAGGCCTAACATCTGTCAAAGGACATGACCTGGGAACTGTAGTTAGATTGTGTCACACATTAATCACAAGAAACCACTTCTGTCCTCTCACTTCCTTGCCAGCTGCCACTTTTTAGTTAGAAGTTTTCAATACAAATCTTATAATGCCCACATGACATGCTGGTGAACTATCCTTGCTAATGATCCCGGGCTTGCACCCTGCGCTATAAAATCCGAGTACGACGGCCTGAAATAATTCAGAACTTAAATAAAAATAAACAGATACAGAGATACGCTATATAACAGTCACTATTGTATTTACTACAACAAGCAAAAATGTCACTTTGCGCCACCTGGCGGCCATTTTACTAATGACTTTGAAATGCAACTGATTTATTTTGCCCGCTGACGTTTTTACACGGCGGTGAGCGCAACGGTAATAACCATTCCAATTGGGTAACTACACTCTAAAAAATGATTCTGTGGCCTTGTAAATTTCACAGTTATAAAAAGGTTATGTTACCTTGATAAAATCTCTAAAAGTCACATACATGATTGTTTGAGTTAGACAAATCAAAATAAATGCCTAAAAAAAACAACTATTAATTTTGTCTTAAATTTACACTATAATTTAAGTTTACTTCACTAGTAAAAATCAGCATTTGACTAACTGAATTATATTTTTAACATGCACTTAATATTTTTTGATACATTTAAATCAAAATATCTGTTAATGGAGTAATTGTACTGATTAGTTTCAAGAACTACAATTATAAATTATTCCAACTCAATATTCTTTATGTTTAGCAACAAAAACTTTAATAATTGAGTAAATTGCCCTGTGCAAGTGCTCATGGGAAGTCTGGTGTAACATCAGAGACAAGAAGGCTGTGAGAATGGACATGAAGCACCTGGAACATTCCATACAAATCCTGGTGAGTAAACAGCTAACACAAGTTACTGTAATAATGACTCTGTCTGCCTGCACACACAACTTTATAGGGTGTGAGTTACTGTTCTGAATCCTGTCACAGCCGAGCTCCAGAGCTAACGACAGCTAGCAACAGGCCAGTCCTGGGGTTCAGTGTGATTTAGCTTGTTTGTTCCAACCACCAAACTGCTCAGCTAAAGCGTGTTTAATACAGAAACTTAAACTCTGGTGTAAAAGGAGAGATTTAACACCGAGCAGCAGCGCGTGTATGTCCGCGTTTCTCGGTGTAACCGGCCGCGGTTGGGCCGCAATATTTGAATTTCTCCCGCCAAATGCGGTGATTTTGCGCAGCCTACCGCCATTGTGGCGAGGATATAAAACTAGCATGTTCAAATAATTACCGCATGTGTACCGGTCCACCTCACACACTGAACCGCGAGTCTGCTCGGTCATTCCGACACTTTAAGGAGGAAACGCGGACCAAAGCAGGAAACAGCAGAAATGAGGTGCAGTGTCCAGGTTCTGGCAGTGTTTTATCCGTTACTGTATATAAGTATTTTTAACATGATTAAACACTGAGCACGTAGCAGCAGATGTTATAAAATAAATGTGCTAAGTACTGTACTAGTAAATAAAGCTATGAAATATAAAGATTTAGTGAAAATACAACATTTCTCTCAGAATTAGAATTGGGAGAAAGTAATATGAAATTTAAATATTTATATTTACAATGTTATGTATGTTCTGATATGTAAGTAAAAGAAACTAAAACTAATTGATTTTGTGTGTTTGTGTAAAACATGTTATATATTTTCTATATCTCTTTCACAGCACCAACACCACTAATGAAGAGAAGTTGAATGGAGATAAAACAGGAGGTAAATGTCAACTTTTTTAAATGTTACAGAATTATTAAATCTGTAACCATTGAATAAAAGATAGAAATTAAAACAAGGCTTGAAATATTTCACCTATAATAAGTCTAGACTATACAAGTTTTCCACTCGAGTATACTAGATTTTCCATTAACCAAAGTAAAAAATTGATATAGTTGATAGTCATGCATAAATAAAGTTGGGTATCATTTTTATACAAGGGACAAAAACATGTACAAGGGACGTTCAAGTCAAAGCGGGACCATTGATTGTGCAGAATAACAGAACACCCCCTTTATTTCTTTCTATATTTAGAGAATTTTCATCACAAGTCCCGCTTTGACTTAAACACCACTCGGAGATCAGTGTGATGATGTATATTAGTCCAAAAAGTATGTATTTGAACAGGAGTACTATTTTACCAGTCTGGTAGACTTTATATTAACAGTCACACTTGTACTTACTTGTATACTATTGTTCCTTTTTTAGGTGCCAGCATTATGGGATGGCGGTGTAAACTGTGCATTTGTCGCATCATCAAAAGGAATTTCGATCATTACCGAGTGAAGCATGGTACTGTTGGTCATGGATATTTAGTGTCCTGTCTTCATTTAGACTGTCATTGCTTCTTTAAGACCTGAGAAGGTCTGCACACACATTTGTATGGATCCCACAGTTTGCAGGAAACTGAAGTGTGAAGGTGTGCAATCTTTCATATGTAAAATGTGACTCATTAGATTCTAATACAAAAGTCTATTTTCCACGTGTTAACTGTATAATACTTGTAGCAGAAGTATTGTTTCTGAAACTATTTACTAATAAGATAAATCCAGCTCTCTGTTTATGATCTTGTTACATGTCATTTGCAAAGTAAACCAGGTTGAGTTTAGACTTCATGTCAAATTTGGCAAATAAATGTTTAATTAAAATGGTAACGTGTGTATTGTTTTTTTTTTCATCCAGTTAAAATATTAAGTAAATGTAGCACATTTGTTTGTTAAATAATAGTAAAACTTTCAGTATCTTCTACCTACCATTTTAATTATATCTACTCAATTATTTTACTCATTTTCACTTTGCATTAACTTCTGATTTTCATTACATTTACATAATTTTGTACATCATTGTACTAAATATAGTTATTCAGGTCTACTTAATTTTTTTACTGACTTGTACTCAACTCATTAAGTATATTTTACATGATTTTTATATTTTTTTATATTTACTCAATATTTTTAAGTGTAAAAATGTTTCACCAAAAAAATTGAGTACAGCACAGTTTTATTTTTTAGAGTGTACTGTACTCTCATCTCCTGCATTAATAAAACTTATACAGCTCCATCATTATTGTGTGGGATTTGAGATTGTTGCTTGATGAAACTTATCTAAAAAATCTTGATGAAATCTTATCTGTTAACAATCCCAAAGTGAACAAAAACACACCCCTGTAAGCAGTTTTAATTTAAATCACAGCTGATTGCACAAAATACAGCATCTTTGTGAAGCCTTCAATAAAGTAATGTTTTAAATGAAGGACTTCTACTTTTGCTAGAGTACAACATTCCTAGGATATTTCTCCTTTCTTCTATACTTACTTTTTTTCTAGGATTTGTGTACTTTGCCCACCACTGAGGTTTATACATAATGCCATCACTATAATGGTGCTAATATTACTTGAGTTTTGGTATTTATATAACTAACCAAATATTTTTTGCTAGGTGTTTTTTGCATGTAAAGCCAGCACTAATGATGATGGGTTGTGCCATGTTCATTGTTATCTGTAATACTTTATCAGTTATCTTTAGATGATGCAAAAGCTTCATTAACTTGATCACAAGCTGTTAAAATCTGAGTGTAACAGTGAACTGAAGAATTTTACAAAGCAAAGCCATGAGCCTGCCTGGTGTGTTGATTGTCCTGGCAATACATGAGGTCTAGTGGTAGAGTCACCGATCCCTAAAGTGAGAGATCTGTGTAAAAAAAGAGGGACACAAAACTTTATACTTTATATTATTTAGTGAAAATACATCTACAGTTACCAGCATGCTTTGTGACAAACATGCAATATAATGTTTAAAAACACAACTTTATTCTTATACAAAAATAATAAAATCCTGTTTTAATAAAGCAGTTTTTTGCTTTGGGAGCTGCTTACCATTGCTTTGTTCAACACAGCTGGTTATCATTGCTTCATTTACATGGACTTGGCTTTTATTGACTACTGTATAACAAATCTACTCATTAGGAGAATATGTCTTTTCTTTTTTTCTTTTTATAGTTTAAAAAAAATTGTCAAGGTGTAGAAACAGGGATGAAGGTGCAGAGAGAAATTCCTCGGCTTCTACAGATGGTAGCAGATGTCCCAAACTGGGGGATGGTCACAGTTGACAAAAGCTAATAGCAAGGAACCAACAGTAGTTTGTTGTGTGAGTTTTAAAGCAGCTACTCAACATGCCGGTTACCACAAGATGGTTCAGGCACCCTGCCCCTTCTAAATGGGCCATGGAGCTGTTCATAGTGCTGAGGGGATTCCTTCAGCTTTTTCCTGGCCTAGCAAGGAGAGTAAACAGGGTTAGAGGCACTAGCTTTAGACCAGCCATCACAATGTAAATTTATATACAAACAAGGATGAAGATCAGTCATGTGTTGCTAGATGCACTATTCACACTGTTGGTTGGTTTGCTGCAGTTCTAAAACTAAACACTGCCTTACTGAGCTTAAAAAAATAAAGCCATATTTTTACCCTACCATCAGGAATCCTAATGTTGGTTTAGGCAAGAAAGCCAGGCATGAAGTAAAAGTTGGGTTTAGTGGGGTTGAGGTCAGGGATCTGTGCAAGACACAAGATTTACCAAAGCTTGTATGAACCCCCATCCCCTTGTCCACATATGGACATAATGGACAATGTTCTCTGCAGCCTCTTATTTTTCATTGTCTTACATTTAAGAGGAAAAAAAAATCGCACATCTTGGCATGTTCCTGAAAAACCACAACACACAAACACCTCTGTCCTGAAGACAATCTAATGAGGAAAAACATAATAAAAGGTAATATTAAATATATGTCCTGCCCCCTTTGCTTTATATGTGTGTGTGTGGTGTGTGGTGTGTATGTGGTTGTTGGTGCAAACTTTTTTTTACTTTTCTCTCAGAGAGCAGTGGTTAAACATGATCTTAGACTAGTAGAAATTTTGTCTTGCACTCTTACAGTAATGAAAAACAATAATTATCTACAAATAATACAGGTAAAAAAAAAAAAAAAACTACAAATAATTCCAGATCTACTCCGGGAACATTTCAACTAATACATATGACAGAATTCAACCTGCTACTAATGTATACATTCATCTTTAAAGCAGCAGGTGTAAAGTGTAATAGCTTTGAATAATGATGCCAAATTTTGTTATAGAAAGTTTATAGATGGATGTTTGGATCAAACCAAAGTTTTGTGCTTAAGCTAGATTAAACAGGAACTATTTTCACAAGAACACAATAGATGTACAATGTTGTAGTAGAGCTCAGGTGGCTAAGGCTCTAGACCAATTTATTTTTGGATTTAAGTATCCGGGTTTGAACCCCGCTGTCTCTAAGTTGCCACACCCCATACTACACAGCCACATGAGAGATTTTACTTTAGATGGACAGGACACTGGACTCGGGGATTTCACTGGGAGGCGGCGTGTGTTTAATGGTGAACCACAGCTGGTGCAACAGCGCGAGCGTTGTTCTTCTCACACGCTTCTGCACACCCACACTCAAAAAAATGAACATGGCTACCTGTTACATGTACTAAAATGTCATATGTGTTTTGTACACAATAATTTCATGTTTCCAAGATAAACATGAATAAATTATGTTGCATTTGTATGAAATTCAACAACTTAACATGTATTAGATTTAATTATGTTGAGATAAACCAAAGAGATCTTGTCACTATGAAAACCGGAAATAGCAAAGCCGGAAATATCGCGAGAAGATATCGCGAGAAGAAAACACAGTGTTGAGAAGACAAACGTTTGGCGGGCTTGTGGAAAAGGTAAGCAGGAATTAATTTCCATCTTTCTAAATAGAAACGGAATACTGAACATGAATGTCACCTGCTGTTTAGCGATGTTTAGTCACGTTATTTTGGTTTAAGCTATTTCTTGTATTTTTAATCACACTTAAAATACCGACGGTTATATGCGCGTGCTTAATCTGCGGTTCGGTTCTGGTTTCGGTCTGTTCTCATGAGTTGTGAAGCGAGAGGAACAAAGTATAAATATTGTTCATTTGCTAAATTAAGTATCATGAATTTTAATTGAATCTATCTCTGTATTTTTTCACAGGAGTTTGTGAGTGACAGTGTCCTGTCTGCATCTGACTTCAGGAGTTTCCTGACCAACCGTCTCACCATACTTAAAATATTGAGTTTACTCTGCCTTAATTTTTGCTAACTTCAGATTTCACATAAAAGGAGTCACTAAAGCTAACCAGGCTTCTACATTTTATTTATTTAAAATAGTTATATTAATTTATTTCATTTTGCTCTTTAATGTGGTTACTACTTTTTCAGGCCACCATAAATTGCAAAACAAAATATTGAGACAAAATGTTAAGCAAGAAAGAACGGCGTGTAGCTGTGACATGCCACTGTCAGTAAGTCTCACACAACTTCTGAAATCTAACATACTTAAATACATAAAGCCTCTAAATAAACAAATAGAAAATAAAGTCTGTATTGTGATTCATTTTAAGACAGGTTGATTTTTTGACAAATTGATGCCTTTTTTTCTGAAAGTGTAGAGTCACGATTTATAACAAAGTGAGTACGATCAGTTGTCTTATTATAATAACTACCTGCTCAGTGTTTCTAACCTACAAGCCCGAAATGTTATACAATCAAACCCTTAATATTATTACTGAATGCAAGTGAAACGTCTCTGCCACTAGAGGGCAGTGCTGTGGCATTTAGCAGGACTTAACATGAAGCTTTTTATTTATTTATTTATTTATTTATTTATTTATTTTGGCTCAGGGCATAAATGAAAGGATAATAAACTTTATAAATATAAATAAATATTTATAATAATTTAAGCGTGACGTCACACTCATACCTGGGACAGAGCCAATGTCCGCACGTGGAGTAAAGCCTTAGAGCAGCGCAAGCAAGTGCAGTGCGTGTTTCCGTCACAAGGTCGCCGTCCAGCGGTTGCCTAATGTTTACAGAAGCATTATGATGTGTTTATGAAAGCCAGCTTATCATACAAATATGAAGTAAATAACATCAGCCTGTATAAACTCATTTAATTCTGTCACAAACATCATTTAAAATGAATGTATGGCAGAAACACAGCTCCATATTTTCCTCTTCACTTGGTAAATTTAATACAGCATATATGATCACCATGTAACTCAAACTTGAATACAAAGCAGTATTGCACCCCTTAATTCTTACTAGAAGTTAAATTCAGCAATATTTAATACTTTTTACCCAGAGAGAATATAATAATGTGGTCAGTTAGTGAAAGAAAATTCACTTTTCACAGTTCACAATTCTTTTTTATATTTATTATTATTATTATTATTATTATTATTATTAATTATAATAATAATGTTATTGACCCAGAACATGGTTACATGCTCTTGGAAATGGTAAACAAATGCCAATGTCATCACTTCTCGCCTTCCACTTCTTCATACGATGTTTGATCATAAAATTATCTGATTTTTCATAGAATATATGTGATTACATATGTGATTCTTTTCTAATTATCTATCAAGAAATTTGTCCCCAAATGCTTTACAGCTGTTTGCCATAACAATTTCAATATTTTGTTCTTAATTTAATATCATAAACCGTGATTAATCACAGGCAGGAGAAGTCATGTTATATGTTTAGGTTCTTTCACAGTAGAAACAACTTATATGGTGTCAAGTTGTCACCTGAAGTAGTGGATATTTCCAGTCTATTCTTTTAGGAGGACGTACCGGTCCACTTACCATGAAATTAACAAACTTACCTTGCGTTCCAATCTACAGTGTACTTTAAAGTATCCTGCCTTCCCTACTCCCTGCTCCCTGTACTTGGAACTTTGGAACCTTAACAAATATTTCAGCATTTGGAACACCCTGTGACATCAACACTCTTACTGACTCTTACTGAAATTAAATATTAATTATTTGTTCGAACAAAAATGTATATTATTGTAATGTGTATACCTTGTAAATAAATTGGATTAATTCTACAAGATGTACGAAGAAATTTTAATTGTGCATTAAAAGACTTTATGTCGTTTACTAATCGTCCACTAGATGTATTCAACAAGGGAAAAGGTGGACTGGTTACACCAGGATAGACATCTAAAATTTCTACTGCTTGTACAGTATATGTAATGTCAGTGGCTTCGCTCACTTAAAGTTAGGCAGAGAAGAATAATACTTTAACATGTAATTATTTAACATAATAATTATTTATTTTAATAATAAAATAAAGTCATTTAGTCACAATATTCCACTGTATTTCTTAATATAATTTATTTACAATAAAAAAAAACAATTTTGTTCGTGTACGCGGGGCGCCAGACAACCGAATGTCTATGTAGGCACGTAATTTTTTGAAAAGCATGTAATTTAAGGCTGAGCTCTGATTGGATTTTTTTAAAGCATCCTCACACTCTTGTTCTTAGCGAATCATTATTGTTTTTTAAATATTTGGGCTCATGTGAATTGGACCATTCTCAACGTGTCTTATTAACCGTCGGCAAATGGTTAGTTAATGTATTGAATAGCGATTGACGTGGAAGCCAGCTAAATATGAGAGGAAATTCTGTAATTTCTTAAATAAAATACCCCTTCACAAGGCGATCGGACAAAGAAAGAAAAAAGTTAAAGAGCTCAGACCAGATCAACCTGATCTTCTAATAAAGCAGCAGTCAGGTGATCACGGCCGAGCTTACACTCTGTGCTTTTCCAGTACTTCTTATGGCTATTTACAGGCAATTATTAAAAGTTTAACTTATATTTTGCTTGTGCCCCCCAAAAATATTTTGCACTAGTCACCACTGTGTAATGTACTGTATTAATATATCAATTCTATAATATAATATAGCTTATTATAATAGTATGGACTGACTGATTTTTCCTCATTCTTTCAAAACTATTAGGAAAAACAACACAGCAATAAAATAATTATGGTTACAAAGTAAATGTCCTGCCCCTTTTGCATGCTCATGTGTGAGACTGCATGCCCATGTGTACATCCTCTATGTGCGTTCTACAGTATGTCGTTGCTGTGAGCTATTTTTTTCTCATACTGATGTGTGAATGAGGGCGGTTGTTATTGCTGATCTTAGACCAGGGGCACTTCTGTCTTGCAACCTCACAGTAAAGCTGCATAAAAGTTTCTGAAAAGGTAAATTTACAAATAATTTCAGATCTACTGCATGAACATATCGGCTAATATACACTCAACAAAAATATAAACGCAACACCATTGTTTCTGCTCCGATTTTTCATGAGATGGACTTTAAGATCTAAAATTCATTCCAGATACACAATATTACCATTTCTCTCAAACATTGTTCACAAATCTGTCTAAATGTGTGATAGTGAGCACTTCTGCTTTGCTGAGATAATCCATCCCATCTCACAGTCTAATCCTTTTTCTCTTTTCTGAGGGTTACCAGTGGTTTGCACCCTGTAGTGAAGTCTGTAGTGTTGACTGTAGTTTTTTACAATGAGACTCCCACCTCTCAAGGGAGTTCTTGACTTGGCTTGATGTTGAGAAGGGGTTCTCCTTTACCATTGATGGGATTCTAAGGTCATCCAATTTAGATGTCTTTTGTGGTCTACCAGGCTGTTGTTGAGCTTTCCAGTTAATTCCTTCTTCCTTCTCCTCAGTTTTCCGAACTGTTGCATTGTCTTTTCCCAATGTCTTTCCTAACTTTTATCTTATAGATAGATAGATAGATACTGTAGATAGATAGATAGATAGATAGATAGATAGATAGATAGATAGATTTTTCACTCTAATGGTGCAATTCTTTACTTGCCTAGGTATCTCTTTGGACATCATGTTCAGAGTATAGTAAACAGCTCCCCAAATGCAAATAACTGTAACACACAGAACCCCCCAGGCTTTTTATCTGCATAATTAGTCATGAAGTAATTAATAAATTAAAGGAAATGACTAGCATACTTGATAACAACAACAAGAACAACAACATAACTGGATGTAAACAGGCTCGAAAATGCTTTATGGTAAATGTATAGGATTGTGGAGTGTATACACAGTGACACAGCAAAAATTTACCACTTTTTTTCTCCCTCTGAATATCACAATTGTGGGGTCTGGGAAAGTGAGAGAGCACGTGACTTAGTGAAGGCCTGCTTGAGGTCAGAGTAGTTAGGTGGAACGTCAGAGAGGTCGGGGAACTTGACAAGAGATGTTACTACGGAACAATGAGCAGACTCCAGGCAGGATGCCAGGCACAAGGGGCTCCATTCTCGGATTGTGTTCTTAGCCTAGTTAATGTGTGGGTTATGACGGATCAGCCAAGTTCAACCGTGAACCAAGGACAAGTGGGCATCGTGCATAAAAAGAAGGAACAAGAAAGAGTTTGTCAGAATGGTTGCCAGATACTCAAAGGGTTACTGGCTTTGTACGCTGAGTAGTGGAAGAGAGAGAAGTGCCGTAGAGGGCCCGAACAGCTAACGGAGAGTCAAGAGCTTGGTTTGGGAGTTTAAGATTCTTAACCTTGGAGACGGAGATCAGATTTTGGTCTGAGCCAGAGTTAATTAGTGCAGGGATCACATGAGGTCTGCCTTGTGCAACAATGATGGTAGGCGTGAGCTAGGGGATTGGTTAATGACTGACCCCTCCAGAGCTGCTAGATCCACTTGCTTTCAAAGGGCACTGAAGACAATAGTGACCCAATAGTCACCCAAGAACTGAATTGGAGTCTCTGTTGACGCTCCTCAGGGAAGATCCGGGATCTGTTTACCTACATAGATTCTGGGTATGAACTTGGGCTCAGCCCAGATACTGTGTGCAAGCTTGGAGATGACAGTGGTGGTGCTGAGGGTCCAGAACTAGAAGGGAGCTTGGATCGAATAAGGCGTCTTTGAGTTAGCCAAGCCAACCCACTAAATCCATAAGACCATTGAAATCACAGGGGAGCTCCTGCCTAATTAGTTGGTCCTTGACATCTTCAGAAAATACCATGAAGAAGGACATCTTACAACTCAAAAAGTGCTTGGTTGTCCTTGTTTGCCGATGCAACCAGAGTGCGGAACTCTATATCATAATCATATGCAGAATGGGGGCCTTGGGGGAGCTCCAGTAATTGTCTGTCTGCATCTCTGCTGGAATGGGAGCGGTCGAACACCCTCTTCATCTCCTCAGTAAATGTTCTGAAAGTCGCGCAGCAAGGATCATTGGTGTCCCAAACAGCAGTTCTCATTCACGTGCCTGGTCAGTGAGGAGTGTGATAACATAAGCCACCCTAGAGCATTCAGTAGGGAAGGAGGATCCCCAGAGCTCCAACAGCAAGGAGCATTCGGATAAAAAAAGTGACAGGTTCCGGGTTCTCCGTTGTACGGTTGTGGGTTTAGGAGTCGGGGTTCATGATGTGAGGTGTGCACTGGAGCTGGGATAGGGTTATCTAGAAGTTGCTGAAGTTGAGTAGTAATGGTGGAAAAAATCTGGTTTACCTGATGGATGTTTTGTTAGTGAGAGCCCAGCATCGCGCCTTGTTTTGAAAGATAGGGTATCTCCAAAAGAGCGTGAATCTTTGGCTGAGGCAAAGTGTGTGTGATCGCAGCGCCCAATGTTTGAAGAGAGAATCCACCAGAGAGTGAATGCCTGCGCGTATCAGCAAAAACACTCTTGTACTACGATGTCTGCAAACGTGAAAGTGCTCACAAGCGCACACAGGTTGCAGGAAACAGCATGAGTCGAGGTCAAAGAGTCAGACAGGGTCAGTAACAGTTACTGTATCCAGCAGCGAGGGAGATGAAATCCAGAAGCGCAATCCAAGTCATGCATATAGGTGAATCCAGAATCCAAAAATCCAGAGGGCAAAAATGAAAAGGAAATCCAGAAACAATCAATGGTCAAGATACAGGGCACTAGAAAAAAAATCACTGTCTGACGAGACGAGAGGCGCGCAAGTAAGATACTTTGGCACTGAATAAAATTCTAAGCTTACTTTTAAAGGTAGAGGTGGATTGCTAATGGGTTACAGGTGTGTGGAGGTAATTGATTAGGGTGGTGAAACTTTCTTAGGTGAAATCATGACCTGGATGTGCTTGGCTGATCTGGCTGTCAAAGTCACTAAACTGTAATACAATACTAAGTTTACACACAAGCTCAACACATATGGCTCCTTCCTGCACATTTACCTATACAACTTTGTAATTGCGTGTGATCATGTGTCGATGTATATGTGTGTATGTGTGTGTGTGTGTGTGTGTGTGTGTGTTCTGATGTGTGTTTTTTTAAGACTTCAAAATGTTAAAGTGGATAAAACATTTCTGTATCTGTTTTTCCATTAGAATTCAACCTCACAGGAGGCAGGTGTTACAGAGTGACTGCAGTGTGTGCGGTGCTGCTGTGTGTTCTCCTGCTGAGTGCCGTCACAGTGCTGTGGATCAAATTCACCAACCTGACTATAGAGAGAGACCAGTTACTGACCAGTAACAACCCGAGTAAGGAGAGAGAGCAGTGTCAGTCTGGTTACATGTCAGGTACTGTATTAAATACAAGCAGGTGCTTTAAATAATATTGTATTCAAATAAATTAACAGCCAGAGATGTTCATTTAACATGAGTATTAATGAAACACCATGAGCATTTTTATGTTGTATTATGTGATTAGATGCCACTAAACAAGGATGGGGATTCTCCAGCTCCAGTATTTACTCCATCTCTACTGTGGAAAAGAGCTGGACTGAAAGCAGACAGAACAGCAGAGAGAGAGGAGCAGACCTGGTGATCATAAACAGCAGAGAGGAACAGGTGTGTGTGTGTGTGTTTGTGTGTGTGTGTGTGTGTTTAAGCTGGAAAATCGCACTCACAGGACTTCATCATTAAACAGCTGGGTGACAGTAAATAGGCTTGGATTGGTCTGCGTAAAGACGACACAAAGACAAAGTGGAAATGGTTGGACGGTACAGAGCAGAACAACAGCACTGGGTAAAAGACACAAATTTAACTTTGTTTATCACATTGTCTAGTGTGAGTTTCCAGTGTTCCTGTGCACTGCAGCAGATGGATGAAGCCATGTTAATATTATCTCCTGTTATATTCTTATTGCTCAGAATTATGAAGATGTTATTGTTATAAATCTTAGTGAACACAGAGTAAGAAGGTTAATTTAAAGGTGTAAAACTGAAGATACTAAACACTGATTCTCTGGCTTTCGGTGTCTACATTTCCAAGGCATATTTTTATATGTGGAACCTAGTTAGCTGATAATGCAACAGATAATATTAGCATGGGCATTCTTGTTTTTCAGGACACGTTGTTCTACATATCAGTTATTCAAAGGCAATAGTTAGTTTATTGCCAAGAACATAAACCTGAAGTCACACTACATGAGGGACTGTGTCTCTGTTCAACAAGATGATGAATTAATGCAGTTTATTTCAACACTGTTGAATTATTAAACATTTTTTTTTACACTGAATAGATTTGCTATATGTTTAGATACTTAATCATTTTCTATAACAGCAGATCTGACTGTAGTTTAAGCTGAATGTATTTGTATAATAATGCACGTCTCATCATAGAGCATAGTGTTCTGTTGTTTTCACACCTCGGACACAGGAAGCTACTGCAGTTTGGTCACTTCCTTTACTGCCAAGCAACGAATAGCCTTTTTCTACATACAAAGCTAACCGTTATTAGCAACAGATAAAGCTGCATCCACCAAAACGATGCACAGGGCGGCTCCACAGTAATTAGGATCCATGAGCTACATCTGACCTCCTGCTACTTAAAGCTGGGAGACACTGAATGTAATTAAAGATCAGAACATCAGAACATCAGACCTTGAATCCGCTCATACTGCAACACAGCTGACCAAAATGTCTAACATACAGAAATCAATCCAACAATTCAGAAGCCAGTTTGCTAATCATTTAGGTGATTAATTGTTTGCCAGGATGCTGCTCACACTGCATGTAAAATAACACCTGATCACCCTGAACCTCCACTTCCACTCACCCATAATATATACCGTTTATCATGTACAGAGTCATGGGACGTCTGGAGTCTAGGTTAGATCTTTAAGCCCATGAGCAGCACGTCACTTTCCTCTCACTTCCTCTTTCTCTCTCTCTCTCTCTCTCTCTTTCTCACTCTATCAGCATGACAAAATGTTTTTCACAACGTCATTCTTGTTTTGTAGTTTGTGGAATTTGCAGCTCTTTTTGCAGTGTTGAAAAAACTGAATAATGTTTAATCACGGAATGAACTTAGTACAGTAATTAAAGTTGTGTGTGCCATTTTAGTAATTGGTTTATTGGTTTCTAAATTTATTGATTAATTTTCAGTGGGGCTCTCTTTATTGGAACTAAGTGACTAAAACCGGTATATACTCAGATATATACTGTAGAGCATCCAACATGTTGGCAACAGCTTGGGGAAGTATATGATCATTAGGTTTCCACATACTTTTGGGCACATTGTCATTTTAAACTATGTGGCACAATTTGTTTAGCACCGTTGTGTGCTTCGCGATGGGTTGGCACCCTGTCTCATGCCCTACACCTCCTGATCTCCAGGCCCCCCATGACGCTGTACACAGGACTAAGCGGTATAGAGTATGAGTGAGTGATTTTAAACACTTCTTTCCTCAGCTTCCCTATCTTACTCTGTTAAAGTTTTTTTTGTTTGTTTGTTTTTTAAGTATTCCAAACTCACAAAGCAGAACTTTCTGCACACTTTACATGCCTGCATGTGAAAGTATGCAAGAGTGTGTGTGCACCATATGTGTTTATGTGGTTGTTGCTGTGAGCTATTTTCTCACATACTGATGTGTGAAAGAAAGTCATGGTTAATCTCAGATCAGTGGCTTAAAAGCATCAGGCAAAATGTCTAACATCTTTGAAGAAGATATTATATGGAAAAATATGATTCATTAGTGCAGTGTGTACATTATATAACACAATTATAACATTATTTGTATATTTATATAACTGCAGTACTTTAACATGCACATCTTGGATATCTGTGAGTTTTGCAGCTCAAATGTCTTCACACTTTAAATACAAGACGCCTCTGATGCCGCTGCTCTGACGCATTTTTTTGTTGTTGCTTTTTTTTTATCACTGGTATACAATACCTATGATTTATTTATGCTATTTTACCAATGGAAATGTTTTTAAATATTTCATAAAAAATGGACCACTACCAGTGCTGATTCCTTTTATATACAGTTTGGGTTTATTCAGATAGAGGTGACCTAGTGATGACATCATGCTAATTATCTTGCATTATTAATATTATTATTATCATTATTATTATTAATGTCTTGAGACTGTATCTGACGGGTCTTTATTATGGCATTATAAACAGAACCTCAGCTGAGTAGGCTGTAAATGTGTCAGTAGTACCATTGGGACAACTGTGGACACATCTGTATGTAAAAAGTAGAGGGGGAACCTTATCTGATAGCACGAACTCTTGCCATCAGGATGTGTTTCTGCTGCTGTAAAGGTCATATTTATAATAATAAAACTTCACTGAATCAGCTGGTTCACTTTTGCTGTGTAAACAAGGGAGCAGTAACAGAACGTCTACTATTTACTTAGAACATGGACATATAAACATACTGTAGTGTTAGTGATGAAACTCAGAGAGCCGCAGTAACAGTCTGATACATGAGGGAAGTCATTTACATAGAAAGCAGAGTGGAATCAAGGCGGGTGAAATTCGCAAAAAAAAAAAAAAAAAAACGCTATCAATGTAATTTTTGGCCTTTACCGCGCTCCGTAGAATCTCAGTGGTACGCGCATAACCCTTCGCGGACGAGCCTTCTCCTAAATGCGCGTTCCCTGCGCCGTTTTTGGAACCAACTCCGACACCACACGACGCTTATTACTGTTTGTTTGTTTGTTTTCCCCCTAAGATTTGGTGTTTATACAAAATAGGCCACAGCTAATTCTTTCTTCTTCTTCTTCTTTTTTTTTTGGACGGTAAGAATACAAATTAAACACGATTCAGTTTTGTTCTAAAATATGCACGAAGACGGAAGTATGGTCAACAAGTAATTCATGCACTGTTATGCGAAGATAAATCACGTGATTACAACCTCTCGCTGAGCAAATCGTTCAGAACTCTCTGTCTAACTTATTAATACAAAGAAATCCCATTCTGTGAGGTTGAGTATCTTACGCCTTGTTTACACTAAGTTGTCCTTCTTTGGTGGTCAGACAAATACACTCCCTGTTCGGTAATCGGAGAGTGAGTCACAGATGAGAAATGGAAAAAGTAGATAAAAGGATAAAGGTGAAGTTTTGTCTTAAAACCACTCCAGCGTGTTAAAATTCTCTTTTAAAGTAGATTATTAAATCCCACACATAACTGTTCATAACATCACTTTTACTCAACATTTATATTTTACTTACTGTATGGTGCAGGTTAAACCTCAGGCAGGAGATCTAAGGACTGCAGAAGTTTCAATAAATTCTGTCCAGCGACAGAATTTCCATTCTGCTCAAAATTTTTATTTCACTTACGGTGCAAATTTTTCGCCATAAGCACTGGTGACTAAAGGATTGCTTTTTTGCCTTGCTCTGTGTGCACTATGTGTCAGCATCTACAGCTGGAGTGTCTTTAAAAACATGAAGGATCTCAAAGAAAAAACTAACTTTGGTAAATATTTTCCATGACAAGGCCTCCTGCTTCTATGCTAAGTTCAAATCAACCAAAATGGAAAACTACACCTCAATTTCAATTTAGCTCAATAATCTCCTGGCTTTCATGAGTATATAAACTACGACCTTACCCTGCCTGTATTTTACAAATGCAAAACAATTGCCTGAGTACATTATGGAGGGCATCAGTACATCAACATCGACTGAGTTGTGATTCGAGTTTAGAAGGAAAATCCAACCATAATGCATAAAGTTTATATTACACCACACTCTGAGGACCGAAACCTAGGCAGCGATTACGTTAATGAGTTTACATACCTGATCGGCGAAGAGCTGCTCTAAGTAATTGTAGTGTTATGTCAATACGATGGGGAAGTCAGCAATCAGAAGCTTGCAAATATTGTGATTCTCTCTAGTTACATAACTGAGTACACCTTTATCAACAGTTAGCTATAGCATCTTGTTGAAAATCATGGTATTGAGTTTAAAGTTAAATGGTTAAAAAGTTAAATTGTTAATAGTACATTTGACTTATGATTTATAATGTGTTTATTTTTCTCCCTGTAGATTTGAAAATGGGAACTAGAGAACACCTACTTTGCTTTACTCTGAGTCTGGTGTTGGTCAGTGTGTACTGCATAAAGGACCTTGAAAGCTTGAAGGATCTAATCGACAAAATAAAACAAACTGGTGAAGGTTTTCCGAGAATAGAAGGCATCATGCTTCTGTGCACAATCTACAGAAACAGTAAAATCGATCAAAATGAGAAACTACACCTCAATAAAAATTTTAAAACTCCACTTATATTTCATTCATATAAAAACCATGATGGTGCCTTTCCTCACCTGGAAAACACCTTTATGTATTATTCTTTTGGCAATTTAAAAGAGGTGAAGGACATTTTGTCTGAATGTTTTTATTTTAGAATCACAATGCAACCAAAAATATCCCAAAACAACATTGATCGCGTCGTGATTCCACTTAGTAATGCGAATCCAACTCTAGTGGATAAAGTGTATATTACCCAGCACTATGAGGACAAAAACCAGGGCTCTGATTATGATAAAGAGCATACATACAGGATCGGCAAAGGCCTGTTCAAAGAAATCAACGAGTTATGTAAAAATGTAGAAGATGAATACTGTCAAGAAGGAGAGGATAAAGATAAGGATAAAGATAAAAAAAAAACACACTCCCAATCTCGAATTCATGAATCTGCCTCGAATTCTCAAACCAGTTCCAAACGTGCACGTTTGAAGCTGAGATCCACAGGGAGTGGCAAGGTGAGGATTATGTGGGATGGGATCCCAGCTGAAATCCTGAAAAATGAAATGATAATCTGTGTTTACAAAGACAAAGATGAAGACATCCGCTTGGGGGAGTACGCAATAAATGGAAGGGCGCGTGGAAAAATAGACACTGACTTGGATTTTAATCCTGGTCTTCATGTGCGTTTTCAGCATCCCATTAAAGTTTATGGAAAAAGCACATCCCCAAAATTTAAATACTGCAGACAACGCATGCCCACTGGATCTTCAGTGTTATACCATAAGTGAAACGGAGGGTCTTAATGCAGCAGCCTCTGCACAAAGGTGAGTTTTATAGATTTCTTTAAGAATTAGTTTTATTTTTAGTCTTAGTTTTGAGTATTATTTGGTGCTGTGTAACATAGAATGCAAATTATTGGTTTTGCTAATTAATTTTAAATGATAATGATAATAATAATAATGATAAACCATATTCTCTTGAATTCAATTCTTTTGTTTGATTTGGTGAACAGTTTCCATGTGGTCAGTTTTTACAACGGATTTAACGTTTTAAATATCATGTAGTCTGAACAAGATATGAACGTGATATTGTACATGTCTCCGTATAAGGCTTTATTCCGGTTTATTAATGTTTTGTTTGTTTTATTTTTTTCCCCTAAGATTTGGTGTCTATACAAAATAAGCCACAACAAATGCTTTTTTTTGGGACTGTAAAGATACAAATTAAACACGATTTAGTTTTGTTCTAAAATATGCACAAAGCCTTTGACTTGTTATAATTTATAACGTTTTTTTCTCCCTGTAGATTTGAAAATGGGAACTAGAGAACACCTACTTTGCTTTACTCTGAGTCTGGTGTTGGTCAATGTGTGCTGCATTGAAAGCTTGAAGGATCTAATGGACAAAATAAAACCAACTGGTGAAGGTTTTCCGAGAATAGAAGGCATCATGCTTCTGTGCACAGTCTACAGAAACAGTAAAATCGATCAAAATGGGAAACTAAACCTCAACGAAAATTAAAAAATTTCACCTATATTTAATTCATATGAAAACCGTGACTTGGATCTTAATCCTGGTCTTCAGCTGTGTCTCCTGAAACCCATCACTGTTTGTGAAACTGTTTGCAAAAGCCCAGAGTTTGACAGCAGTAAAAGCCAGAGACATCATTCAGCACCGTCCTCATTCTTTACTTTTATCTCACTCGTCCTCTGGCCTTTCAGGAGTTTATTCTCACTGGTTTTCTTTATACTCAGTAATCTATTCTCACTGGTTTAATCAACATTCAGTATTATCTTTTCATTAATCTACTTTATAGTCACTACTCCGATCTCACTGGTTTACATCGGTTTTAGAGAATTATTCTCACTCGTCTATCGTATTTTAAGTTTTTCAAAATCTTCGGTTGACTCTGTCATCGGCAGTTTGCTGTCACTGGTTTACATTATACTGAGCAGTGTGTTCCCACCGCTCCACATTGTTTGACCAAGTAACTTAATAATGAGATACTAGTTATATAGGAAATGACCTGACACAACTGTTAATAATGAGCTGCCTGGACTGGAAAGAAATTAGCACATTTGTTAGATAAACATTACATCAAAAGGTATGCAAAAAATTGTTGAACCCGTGTAAAAAACGCTTATATGATCAAATGATTAAAACTTCCATATTTTTCTATTAAAAATAAATAAATAAATAAAAGTTAAGATAGGTCATATACCACCCTCTAGTGTTAATACTCTATTTGCAATACCCGTCACATAAAGAGTTTTTTTGTATCACAAAATTATCCAGTTTCACCTGGTTTCAACATCTACACCACTGAAGGAAAGTTTTTAAACCTTTTTAAGTTTTCCAGTTGTTCAGCCTGGTTTACCTTTGAACGGTTTTCTAAAGAAGGTGTGCTGAGCTTGTGGGATCATTTACAAGAAGACTTGAGGCTGTCATTGCTCCCAAAGCTGCTTTTTGTACTACATTTTTATGGTTCTGAATACTTATAATATTTCTTATAATACTAAATATTTCTCTCTTAATCTTTTAAATAAATTAACAAAACACTCCAAACACACGTTTTTACTTTGTAATTGTGGAGGATTTTGTGTAGAGCGATGTGCAGAAGAGGGATTTAAATCAAGAGTGTGAAACATAAAAATGTATGAAAAACTTTAAAAAAAAAAAAAAAAAGGTCTGAAAACTTCCGGTCAGAACTGTGTGTAAGTGAGGTACTAGAAAACCACACACCGCTTCTTTGCCGAAGCATATTTGATCTCTTGACGTCTGTGAAAGTTCCCCCGGTTACAAGGAAACATCGGAATGTAGGTAGGCTAGCTGTTTGAGGTTCCCTGCTAAACACTTGTTTCAGCTTTTAAAAATAAACAGATATTGGCTGTTTGCGTTGAAATATCTAACCCACGCTTCTTTAGCTCTTATAAACAGCCTGACCATTAAATAGAGCTCTGTATAGGTTACATTTTATTGCTTATTAATTTAACAGCTAACCCAACCTTCCTAATTTTTCTTTTTTAATAAATGTTTTACTAATGATTTTATATAAAGCCATGTATGTTAATTATGCATTTATTTTTGTACCATTTCAAGGCTTGTGAGAATGTAAAATTCACAGATTAAATTGTGTTTTCTGATACTTATAAACATATGAATGCTAGTAATGAGAATAATATTCTTCACATTCCTCCTTTATTTACTTGAATGCATACAACTTTATTAAATCTTGATTTTGTTAAATTGTGATTTATTATTACATGCACTCAATGTGATTTTACTGTAGAACTTTATTGTATACATTAAAGGCTAATGAAATAACACTTCAGTGGATTTCCGGGAAGGGGGTTTTGGGGGGGGGGGGACTTAACCCAATCAAATATTACCCAAATTAATTTCTGGAAAGCCAAAAACAAGTAAAAAGTTTTTTTTTTTTTTTTCAGATTTTAGCTTAGCAACCTTATGTGTAAAAAAAAAAAAAAAAAGACAAGAGAGTTGGTTCATGAGTTGAGTTAACTGCGGAAGGAGCGGTGACCTGGAAGTGGTCTGAGAATTAAGCTGTGCCTAAAATGATTTGCCACAAGATTTCCTGCACTTTAATACACAACACAGACAGTGCCTGTTCATGCTTCCCTATCAGGCCCTGCCTGTCCAGCTATTATCTCTTCCACCTGCCTGAAGTCTGCATTCTGTTATTTGTGGCGACATAGTTTGGCCAAGTTCAGTGTGTTTATATACAGTATGGAAGCACATTGTCTGTTTTAGGATGGGAGATTAAGGGGACGTCTTTTCTTCTTCAACACACTCTTTTCACTTTTCTTTTCACACACTTTTTCTTTTTACACACACTCTTATAATAGAATCATATATTATTGAATGATTAACTAATCATTTGAGTTTTTTAGCTAATTAAAAACAAACTTTTCAATAATTTTGCCTATAAATGGAAGATTTGATTTTGGTCTGTAGTTGGTCAATATGGAGAAGATTGGACTCAAATGAAGCTTAAATGACTCAAAGGCTCAGGATGACATTTATAGTCCTGTATGAATCTTCTGTAATACCCCGAAAGACCTAAAAATTGTCTTACTTGACTTACTTATTTACAGGAGTTCAGGACAGTGTTCACTTTTCCTTGATCATGAAGAATACCATCGGGACAAACTCTGTATCCCGAGCTCCCATGATTGAATACGAGGTAATGGTGGCCTTATTTTTCTGTGTTTATTTCTGATTTCATGGCTACTGGACATTTGTCAAATTATGGTTACATATTTAAAATAGATATGCCTGTTTAGTTAAGTCTTATGTAGAAATATTGGTAGTGGAACTGATTTTGTTCCTGTTTGATGTAGTTTTAAAGGTAATTCATTTATTCATTTATTCATTTATTTCATATATCAAGAGTATCAAGTGTGTTATTTTGTACAGTATGTTGTTCATATTTAATTTGTATAAACCAAAGAAAGAGTGATCAAAGGGCTGAAATTAATCAGTAACATGATTACTGATGCAGTCATTAGTTAATGCTAATATAATAGACAATGTCATATTGCTCTGTTACACTTGGTACACTTTGTTATTGAACCGAATTAAACTGTATCTGTTATGTACAGTTTATAAATCTGTGAGACTGAAATCACAATTTGTTAATAGAAAAATGTTAAATTAAGTTATGAATTAGAAAATTGTGTATGCAAAAGCAAAATATAAGAATCAAATGAGAAAAAAAATCCTGTTTAATAAAGACAGATGACAGCCTGATTGAACGCAAACAACTAATGTCTTCTGTCTCTACTTTCTCCTGTCTGAAACAGGACACATAATCTGTCGACAGGTCACGACTACTTGAGGCCTGTTACACATGTAATCCCAATCCTGTCACCAGCCGTTACATTGTGACATAATGTGGCGCATAACTGCTCATAACTTCAGTTCTATTCAACATTTTGATTTAATTTTAATGGCGCAGATTAAACTTCAGGCAAATACCTAAGGACTGGAAAAGTTTCATTAAATTGTCCAGACAGTTTTGTGTGATGCTGTGACAAAATCTGGCTGGACAGACAGACAGACAGACAGACAGTAAATGTTTCTGAGACTGGTTTCTGGTCCTCCAATGTATAAACAGTAAAGATATCATTGAGAGATAGAGTACAGACAAAACCTTTCTTTTATTTATGTAGATACCTTTATAAGTTTAAATACTCTTAATTATCTGTTATTTTTTGGTTGATTTATGTATTTATTTAAGGATTGATTCAGACCATAGAAGTTCACAACTTCATAAAAATTCAGTAAAATTTTATTTGTATAGCGCTTTAAACTGTCATTGTTGCAAAGCAGCTTTAGACAAACAAAATAATTATTTAAGTTTGTATAAAATTTGAATGTGTATGAATCAAAATGATAAGACTGTCCCTGATGAACAAGCTGAAGGCGACGGCGACAGTGGCAAGGAAAAACTATCTGTGACGGTAATAGGAAGAAACCTTGAGAGGAACCAGACTCAACAGGGAACCCATCTGCATCATTCTGTGTGAGACTGGAAGTTCAGTATAACAGGAGATGTGTTATATGAGTTAATATCGAGTCCAGTTCATTATTGGAGGCTCAGATAGACTGTAGGAAACTCCAGTCCTGAACTATCAAGTGACTGCAGTCACAAGTCCTCAGAGAAACAGCTGTCGGCATCAGCCGAGGACAGGACTGTCTTTGTAAAGATCACTGGCAGCTCACAGGGAGAGATATGTAGTGAGACAAAGAGGCAGATAGAGGGAAAGACAGAGAGAGAGAGAGAGAGAGAGAGAGAGAGAAGAAGAAAGAGAAGGAAAGAGAAAGAGAGAGAGAGAGAGGAGGAGAGAGAGAAGCGGAGAGAGCAGAAGAGAAGGAGAGATAACAGTTAGGTATGGTCACAGTCACATAAAGTATAATGTAAATGTATATTTACTGTAGAGTGCAAGCAGAGACTCCGGCAGGACTAACTATGACAGCATAACTAAAAGGAAGAGCCAGAAGGAAACACAGACATGAGGGCTCCCTAAGATGTAAAGCAACCAATCACCTCACCGTTAACAAACCTGAGTGATCAATAGGAGTGGGGTAGACAGCATCCAAACATACCAGTTCACCATAATACTCTACGTCCATGAGACCCCAGGTCTGCTCCTTTACCTAAGGCTAATCTATTTATAAAAATGCTTGGCTAAATAAATAGGTTTTTAGCCTAGACCTAAACACTGAGACTGTGTTTGAGTCCCGAACACTATTTGGAAGACTATTCCATAATTTTGGGCTTTGTAAGAAAAAGCTCTGCCCCCTGCTGTAGTTTTCATAATACGCAGTACTGACAAGCAGCCTGCATCCTTTGACCGTGGCGGATCGTAAGACACTAGCAGTTCACTCAGGTACTGCGGCGCGATACCATTTAATGCTTTGTATGCCAAAAATAGTATTTTAAAATCGATGCTAAATTTCACAGGGAGCCAATGAAGTGAAGATAAGATGGGGGTGATGTGCTCATATCTTCTGGTTCTAGTGAGGACTCTCACTGCTGCATTCTGGACTAGCTGAAGCTTATTTATGCACCTAGTTAAACAACCAGACAGTAGGGCATTACAATAGTTCAACCTAGAGGTGATAAAAGCATGAACTATTATTTCTTATCTTGGAAATATATCTGAGGTGACAGAATGCTATCCTGGTAATATTATCTATATGAGCTTCAAGTGAAAGGCTGGAATCTATAATCACACCGAGGTCTTTCACTGTTGCACTTGATGGAACAGAAAGGCCATTTACAGTTAAACCGAACCTTGTGGAACCTCCACTTAAGAACATGTAGAATAATCACCATTTTAATCTACAAACTGATAACGATCAGTCAAATAGAATCTGGGCCACAAAAGGGCCGTTCCTAAGCTACACTCAGTCGATGATGGGAACGAGAATACCAGTGCTCAGGGTTGTGTAGTGTGCACACAGTCCCCCAAAGGGGTCGCAGACATAATTCTGAGATGCTAGAATTGCATGGAGATCCAACTATAAAATCTGACAAATGTGTGCGGAGAGGACCAACCTGCCAGATCACACACTTGCTGCAATTAATGAGGCAAGCCCCCTGGTCAAATGGGCCCTAATTACTAGAGACGAAGTCTTTCACGTGCCTCATAGGCTAGGGCAATAGCATCTCTCACCCAATGTGACAGCATTTGGCTAGTGGCAGCCGCCCTTCGGCTGTGGCCCCATAACATATAAAAACCTGCTCTAATCTCACTTGCTAGTGCGGTGGGTGTACTGTATGTTACTGGAAACAGTAAGTGAAGCCTTTCCTGCTCCGGAGCTGTAATTGGTGGAGGACAGAGGCTTCGAGAACAACTGGGTGCATAGTCGAGAATGGAACCTTCGGAAGATGATTGGGGTGAGGATGCAGGATAGCTTTGACCAGCCCAGGGGCAAAGACATGACAAGCCGGAATAGCGGCTACGTACATTCTGACAAGACATCCTTAATAATCCTTAAAGACACAGTAACATCTTTAATTTATCTATACCAGTCGTTATAGGTACGGAATACAAATGCGGGCTATGTACAGTATTTTACATTACGGTGTATTTTATCTATTTCCGTTTAATACACTGGTAGATAATATTTTGCTGCAAAGTAAAGCTTAAAATGTTCTTAAACTTGTTCTTGTTTTCGTTATATTTTTGCTTTCACTGATGTTTTTTTTTTTTGCTGATAGTCAAAAATTGGCATAACAAATCAATTAATGGCGCATAATATCTGGAACAAATATCTGTTCATACGGATCAGTATGTCTTTAGTCATTTAACCAGCCTAACGTTCACCCATCAAAGATCTGATGGGACATTAATCATTTATCACATTAATCACTTATCACTACGGTGAATAGATGCGGCGGCAGAGACAGATTAAATCCCCATAAACATTCACACCTGAACACAATACTAACAGAACTAAACAGTTCCAGAGGGTCAGCGCCTGTTATCAGGACAGGAATCACCTACAGGATAGTACTGTAATTTTCACTGCTTATATATTTTTGCCATAGTTTCATTTGGTTTTACGTGTGTAAAAAAATTCATGTGTTATTTGTGTGTGTGTGTGTGTGTGTGTGTGTGTGTGTGTCTGAGAGAGAGAGAGAGAGAGAAAGAAAGAGAGAGAGAGACAGAGAGAGAGAGCCCGTGGCTGTTCAGGATCAAGTTTACGGGGCTTCTCAGTCTTTCGTTCATTTCACTTCTGACCCGAAACTAATATGGCTTATTAAAGATGCACTGTTTTATTGGACATGGCTGTTTTGTAATGTTCAGCAAAATAAACACTGTCTACGGTTTGAATATACTGTGATCGTCTGAAAGTCATGATGTAATAGAGACAAGTCTCATCTGGTCCTTCTGCACTAATGTTATCATGGTGAACCTGGGATCTTCCGAACCATAGTCCAATGCCTTAACCACTGAGCTACCCCTGGCCCCTGAACACTTAAGTCCTGGTTTGTTTTATTTTAAATATTGCTTATTACCTTATTTAGCAAAATAAACATGTTATCATTGTGTAAATTATTAACGTATTGATGTCTTTTAATTAAGGACAAAAACAGACCCTGCGCTTGTGTTTAGGACTGATGCTGAACAGCTGTGTTCATAGGTTTAATCAATGATTTACAAGACAGCAGTTAAAGAATTTGTGGGTGGAGAGGTGCCTGTGTGCGCTCCTGCATTTCTCCGTTGACTCTAACACAAATACATTTGCGCAGACAGAAACCCCTAAAGAACCCCTCCTCGGCAAAAAAAAAAAAACAACAAAACAAAACAAACAATAACACTCGCAGTGGCGGTTTTAGGCATGAGTGAACTGGGCAGCCGCCCAGGGCGGCATTTTTTCATGACACGTGGGGGGCGGCACACGAACTTGGAGGAAAAAATAATAATCTGTGCTGCTGCTGAAGGAGCCGCAGATCGCGGATCACAGAGTACAGTTCATCTCTCCTAAATCAAGCAGGCAAGGAGGGATCGGGGAGAAATAATGTCAGTGACACCTGACTTTCTTACAAATAACACACATTTCATTCAAAATATTATAAACACAGACCAATAATTAGCACTTTTTTCATTTATTTAATTGTGTGAAATGGCTAATAAAAATAGGTAATGAAAACGATTATGATGTGGAGGTGAATTGGTTTAGTCTTGACTTCTGGTCGTGAGTGACAGCGTTGGGGGATGGGAGATCTGTTGATTGTCGAATCGTCGATTACAAAGTAAACACAGCAATGGAGAGAAAAAGGCCAAAGCTGTCAGGTGCCCAATTTAGGGAAAAAAGAAAACAAGATGAGAAAACACGGGCAAAAGATAAAGGTATGCAACCGAACACCTAACATTTCGCTGGAGACCGCTGCTCCCCGAAACACCAGTGGTGGCGGAGTTTGAACCACAGCCTCCTGAAGGTGCCAGGAAGGAGTTAATATTCCTTATTGGAATTTTTACACACCTCTTCCCGGGGGGAAACACTCCCATGGTCCTGGGCACATAAGCCTCAGGACTCCATTTTCTACGAGGGGGTGCTCGGCTTGCAACACTCTCCTTTTAAACTTCACGCCTGGTGAAAACCGGACCTGGTCAGGACTGAGTGGACGACAGTCCTGACCCCTAAGCACGGCAGGGGAGAAGCCTCACAAAGGCCTGCTCATAGAGTTTCGCTTCCCGAAACCTAGTGGCGGCAGTGTTTAAGACGTTGCCAAAAATACCTTTGCCTGGTATGCCTGCAAAGCCATTATGTGCAGGGCAGCACCAGCCTGACCTGCTGCCTGAAAAGCTTTTTTCCACCAACGAAGATGTTAGTCTACACGGCTTGGTGGGAAGTGTGGACCTTTTCAGGGAGGATGAGCTCTCAGGAGAGAGATAGCCCACAAGCGTTTCTTCAATCTGGGGCATCATCATATAAAACAGCGCTTTCGCATCAACGACATTCGAACAAATCAATGTCAATAGCACAAAAAAACAGAATGAATACGGCTTATTCCATGAATGAGTTAACTCATCATGGAGGTCGCCAAAGAAGGGCAGGGGCCAGTCATTTCATGTTTTATTGAGACTTTTATAGAGTAAAGGTTTTTTGGTGTTCTTCTGAGCAGGATGGTGGAAGTTATCTACAAGACTGCAGACAATGTTGAAGGTCACGACCCCAACACAGAGGAGGAGGACACTGACACTGAGACACGCCCAGAAGCACAACACACAGGTACAAAATGTATAAGTTTGCTTGGACAAAAGTTTCTCCCTCTCTCTCACTTACTCCCTATCACACACACACACACACACACACACACACACTCTCTCTCTCTCGCCCACTCGCTCTGCTCATGCCTTATAGCTCCTGCCATCTCATTTTAACAGACACACCATGGAGCTTGGCCACGCCCCCACCACCACAGTCACTCTCTGTGTTACATCTTTATTGATCTTATAGAATTATTGTAATAAAAAGCCTGAAATCTCTGTTTGTGTATCACCCACTAATTTCATCTGCTCACTTATACCACCATAGCTGATAATAAAAGGAGAGTGTTGTTCTTGCAGTGATCATTACAGGTGTGAGGAATGCACATACTTTTAAACAATGATTTTTTTTTTTTTTTTTAAACAATGGGTCCCACAATTAATAAATTATCTAATGTTACAGAAAATTAATGTAAGTAAATGTTTGTGTATTAATATTAATGAAATACTGCATGTAAAGAGAGCAAAATCAGTTCTAAACATATACTGTAATGGTGTTTGAATTTGTGCCTTTGCCGCTAAGTGTCGCTATATAACTATAGACTGACGCCTCAGGCCTTAGTTTATTCTCTCAAGGATTAGTGAGCCACAGCTCATCTAGAGCCGCACGTAGTAGTGAATAAAATCAAGTAAAACATTGTAATTAAACAAATTCATAATCACAGTACTAAAATTACAGTACACATTTAGAATTGAAATTTAATTAAATCTTATTAGGATCGAATTTAAATAAAGGAAACGTTAACACAGGGAGCCTTTAGATTTTATCATGTGTAATTAGAAAAGCTACGCACGTAGCATTTTGTGCCATTTTATACTTTGTGTTCTTTAAATTTGTAGCAGATTTATTAACTGAAATAAGTGAAACTAAATGCCCATAAAATTCTAATATTGTCAGGACATTCTATTGCATCAGCAAAAGCTTTAATGCCGCTTTAATAAATAAATAATCACACCAACAAACACACAGTTGCAGAGGACTGTATACTGGCCTTAAATACAGGAAAGAACACTTTTATTTCATATATATATTTTTTATTTTATATTATTTAGATTGTAACAATAAGTTTTAAAAAGAGGTTGTGTGTTATGGTTTCTCATTTACGCACCCAGTTGCATGTTTTTTTTTTGTTTTTTTTTTACTTCAAAAAAAGAAAACAATGAGGCTTTTGAGGGAATCATGAGGGTTATGTACTGTATCTGCTGTACATACAGTAAAAGACATGACCACTCTCCGAGCACTTTGTGTCATTGACTGTTTTTAAACAAACAACAACATACATGGATATAAAACGAACATCAAATTCTTGACTTTTGTACTGTAGAGTAAATATTGATAAAGTGGAACAAGTGGTGAAGTGGGACACTTGTTCAGTCCTTAGTATCTTCATGTAGTTGTGCTTTACTGATTAAAGCTATTGATTAGTGGGATGTAAAGGGTAAAATGTTTGTATGTTGTAAGTATGATGTCATGTCAATGGGAGGATGGTGGAGCCCAGGTACCTTCAGAAGAAGCACAGCAGAAAACAATGGAAAATGAAATGACTTAACACTTTGTGGTAAATGCTAAAACTTACAATATATATGTAGGATAATAAGGAATTTTGACATTTCTTAAAAAATATATATTTAAATGAAGAATTATTAATGTTTTTGGCACCACCATCATATCTAGATGGTATGCTAGTCTGGGAAAACAAAAGCATACCCTATACAACCAACCTTACCCCAACCAACTAGGCTACTTGATAGTGGCCACGGTATAGTCAGATTGGTAATATGATCAAATTGATACAAAGGGAATTCAAGTCACTCTAGGTCCTGATTTTGCTCCTAGCCATTTCCACATGTTTGGGCCATTAAAGGAGTTCCTGGGAGCCCAATGTCTTAGATGTGACTCAAGCAGTTTAATTTTGGCTTAGGTATACTGAGAAAACTTTCTATCTTGATGGTGTCCAAGTGCTAGTGAAACACTGGGATAAGTGCTTTAGTGTAGCAGGGGATTATGAGAAGACATAATAGGAGTTTTTTAACGCTCACAATTATATTCGGTTATTCTGCACAATTAAAAATCCCAGTTTGACTTGAATACTCGTTGTTTTTTGTGTCATATTCACAGTACATGTGACAGTACAGGTGTCCCAGTTCACCAGCATCCTCTAAAAAGTTTTAACAATTTTGCAGGTAAAGATTTGAAGAAGCATTATTAAATCTGTTTAATATTCTTAATTTAATTATTTATTTCAGTTGTACAAAAGACAACAGACAGTTAGCTATTAGTTAAGAGAAATGTTCTGTAAAACTACTTGAGATTCAGTAATTACTGTGCAATTAATAGCGAACTAATACATGCATGCTTAATAACTAGTTAAATAAGTTAAATAATTACCTAGAAGGTACTGTTAGTAATCTCTGTGTTAATGGAAATAAAAATATATTCATTCTTTCTGTCTCAATCTCTACACAGTAACATAAGAGTTATGGATCAGGATCGTAACGTGTCACCAATATTAATGAGACCTGAGTAAAATTATATGGAGGAACATGTGAGAGGATGGGACTTAAATCTTAATGCTTTGAAGACGCCTCATGGATATTAACTGAGAACATTCGACTGTTGTGCAGAAAATGTAATGCTAAATCTTTAGTTACTGTCCTCTCCGGCATTTATCTCTCTCTGTCTGTAACTGGTTTCTCTCATTAGTCAGGGTGTTGTATCTGGACTGTAACTGGTTTTTCTCTGTAGTCAGGGTGTCGTATCTGTACTGTAACTGGTTCTTCTCTGTAGTCTTGTTGTTGTAACTGGTCTGTAACTGGTCTCTCTCTATAGTCAGGTTGTTGTAACTGGACTGTAACTGGTTGTTATCTGTATTCAGGGTGTTGTAACTGGACTGTAACTGGTTGTTATCTGTAGTCAGGGTGTCGTATCTAGACTGTAACTCGCTCTTCTCTGTAGTCAGGGTTTCGTATCTGGTCTGTAACTGGTTGTTTTCTGTATTCAGCATACTGAATTTGATCCACAGCACTGTGATGACAGTCAGCAGGAGAACACACAACAGCACCATACAGAGTGCAATCAGTCTCTGATACCTGCTCCATGCAGTGTCTCCACCTAGAGGTACATGAACACAAGGACAAGTATTTTAGACTCTTCAAATTAGGACCTAGCATTTACAGTTAGTCTCAACAGCCTCATCAATGCCAAAGCCCTTTTTAACAGTGGGCTGAAGAACATCTGAGTAACTTAATCCAGCCATCATATAAATATTGTAAATAAATAAACAAATAAATACAGCCCCCAAAGCAGGGGCTTTGGACTGGTTTTAAATAAGGGTAGGCAGCTTTATATCACTGAACACTGAGGAGACAATTACATTTTATTTGTATATCACTTTTAACAGTGGTCATTGCGCAAAAAAGCAGCTTTACAGAATCAATTAAATAAGGAAAAAAAATCAAACATAACTAAACACAGCTGTGAATAGAAATCAGTCCAAAGAAGACACTGCCTCTTGCCACAAGGGGGCAACCCTAACATGGTATTCTTAGTCCCTGAGAGTAAGTGATGAAACACACACACACACACACACACGCACACACACATATAGGGTGGCAGGGGTGGCACAAGTTAGGACAGTAATGTGTGTGTGTGTGTGTGTGTGTGTGTGTGTGTGTGTGTGTTTAAACAAACGTCTTGATCATGATTTGTAATAGTTTTTCTCATGAATATTCATACCAGGACAATTATTTATTCAAGCTGCTCTGCAACTGAAACACTACTGGTGGGGTAAACAGTAGCAGAGAATAGGAAAATAGGAAAAAAATGTGTATCCTCAAATACACTTCCCCAGCCTTTCTCACACAGAACTGAGAATGCAGGTGTACCTTCATTTGTGAGAGAACTCAAAACCAGTTAGTTAAGCACGCAGTAGACAACTATGAGGGGGCCACAACGCCAGCCTGGGCAACCCACTGTTACGCATCACCACCCTTCCTTTGGTGGAGCTTGCGTAACTTATGACTAAGCCCAGTGCCTATTACCAGGTGGAGTTTGACTCTTCAGGGTTTTGCTACAGGTTTTGCAGGTTTATGTTTATGGTCACAGCTTTTCATCTCATCATAGAATTTCAGTCTGGGGAATATGGGGGAATTTACACAGCTGTTATGAATCTCTCCTAAAAAAATATTTAGGAGGCACTACCTGATGCAACAGCTATGGAGTCTTTAGGAGTAAGAGAGTGACTCAGAGTGAGGCTGACATCAGACATCTGGCATCAGGCTGATATGAGAGTGGGGCTGACACCTCTTAAAGCACAACTCTCCAAAGAGAGGACAACTGCACCGAGCTCCATGAGTAAACTGATACACGGCTGAGTTTAATGATGTGATGCTCACCCTGCCATCTAGGTTTCAGAGTGTTATGCTGGTGCCAATACTGAGCTTCAGGGATAATATGCTGGTGCCAACACCTAATATATAGAATGAATAGTTCATTCATGTCTTCTGATGATGTCGACACATTTTTACGTTTTAAATAAGATATGTTGGCATATTCACGAATCAGGACATTCGCATAGTTAACACTATCAGATACCCTACTATCAGGAAATAGTTGAAAAATTTATTTCAACACCATTTAAACCGAGACATTGCCATGTCTTTCACTGTTTTGTCCCTCTTAAAACATTACAAAAAATATATAAGAAACTTATTAAGAATTTTAAATCACGAATTTGGGCATCTCATTTCATCATTATGAAAATAATATGAAGCACATGTACACACATTTATCATGAAAGATCTGTTGCTTTTAGATAAAGTCCTTCCATGCGCCATCTGGCAGATATTCAGTGAAGCACAACACATTTATTTAAATCCCCGAATGTTGCTTACGGCAAGTCGCGGCACGCCGCGCGCTAAATTGCGGCATCTCGCGGGAAAAAACGCACAGTCTTAATGGCCACATCTTTAGTCCTAAGAAATATTAACCTTGCTCTGCACCCAAGCTACAAGGTCATGCTTACAGTACCCCACTGCTTGGCTTCAGGGACAACATGCTGGCACTTCCTTATTGCTGTGAGGACCTTTTGCTGGCACCAAGCATTCCCCATGTGACTATGTGAAATCTGAAAACAGCTTCAAGCTACCACTATCAGTGTTACCTACTGCTGAGTATTGAGAATTTAGTTACAGTGAGGAAAAAGCCAAGCCCAGGGGAGGAACAGAGGTCAGTCATGGTGGCCTTGCTCCCTTTGTTCAGTTAAATAAAATATTTTCTAAGGAAGAAACAATTTCTTATGTAAAGACTGACATGACAATATAAATCAATCGTATTCTGTTTCTAATCTGTTCATGAAGAATCAAATATCAGCTCAATCACATTTAATTTACACACACACACACATATATATCTGTAAATATATATATATATATATATATATATATATATATATATATATATATGAATTGCTAAGGGGGTGCATTCAGTAGGTACTGTAGAGGCATTTAGGGACCCTCTAACAATTATGCAACAGCATGTACAGTGGTGTGAAAAACTATTTGCCCCCTTCCTGATTTCTTATTCTTTTGCATGTTTGTCACACTTAAATGTTTCTGCTCATCAAAAACCGTTAACTATTAGTCAAAGATAACATAATTGAACACAAAATGCAGTTTTTAAATGAAGGTTTACGTTATTAAGGGAGGAAAAAAAACTTCAAATCTACATGTCCCTGTGTGAAAAAGTGATTGCCCCCCTTGTTAAAAAATAACTTAACTGTGTTTTATCACACCTGAGTTCAATTTCTGTAGTCACCCCCAGGCCTGATTACTGCCACACCTGTTTTAATCAAGAAATCACTTAAATAGGAGCTACCTGACACAGAGAAGTAGACCAAAAGCACCTCAAAAGCTAGACATCATGCCAAGATCCAAAGAAATTTAGGAACAAATAAGAACAAAAGTTATTGAGATCTATCAGTCTGGTAAAGGTTATAAAACCATTTCTAAAGCTTTGGGACTCCAGCGAACCACAGTGAGAGCCATTATCCACAAATGGCAAAAACATGGAACAGTGGTGAACCTTCCCAGGAGTGGCCGGCCGACCAAAATTATCCCAAGAGCGCAGAAACAACTCATCTGAGAGGCCACAAGAGACCCCAGGACAACATCTAAAGAACTGCAGGCCTCACTTGCCTCAATTAAGGTCGGTGTTCACGACTCCACCAAAAGAAAGAGACTGGGCAAAAACGGCCTGCATGGCAGATTTCCAAGGCGCAAACCGCTTTTAAGCAAAAAGAACATTAAGGCTCATCTCAATTTTGCTAAAAAAACATCTCAATGATTGCCAAGACTTTAGGGAAAATACCTTGTGGACCGACGAGTCAAAAGTTGAACTTTTTGGAAGGTGCGTGTCCCGTTACATCTGGCGTAAAAGTAACACAGCATTTCAGAAAAAGAACATCATACCAACAGTAAAATATGGTGGTGGTAGTTTGATGGTCTGGGGTTGTTTTGCTGCTTCAGGACCTGGAAGGCTTGCTGTGATAGATGGAACCATGAATTCTACTGTCTACCAAAAAATCCTGAAGGAGAATGTCTGGCCATTTGTTCGTCAACTCAAGCTGAAGCGATCTTGGAACCTTAAAAAGGCAGTTCATGCTCAAATAAACCCTCAAATAAAGCTGAATTACAACAATTCTGCAAAGATGAGTGGGTCAAAATTCCTCCAAAACGCTGTAAAAGACTTGTTGCAAGTTATCGCAAACGCTTGATTGCAGTTATTGCTGCTAAGGGTGGCCCAACCAATTATTGGGTTCAGGGGGCAATTACTTTTTCACACAGGGCCATGTAGGTTTGGATTTTTTTTCTCCCTAAATAATAAAAACCATCATTTAAAAAATGCATTTTGTGTTTACTTGTGTTATCTTTGACTAATAGTTAAATGTGTTTGATGATCAGAAACATTTTGTGTGACAAACATGCAAAAGAATAAGAAATCAGGAAGGTGGCAAATAGTTTTTCACACCACTGTATATGTGGGAGAGAGAGGGAGGGGGAGAGAGAGAGGAAGAGTTAACAGAGTTAACAGTGTATCAGATAGTACTAGCATTAACATTATTAACACATGTTTAACACTCACTGCTGTATATACAGTACCAGTTAGTCAAAGCAATAGCAGAAGTAATCATTTAGTTTATTGCCATGACCATGCACCTCTACAGCACTACAGAAAATGGTGGATTTACACACATTATAGTTAAACTGTAGCATAACAGATTTTATTGACTGGGTCTCTATGTCTATGTCTGTGTGTTTCTTTCAGTTTAACAATAAATAAAGCAATTTGGTATACTTTTACAGAAGCCTTTTAGTAATGGATACTTGCCTTTTACACAAATTAATTTAAGTAGATCAGTACATATACACATATTTCTAAATGAGAGTGTATTTTACCTGAAGTCTCAGAATGTTTAGAGCTTCTGGGTCTCTTGGTCGCCTGGGTCACATTGTATTGATTCCCACAAACATTCTCATATGAGTGATCACTGTCACTGGAATCAGATCTGTTGTCTTCTATCACTTCTGCATTCGCATAAACATCCTCAATCATCTCCATTATTTTATCAGTCTGTATCAAGAAACTTCAGTAATTAAGTGTCCAAAGCTACACTCAGAGTGGGTGTCTAAAGTCGCACTGCACAAATGACTGGATGTGTTGCTGCTATATTGAAAGCTTATTTCCTCTTTATTTATTTTACACGCATCAAGTCATAAGTGTGAATCTGAGACACTGTTAAGATTCTTAAGCTGGAGGGACTTAATCCGGTAACTACACAGTCACTACACAGTCATGTGACTACCAGGCACACCCTGAGAACATTTTATTAGTATATGGATGATAATTTTAAAAAGATTTCACTGATCTGCAGGAAATACTGAGTCCTGAAGTGAAGCAGCTCCATCACACACCTGCCTGCTACATCATCAGAAAGCTTAAAGTGGTTCATTAATATTATTGTGTTCACAGAAGTAATAAACATGTATAGATACAGTTGGTCAAAACATTTAAAAACAAATCATGCTGCTGTGACCATAGTGAATAAACAGTATAGTCTCGGTTGAACAAGATGATGATGAATTCATACAACTTATTTAAACACTGTTGAATCCTTGAATGTTTTATTATACTGAATGAATTTGATATATGTTTAGAGACTTAATCATTTCTATAACTGCAGATCTGACAGTAGTTCAAACTGCAAGGCATTATTATAATAATGTATATCTCATAGTAAAGTTTGGTGTTCTGTTGTTTTCACACCTCGACGACAGGATGTTACTGCAGAAAAAAAAGGAAATAAAGCTGCATCCACTGTACCAAAGCGAGACAGAGGGCTGCTTCAAAGTAATCAGGAGCAATGAGCTACACCTGACCTACTTAAATCGGGAGACTGTGATGAGCGGTGTGTGATTATAGTGTTGACTCACACTATACATTTTAAGCGCCATTCCTGTACGGCCTGGAGCTGCAAACTTGCTCCTCACACTGTATGCTCAAGGAACCAGGGATAATATGAGTGCTTACACTGTATATGTTAGAATGCCACCCCGGAATGGATCTAAAACATTTGTTCTGTTGTTTTGCAATTTTAGGTGTGTGTGCATTAAAGAAGATTCATGCAAACTTTTGAAAAATCAGAGCATGGATCCGCTTATGCTGCAAGACCGCAACCAATATTTCTGATATGCTGGAGCCAGACTGCTGGTCGTTGAGGTGATTAATCAGGTGCCGGGACCCTGTTCACACTGCTTGTCAAATGACCTGGAGCCTACTGTAGGTTAGACCTTTGTGCCCATGAGCAGCAGCATGTTAGTTTCCTCTCTCTCTTTCTCTCTCTCTCTCTCTCTCTCTCTCTCTCTATCTTAGTGTGACATGTTTTTTCACAGCTACGTCATTCTCTTCAGCCTGCGCTGTCTCATGGTATGTGAGTGTCTGGTTTGCAATTCTTTTTAGGATGTTAAAAAAACAGAATACGTTTTAAATAAGGAATGAAACATTCAGTGACATGTTATTACAGTTGTGTGGAAAACGGCATTTTTGTGATTTTATACATTTATTAATTATTGCTATGTTGATGATTTTTTTTTTCTGAATAGTAAACCTATGCTAAAAACTGAAACACATCATACTAAAACACTGACTGTATACTCATGTCACTCCTGAGCTGCCAGTGATCCAGACCCCCTCTGCCCTCTGGACCTTTCTGACTTGTCCAGGTGTCCTGCTTATGGTTGGATATCTCATTGTGTGGTCTGCCTGGGATGTGTGTGATGACTAGGGATGGTTCAACTTTTCCACGAAGACGGTCCTGTCCTTGGCTGATGCAGACAGCTGTTCTCTGAGGACTTGTGACTTCAGTCACTCGATAGTTCAGGACTGGAGTTTGCTACAGTCTACCGAGCTTTCAATAACGAACTGGACTCATTTTTAACTTTAACACATTTCCTGTTATACTGGACTTCCATTCTCACACAGTATGATGCAGATCAATACCTGCTGTCTATTCACCTAAATGAGGATGTTGAGGACCAAAGTTTCTTCCTATTATCATCTCAGGGAGTTTTTTCTTGCCACTGTCGCCGTCATCCTTGGCTTGCTCATCAGGGACAGTTTTATCATTTTGATTCATACACGTTCACATCTCATACAAACTTAAATAATTATTGTGATTGTTTCAGCTGCTTTGCGACAATGTCAATTGTTAAAAGTGATATACAAATAAAATTGAATTGAATTGAAGTATACATCTATAGGTCCATACATTTTAGAATATTGAATTTTGGAATTTGAAATGATGTGAGCGAAGTCAAGACTTTCAGGTTTAATTCAAGTGATTCAATAAAACTGCCATTAACCATTCAGGAATTCTTCATACATCTTCATACACACCCCAATTTTGGGGGCTCATAAATAATGAAACAAACTAACATAATTACAAACATAAGAACTGCCTTTAACACTTGAATGATAATCCTTTGCAGTCAGTAACTGTCTGGAACCCATGGACATGACCAAATGCTTAGTTACCTTTCCCAAGATCTTTTGCCAGACCTTTAGTGCAGCTGCCTTTAACTAATGGACCTGAGAAACCACAAAGCACAAACACCTGAGGAGAAACCATAATTCCAAACCCACAACACAGATCTGTCGTGAAGACTCTCCTATTACACATTATATATTAAATAAATGTTCTGCCCGTTTTAGATGTCTGTGCATAAAAGTGTGCAAGAGAGTGTGTGTATCATGTGTGCTTTATGTGGTTGCTGCTATGAGATATTTTTCACATCCTGATGTGTAAAAGAGAACGGTGGTTAAGGCTGATCTTAGATCAGTGAACTTGTGTCTATCTTAAAAGCATCAGCCAAAAAATCTAACTGCTTTATGGAATGACGTTATATTCAACAAAATACTGTATAATGCCTTGAACCATAGTATCTATAATTATAACACAATCATTAAATTTGTTTGTATATAACTGCTGTACTTTTTCATCTGGGGTATGTGTGACAACTGCAGCTCAAATGTCTCACACATCGACCACATGATGCCACTGCTAGCATCTCTTCCTCTTTTCTTTTCTTTTAACTTCTTCTTTCATTTACTGGCAAAGAGCAGTATAATATAGGGAGTCTTTAATGAGACTTGCTTTTGCTTTATTCATCACGCGCGCTGTGCACACATGCATATAGACCAGATCTGTCCTGAAGACTCTCCCATGTTATGTTTGATTATCCTTATTTAAACTTCAAGGTATTCATGGTTAGGATTTTGTTAGCTGCTGTTTGAACTGAAGTTTAGTCTTCATGTTCTATTCAGTCTTTTTGTTTAATAAAGTGTCTGTCTATGTTGTTACATGACAAAAATGTAAAAAGCAATTTTATATTATTGGCATTGATTAATGACTTTAAAAATAATAATAAAGATGACCAAACATAAACCTAACATTTAAGCTGTCACAGAATCAGAACGGACACAAATGCTGTTTTTTTTTTCAAGATTTTATTAGTCCAAAAAATATTTTGATTCAGGCAGAAATAAAACAAAACAAAAACTGAACTGATCTCAATAAAAAAAAAACACATGACCGCCTAAGTCCCAAAAACAAAAAAACACTCCAAAGAGGAAAAAGAAAGAGGGAACAAGAGGGGAGGAATACACAGGTTTAACCTTAGAGACATGAAACACTGGGTGTACCCAACCAAGCATGGAAGGAAGCTTGAGCCGAATCGCCACTGGGTACAAGACTTTTGTGATTCGGTAGTAGCTAATGAACTTGGGAGCCAACTTGCGTGAGGCTACCCTGAGAGGCAAGTCCTTGGTAGAGAGCCATACTTTTTAACCACAAACATAGTGTGAGGCAGGAGTCCGGTGGCAATTAGCTGCCACTTTGGTCCATCTACTAGCCCGGGCCAAGGTCTTCTTAGCTTTTCTCCAGGTGTGCCGGCAATGTTGAACAAAAGCCAAGGCAGACAGGACTTCTGCTTTAGGTTCCTGTAAAGGAAACAGAGGGGGTTGATAGCCACCAGAACACTGAAATGGCGACATACCTGTAGTAGAAACAGCTAGAGTATTATGGGCATACACTACCCAGGACAGTTGTGGACACCAAGAGAATGGATTATGATGAGAACGGAGATGCCAGGCAGCAGAGAGCATGTTACAAATCCTGGAAACTAGTCTGGATCAGTGACCCCCACTGGATGACTTTAGAGCGCAGTGTCAAGGGAACAAACAAGTTGCCTGCTGGAACCCCTCTGGGTACACTGACGCAGGGCCTCCTGAACCTCCCTCTCGACATCCCATAAGAGGGAGGTCACTACCACACCTTTGGGCAGGATGGTGTCAATTGAAACTACTTTCGAGGGCGTCTCAAACAGGTGAGAGAGGGAGCTTTGTGTTCTGAGACCTCGGTCTGTAGGAGAGGGTAAAATTGAAGGTGCTAAAGAAAAGGGACCAGCAGGCCTGTCTATTAGGCCTCCTGGATGAATTGGTATACTCTAAATTCTTGTGGTTGGTCCAGCCCACGAATGGTTGGACTGCATCCTCCAGCCAATGCCAACTCACCCAAAGCCAGTCTGACTGCCAACAACAATTACCTATGTTATAGTTACGCTCAGTGGGGCTCAGGCAGTGGGAAAAGTAGGCACAAGGATGCAATTTCCCATCCCGGAGAGAACGTTGAGACAGGACTGCACCTACTCCAACATTGGAAGCATCCACCTTAACAATAAACTGTCATTCAGGATCTGAAGTAGACTAGACAGGAGCTGAGACAAGAGTGAGTGCTGGTAAAGGTGCAGCAATCTAACTGAAGTCTGGATGAAGTGCCAATAAAAGCGAACCCCAGAAACTGCTGCAGAGCCTTCCGAGAGTCAGGAGTTGGCCACTCCGCTACCGCCCTTATTTTAGCAGGGTCGGCTCTGATCTCACCCACCAAAATCACGAAACCCCACTGTTAAAACTGACCTCGCATGGAAGACGCACTTCTTCGCTTTCACGAATAGTTGGTTCTCCAGTAGTCATTGCAACACCTGGTGGACATGCCAAGTTTGTACCTGCAAAGAGGAAAAAAATATCAGGATGTCATCTAGATACACAAAGACAAATTGGTTTACCATGTCTTTCAGCACATCATTGACCAGGGCCTGGAAGACAGCAGGGGCATTGGTCAGACCAAACGGAAGGACTTGGTATTCAAAGTGTCCCATGGGTCTGTTGAAAGCTGTCTTCCACTCATCTCCCTCCCGAATGCGGATAGGGTGGTAAGCATTGCACAGGTCAAGCTTGGTGAAGATCTTGGCAGTTTGAAAGCTGAAGACATAAGAGGGAGGGTGTACCTGTTCTTAACAGTGATGTCATTCAACCCACAATAATCAATACAAGGACGCAGGGAGCCATGCCTCTTTTTGACAAAGAAGTACCCCACACCCACAGGGGAGGAGTAGGAATGGATAAGGCGGGCTTTGAGAGACTCATTAATATAGGTGTCCATGGCCTCTCTTTCAGGACCTGAAAGATAATATAAATTACCCTTAGATGTGCAACACAGGACAAACAGAACTAGAAAAAGGTGCAGGACCAAAACATGAAGCAAGACAGTTTTGGCTCCAGGATAAAACAGAATTTCCAGACCAATTTATGTGAGGGCCATGTTGTAACAACCAGGGGTGCCCCAAAACTATAGGAGAGTTAGAAAAGTCCAGAAGGTACAATGTGGTTACCTCACAGTGATTGCCCGAAACCACTAGGCTAACCTTGGGTATTAAACTGATGAAGTTACCTTCATTTACATTTAGCAGAAGCGCTTATCCAGAGCGACTTAAATTTTTATCTTATTATACATCTGAGCAGTTGAGGGTTAAGGGCCTTGCTCAAGGGCCCAACAGTGGCAACTTGGTGGTTGTGGGGTTTGAACCTGGGATCTTCCAAACCGTAGTCCATGCCTTAACCACTGAGCTACCCCTGGCCCCACCTTCAGCATCTGAATCAACCAAGGCCGAACATGACTCTGAAGTCTCCCCGTACTGGACCAATACAGACAGAAGGGAGCGAGTGGAGGGGTATGGTAAAAAAGGAATAGCACTCCCCAAGTGCACTGAGCCTTGGTTTGCTGGACAGGCTGTGGCAAAATGACCTGTTTTTCCACAATAGAGACAAAGGCCTCTGGTCAGATGCTGTTGTCTCTCCTGGGGTGTTAGTCGAAGGCATCTCACCTGCATGGGCTAAACGGTAGCCGAAGGAGAGTGGGAACCTTCCACTCTGCCAGAGAAGCAAACCATCCGGCGCTGGTGCAAATGACGGAGACGAGCCTCGATTCGCAGTGCAGGTTGATGAGGTCTTTAAAGCTGTGTGGCAAGTCATGAGTGGTAAGTTCATCCTGTATGTCCTTTTTTAGTCCAGTCCGGAGCACTGTCCGACAGGCTACCCCAATCACGAGCCTTGCCTGTAAGGAGTGTCAAGACAAATGCCACCCTTGTCTCTTGTGCCGCAAAATCACAAAAGCAGGACTAAACTGGACAGGAAGCAAGCAAATGGCTGCCGACATAGAACAACGATCTGACACAAGACAACAGGCAAGAAGAAATAAATAGAGAAAATAATTATAACAAAAACAAGGGGGGCGGGTGAGTGAAATCATTTTAATAGAACATTAGAGAGGAAGTCGCCGTCACCCTTGGCTTGCTCATTAGAGAAATTTCATTCATTCATCTCGTTATTATCTAGACACATTTTTCTCACGCACACACAATTTATTATTATTATTAATATTTTATTATATATATATATATATATATATATATATATATATATATATATATATATATATATTATGAATTTCTTCCATCTTTGTGAAGCTGCTTTGAGACAATGACCATTGTTAAAAGCGCTATATAAATAAAATTGAATTTAATTGAATTGAAGTGGGAGGGATGTTAGTGACATCACAGAAACACAGGCAAATGGTGAATGATCAAAACAAACACCATGTAAACAACATGGAACACAGGGGAAAAAACAAAAACCTTAGATATCAGACCAAGCTTTCCAAATATATTCCTGTCGAGGAGGATTAGTCCACCCTGTCCTTTGCCCACTCATTTAGGAACTGTCTTTTACATTCAGTGTGAAACAACATAATGTGGAAAACTTGATAGAGTCACATGCTTGCACGCACACACACACACACACACATACACACATATATATGCTTGGTAATGTTAACAGGTAAAAACATATCTGTTGCTTTGGAGAATATAGCTTTGGTATGAGCAGTGCTGTATTTTATCTACACAAGCTGAGAGGCCCTTTAAAAAAGTAAATATGTCTCTATGTTCATTGCTTACGTCTTAACATGAAGAAGTTACTGACTACATTGTGTGTGGCACTGCTGTGTGTTCTCTTGTTGACTGCTATCACAGTGCCATGGATCAAATACAACAACCTAAGTATTAAATAAACCAGTTACAACAACCTGACTATAAAGAGAGACCAGTTACAGAAGAAACTTGTCCGGGTAATCTGAATTCCTCCCACATTCCAAAGAGATACAAATTAGGCTAACTGGCATTTCCAAATTGCCTGTAGTGTATAAGCATGTAAACGTGTGTGTGTGTGTGTGTGTGTGTGTGTGTGTGTGCCTCGCGTTGGATTGGTACGCCATTCAGGGTGTATCCTACCTTGTGCCCCTAGTCTCCTGGAATAGGGTTCAGGCCCGCCATTACCCTGTATACAGGATACATCTTGTCATGTTGCCGGTTGTGAAGCATGTGTGTACCAAACACGCCAAATTTTTGGCTTTTATAACCTCGGTCAGGTGACGTCATCTGATAGGACGCACCTGCAGGTTATAAATAGGAGTGAACCGGAAACATTCCTCAGATTGATTTGTCTGAACGGACGTCCGGTCACATAGGCAGTGCGGCATTGGGACGCAGCATCTCGTTCCCGCCTTTTCAGGAAACAGGGTTACAGCAAAGTAACCCGAGACGTTCCCTTTCAAAGGCTACACTCGATGCTGCGTGAAAACGCTATGGGAACGAGAGTACCAACGCCGCCGCACTGCAAGTGTCTGGACTCCAAGGTTGTGTAGCGTGTGCGCACAAGGCCGAGAAGGTCTCAGAACTATGTCTGGGTAGCTGACTCGAGGACCCGTGGGCCTGGAGTAGCATGAACATCCAAACTATAAATGTAATAAATGTGTGCGGAGAGGACCCACCCTCTGCGTCACTTACTTGCTGCAAGGGAATACCACTTGCTAGTGCAATAGATGAGGCGATTCCCCTGGTTGAATGAGCCCTGATTCCTAGAGGCGAAGTGAGCCCACGCGCCTCATAGGAGAGGGCAATAGCATCTCTCACGCAGCTTGTGGCCCTGAAACATGTAAAAGCTGCTCTGACTTACGCCACTGGCTGATGTGGTGGATGTAAATCTGAAGAGCACGTACTGGACACGGTGAGTGAAGTCTCTCCTGCTCCGAAGCTGTAAAGGCGGAAGACAGAAAGCTTCAAAAACAATAGGGATGTCCGATCCTCTTAGAGAGGTAACACCATTTAGAAAAACCATCTTAAGGGTCAGAAACCTGAGGTGCTGACTCTAGTGGTTCAACAAGGGGGCACAAGCCAGAGGACAAATTTTTTCTGCAGAAACTCCAGCACTGAAACAATTCGGCAGTGGACTGGGTCTACCTGCTTCGTCATGCACCAACTTTCAAATACATTCTATTTGAGGGGAGGCAGCCCTAGTACTTAGAATAGTCTTAATTACGCTGGCTGGAAGACCAGCTTGACTTAGAGTCAGAGAGTAGTAAGGGGGACATTTGCTGATCTTGCGAGGCAAAGAGGTCCACCTCCGCTACATGAAATTTTCCCAGAATGTAAATCGCCCTGAGGGACAGGAATCTGGTGCGCTATCTATTTAGCGGCGCGAGCACAGTCCGCCCTGGCGATTAATATATGAGACTGCCATAGTGTTGTCCACCCGCACTTGGACATGGTAGTCTCAACTGCTGGAGGAAGTGCTTTAGGGCCTGAAATAGAGCCATGATTTTGAGGCAATTGATGTGCCGCGCAAAAAGATGGCCTCTCCAGCTCCCTTGGGCTGGACGGTCATTTAAGACCGCACCCCAGCCCATGAGGGAAGCGTCTGTCGTTAGCATCTGCGACGACAAGACGAACTTAGAGTGGGACCCAGAGTCAGAAACCGGGGTCTGAACCACATAGGAAGGGTACGAAGCACCTGGCGCATAGCCCTTATTGGGGATTGGCCCTAGAGTAAAATCTCCTGGTTCTTAGCCACAACTGAAATGCTCTCATGTGCAGAAGGTCCAAAGGTGTCACCGTGGATACAGCTGCCATGAAAGCTAAGATCTCTGAAAGTGATGGTCACTTTCTGGTCTAGCTTGATTTCCTTGACGGTGTTGAGAATGGATTCGACACGAGCGGGAGACAGCTGTGCCCGCTAACGCTCAAATTCCATGTGACACCCAAAAATGTTGTCCTCTAAACAGGAAAGAGCATGCTTTCATGGCATTGGATCTCAGTCCTAGGAAACAAAGATTAGCTAGAACGACATGCTGATGTCGAAGCGCTAGCTACTTAGACTGGGCCAGCCAGTCATGTAATTCAATACGGATGCTCTGGAGTCGTAAGAGCCAGAACTACATCCATGTATTTTGTGTATGTGTGGGTGAAAAAGCTAGACCAAATGGAAGGACCCGATACTGGTAAGCTTCGCCCCCGAAAGCGAACCTCAGGAACCTCCTGTGTTGTGGCAATATTTCCATTGATTTATTTTTAGATAGTGGTAAAGCCCGCAAAATCAAAAAAATTGGACGCAGCCCCCTGTTCCTCTTGCACTTTCCGGTTTCATGGAAGTGGAGACCACGCCATTGAAACGCGGAGGGTGATGTGAGAACTGAATCCTGTAGTTTCTCTGTACAGTGCTTAGTACCCAAGGAGATATACTTGGCAGTAGCTTCCACGCTGCCAGTTCTTCAGAAAGGGGCAAAGCTCAGCGGCTTGGTTAAACGGGGGGGATGTTAAATGTTCGGCATCCTGAAACATGGCAGGAAAAACCCGAAGAACTAACATTTTATTGGAGACTGGAGTTGCCCGAAACACCAGTGGTGGCGGAGCAAGAACACCAACCTCCTGGGGTTGCCAGGGAGAACACTTCATTCTTTAAAAGGAATTCTGAGTGCCTCTCCCCATTGGGGGGCCACCCCCCACGGTCCTGGGCACATGAACCTCAGGGCTTCTTTGTGAAGACAATATGCCAGTCTGACCTCTTTTGAGGCGGATTGCGTGACGCACCCCAATCTTGCGAGGGGGTGCCCAGCTCAAAAACACACTCCTTGTGTGTTTCACGCCTCGCAGCAGTCAGACCCAGTCGAGACTGGGTGGCCGACAGTCCCGACTCTTGAGCAAGGCGGGGAAGGAATTTCCCGAAGGCTTGTTATATAACTTTGCCTCATGAACCTAGTGGCGACCGAGTTAACGACATCGCCAAGTAGGCCGGGAGGCGAGATGGGGCATCAAGGAGGAATACACGATCTTCTCCTTAATGCCCCTGAGATTCAACCACAAGTGCTTCTCCGCGGAGATCATAGCAGCCATAAAACGGCCGATAGCACGAAGAGACAAGTCTGTGGCCTGGCGTAAGTCCAATACGCCCACCTTGCAGAGCCCCGCCAGTACTCAAGTCTCTCAGCAGGTCAGCCTGGTAGGCGTGCAAAACCGCCATGGTGTGCAATGCGCCAACCTGCTGCCTGAAAAGCTTTTCCCTCCAGGGAAGATAAAAAGTCTACACAGCTTGAAAAGAAGTAATAGCTTTTCAGGAAGGATGATGTCCCAACAGAGAGATAGCCTGGAAGCGTCTCTTCTATCTGGGTGTCATCATATAACTGCATTTCTACCTCAACTATATTTAAATAAATGAATAAGTTGATGGCAGGAAAACACGGGATGAATACAGCTTACTCCATGAAAGGGTTAACTCATATGGAGATTGCTAAGAAAAGGGGAGAGAGCGTCGTTGAGGCTCCGCCCCCGGCCACCTGACAGAACCTGCCGTCTATGTTTTTATTTCTTTATTTTTAAGTGCTTAGAGGCTATTACCATCTCCGTGGAAGCAAGAGAGGATGTTTATCCTTGGACAGAGGACAGAGGGATTTCCCGATCCGATGAGAACGCGAAAGAAAGACGGATTTAAAAACTCCTCTCACTGCTCTGCCGGATGCACGAGTTTAAGCCCCAGGAATGCGCGGCAGCTCGAGGCTTCTCAAGGAATGCGAGGCGCGCGCGTAGCACTTAATCGAAGCAGTAAAGTGTAGAGATCGCCCTCCAATATGGATTATACACACGGAGAGACATCTCGTTTAAACTCTGCCATTATCGGTGAGTTAAACACTTATTTTTGCTGGTTAGACACACACGCTCACAACTAGGTGAAGACAAGAATCTGAGGAATGTTTCTCGGTTCACTCCTATTTATAACCTGCAGGTGCGTCCTATCAGATGACGTCATCTGACCGAGGTTATAAAAGCCCAAAATTTGGCGTGTTTGGTACACACATGCTTCACAACCGGCAACATGACAAGATGTTCCCATAGCGTTTTCACGCAGCATCGAGTGTAGCCTTTGAAAGGGAACAGCAATATGTATGATGAGTGAGTAAGTGAGTGGGCTGAAGTTGAATGCTATACTGGCTGATACAAATCACATGGCACTAATAAATGTGATGAGAAATTCAAGTGTGAAAATTATTTCTCATTTTCCCAGTATATATAGTACACAATTTAAGACACTGTGCTATGGCATTACTTAGCTGTTAACTAAGAGTCTTGCTGTACAGTATAAAGTTAAGTCTGCACTTTTCATTTTCATGCAGATCAAGGAAATTACTGGCTGGAAATATTTTTTTTTTCACACGCATAGAGATTTACAGCTCTAGTCTTTATTGCATTTTAACTGAGAACAACCGGGATAAGAGCAGACAGGACTGCAGACCGAAAAAAGCAGATCTAGTGATTATAAACAGCAGAGATGTACAAGGGAGTGATATGATGATGATGATTATCATGAAGATGGTGGTGGTGATTTTATCTTGTGCTCTCAATCAAAGGAGAAAGGCAGTTGATGACTCAGTTCATTGCTCTAAGACACAGCTAAAACACAGCTGATCCTCTGATTCTCTTTTTCAGGAACTCGAGATGTTAAGAACTTAACAGTTCTAGAGATGAAGGCTGTGTTGTTACTGGTAATCTGTTCATTTCTGTAGAAAGGGCTGGCATTTCCTGTAATAATGTTTTTCACCTGGGTTTGTGAGATGATAATATTTACCTAAATAAAAACATGAAAAATACATGTGAATGTACATTAGTTTTTTTGATCAGATGACTCTCTCATGAAAAAGCAACAGCAGAATTATATAAAGTTTAACAGCAGGTGGTGACAGTCACAGTGGTGTAGTGGTTAGCAATGTCGCCTTGCATCTTGGGTCTAGATTCGATTCCCAGCCAGGCTCGATTTCTGCCCCTGTGTGCAATAAAGTGTGCATGTTCTTCCGGGGCTTAGTGAGTTTCCTCTGGGTACTCTGGTTTCCTCCCACAGTCCAAACACCTGTATAATAGGCTAATTTCCATTTCCAAAATTTACAATAATGTGTGAGTGAGTGTATGTGAGTGCCCTGTGATGGATTGGCACCCTGTCCTGGTTGTACTGGGTTTTAAAAGATACTGTTTGGTTGATAGCACAAGGAGCTTGAAAGTAAAAGGCTCACCAAAAAAAACACTTGTAATACAACATTGTAATAGGCATAGCGCCAAGCATATTCTATCCTATAAGATCAAATATATTTAAAATATATTAAGAAAACAAAATAATAAAAATAATTAAATGCATACTCATTAGCAGCTGAGCCTCTCTAAAGGTTTAATCCTTCGATCGCTCCTGACAGAGATGAAGCCAAAATGGGGGAGGATGTTACATTGTGCTCATGCTTACACATCACTGCCGTAGAATCTGTAATATTTCTTAAACAAACATTAATAGAAAAATGTGTTCTAAAAGATAAGCAGGTGACAGAGTTAACAGAGTTATTACAGAGTTACAGTAATGAGAATTTTCCAGACACAAACACACTGAACTAAACACATGTACATTCACTTTTTATTGCTGCTTTTCATTCACATACAACAATTCAGTTAAGGATCCAAACAAAATGCAGAGAAATGCAAAAGATAATGAACCCAGTTCCACACTGGTTCAGACTCATGAGCAGTTATAACACAATACAGTTTTCCAGAGGAAGAAAAGAAAAAAAAAGTTGGGTTGTCCATCTCCCCACTACCCGAAGATCTGCTGCGTTTGTCAGACTAAGGAAAAGTCAATAATATTATTTCAGTGATTTCCTGCTCTCTCTCATACACACACACACACACACACACACACACACACACGTCCCTCTCTGCAGTTTATGATCACCAGGTCTGCTTCTCTCTCTCCTGTTTGCTTTCAGTCCAGCTCTTCTCTTCAGTGAAAATGTACAGTAGTGAAGCTGAAATAAACCAAGCCAGATCAGTTTTTAGGAAAAAAGAAGTATAATAAAAAAATAATAAATAAATAAGCCCAAGCATAACAGAATGGTTTAAATTGTTGATATATATATATAGTAATAGTAAATTGTTGATATATATATATATATATATTTTTTTTTTTTACAGTAACGCTGATACTGCAGCTGTCAATCACACATTTATATTAATGTCCCGGTTCTGATATGTTTTTTTTTTTTATAGAAACTAATATAAATTCATAGTGCTTTCTACAGCAGAGGCTACAATTTTATAATACTGATGTAGTGGCCCTAGTACTACTGCACTACTGCATTTACACTTTATGGGATTTTGGGTGTCTTGGGACTTTGTGTTAGGGGAATTTTTGTAATAGATTTGTCTCTCAATGTCTCGTGCTTTAAGGTTCTACTCAAATGCGTTGTGCATCTCTTTGGTTATTAAATAAGCAATCTTCTCACTTGAGATGGGTGAATGAAGCCTCATGAAGCACTGGGGCAAAAGCGATTCACAGTCTTGAAGCATTGATCTAAGAAGATACAGCGACATCTAGTGGTTTTCCTAAATTAAAGCAGCCATTCACTAAAGCACTGACATTCCTCATTAATTAAATACTTTACATCACTTATATAACTGCAGTAAAATGTATAAAATCATTACTTTGTGTTTATGTAAAGCTATTCATGCAGTTTACTATTATAATAAGGCATATTATAAATGTCATATTCAAATAGCACATAGACTGTCACATAGTGTTTATTATTACAAAGTAAATGTTAAATAAATGTCCTGCCTACTTTTGAATGTACATGTGTGCATCTGCATGGTGAACAGTGGCGGCTGCTAGCTTTTGAAACAGGGAAAGCTCATATTAGGCCTTCATCATAAAATTCACTATGTTATTTGTACGTAAATTCTGCCCTGCCGTTTAATCTCTCCTCGTAAGGAAGACTACTAAATGGCTTTGCCAAAAGCAGCTCAACAATATTAGTACCGTCTGCCATTATGCACAGCTTGCTAGCTGGCTAGTTTCCGCTTCCACGAGCTATTTTAATTATATAAACTAACTAACTTTACAATGTTGAAACAAGGAGCAAAGTCAAGAACGCTATAATATGGTTGCAAATCCACATGGGACTAAACTCAAATCTCTGTAGCGCTGATGTATACTTAAGACATGCTGTCTTGCAATCAAAAAAGGGGTTCCGCCCTTTAAACAGCTCCTCCAATCATCATGCAGCAGCCCAGCGTCCTGGCCCGCCCACTGCTCCATTCACTCCCAGAGAAGCTGAGCTTCCCTGGAGGTGACGATTTTGGTGCATTTACCCAATTACCGTCCAGCTTTTCTGCAGTGAAGAAGCTCCTCTGTGCTGCCCATAGAGCTCCAGTGAAGCTGGGATTCAGAAGGGTTTAATGCGCTGTGCTGCACGGAAATGTATGAAAAGAAAATTGCGTCAAACTATCTACAATAAATATCTGATTCTAAACGAGCTAGTCATGAAGTTGAACGCAATCTAGCGCACTTTTATTAAAACCAATATAAATACGACAGTGCATATATGAGCATTTATTTTCGGACATAGTTGAGGAAGCGGGGCTTCGCTTGTAGTCTTAGAACAGCCGCCACTGATGCTGAAGTGTGATGTACAGTACTGTGCAAATGTCTCAAGCACTCTGTTTTGTTTGAAATTTTGTTTCATATGCATTTATCTAAGCATTTTGCACTCTACTGTACACTCTGTGTGTGTTTTATGTGGTTGCTGCTGTCAACTTTATTCCACATACTAATGTGTGAAGGAAAGAAATGGTTACAGCTGACCTTAAACCAGTATCACTTGTCACAACCTCACAGTAAGACTGCATTGAAGGTTCTAAAAACATACAGTAAATCTATAAATAATTTTGGATCTACTTTATTAACACATTGAATAAATAATGACAGAATTCAACCTGCATTAAATATATAGATTTATCTTAAAAGAAGCAGGTGAAAAAGCCTAATAGCCTTATGTAATGATGAGGAAGGAACCATGATAAACCAGTGGAATGTATACTCATTATAACACAATGATGCTATTTTAATATTTATATAACTTACATATCTTTACACTTTTACCACAAAAAGCAACTGATGACCTTCTATCTAATATTTAACTTCCTATACTGACAGCAGCACATTGGGTGTACTGAGTGTTCCAGGATAACTGTGCAGTTGGCGTGGGAACATTGGAGGCCAATCCTAGATAGGGGGTACTGTAAAACCATGGGTCTTATAAGGGGCAAATCTGAGAGGGGCCACAAAAATTTAAAGCAGACAGATACAGTATGCAGAGTGTCATGCTGTGGAGTTCTGAAGAATCTCTCAAGAATTAGCATGCTGAATGCGAACATGGAATGAATTGCTATAGTATAGGGACAAAGAGAATGTGAATAAAAAGAGTGTATTGAAAAGAAAAGAGAAAAGTTGTGTTTAAAAAAAGTATGTGGAAAGAAAGGAGAGTGCTGAGAGTTTCAGTGAAAAGGAAAGAGAAAAACTGGGTCAAAAATTAAGTTTGGAAGAAAAGTTACAAGAAGAGGAATAATCCTGTCTCGAAGAGTCTGATTTGGTTACTGTGCCTCCCTTGCAATAATAACCTCCCTGAATGGAGAGCCCACCCTAAAGTGTGCACAATCACCCCTGCAGCTTAGACTCGCACAACTCCCCTTCTGAGGTTCTGCACAGGGCACATTTTTCTTGAAAATATGAACCCCAACATCTCAAGGCATGACTATTAAGTTCAGCAAGATGTTGTGTTTTATATAAAATGCTGAAAATAAATTATTTTATTGTTGGTATATTTCTCTTTTCTTCATTCAAAGAGGCTGTAGAACTGGCACTAAGACCAGTAAATTCAATTCAATTCAATTCAATTCAATTCAATTCAATTCAATTCAATTCAATTTTATTTATATAGCGCTTTTAACAATGGTCATTGTCTCAAAGCAGCTTCACAAAAATGAAAGAAAAAAAAAAAAAAAATATATATATATATATATATATATATATATATATATATATATATATATATATACACAGGTCCTTCTAAAAAAAAATAGCATATTGTGATAAAGTTCATTATTTTCTGTAATGTACTGATAAACATTAGACTTTCATATATTTTAGATTCATTACACACAACTGAAGTAGTTCAAGCCTTTTAATTGTTTTAATATTGATGATTTTGGCATACAGCTCATGAAAACCCAAAAGTCCTATCTCAAAAAGTCCTAATTTTTTGAGAAGGACCTGTATATATATTGTAGCGTGACCATTCTTGATCTGGAAGGCTTAGGCAGGAACTCAAGCACAAAACTCAGAAATCTCTCATAATGTTCTTTTATTTTAACATCAAAAGGTACCAAACAAGATTTCAGCAGGTTTTTTTTTTTCAGTTGAATTAGAGCCGGGTAATATGAGAACAAAGGTAACAGACAATTGGCTTCTAACCCAACAGAAACGCTGTTTGCCTTCAGGGGGAAATAAACCAAAACAAACAAAAATCTCCCCCGTTTGTTCTTCTTCTCTTCTTCTCGTTGGTTTTTAACGGCGGCTAACACCAACTTTAATAGGTGCATTACTGCCACCTTCTGCTCCGGAGTGTGGAACAGAGTCTCACATTCTATTTATCAGACCCGTTTCTTTAATAAAATTGAAGAAGATTTTACTATTTACTTCACTCGCCCATTTTATTAAAACCTTAAGATCCACCTCCTGATTTATGTTCTTTCTTATTTCCTTCATCATTGTTTCTCTTTCTTGTTCATACTTCCTACAAACAAGGAATACATGAGTTATTGTTTCTTCAACATTGCAGTGATCACATTGTCCATTTGGGTGTTTCCCTGTTATTTTAAGTGTGCTTTTTAAATTTGTGTGCCCTAATACTATTCTGTTGAAGATAACCTCTTCTTTCCTTGATTTACCTATATACTTTATGTTTTGATTTACCTTGTTTATTAAACTGTAAAGGAATCTACCCTTTATTTCATTATTCCACTTTACTTGCCATTCTTCAACCACTTTACTCCATATTAAAACCTTAATCTCTGATTTGCTTAATGGCATTTGTATCTCTATTGTTTCTTTCTGTAAAGTTTGTTTTGCTAATTTGTCCACTTCTTCATTTCCCCTTATCCCTACGTGTGCTGGAACCCACATGAAACTGATTGACGTGCCTTTTTGAACAATTCTTGAATATATGTGTAGGATATTAAAAAGAATATCTTGATGAGTAGATTTAAAGGATCTCAAGCTCTATAAAACTGAAGCAGAGTCTGAACAAATTAAAACCTTGTCAAAGTTTTTCCCCTCTGCCCACTGTAATGCCAAAAGCATTCCTATCATTTCTACAGTATAAACTGCCAAATGATTTGATGTTCTCTTTGCTTCACTGATCCACTGATTGACCGTAACTTGGGCTAAAAAAGCAGACCCAGTTGTTTGACTTTCAGGATCTTTTGATCCGTCTGTATATATTTGTATATGTCGAGGGTATTTGATTCTGGTATACTCTGAGAATGCTGATATCAGGTCAGCTTCCCTTTTTGTTCTTTTAACCTCCATCAGACGCAGATCTACTTGAGGTGTTATATAAACCCATGGTTCATACTCCTGAATCACAACTGTAGGACTCATTTTGATATTATTTACCAGCAATTCTTCTGCATAAATGTTACTACACCACCCAAAACTTGTTCTACATCTTACATTTTGTTCCCAACAATTCTTTAAAACCATTTTTGTAGGGTGTTCATCTTTATGTCCCTGAAGGTTAGCCCAGTAGTTAACCGTTAATTGTTTCCTTCTAATTTCTAGTGGCATCTCTCCTACCAGGACTTGTAAAGCTGATATGGGTGTAGTCTTAACTGCTCCACAACACTGTCTCAATGCTTGGGCTTGGATTTTATTAAGTTTTTCTAACAGGTTTTTTGATGCAGAACCATATGCCACACATCCATAATCAAAAACAATCCGAATCATTGCTACATAAATAGTTTTTAATGAAGAAAAACTTGCCCCCCATTCCACTCCACTCACACATCTCATGATATTTAAAACCTTCTGACATTTCTCAACTATGTTATTAATATGTTCAGACCATATAAGTTTTACATTGAAATAAATGCCTAAGAACTTAAATACCTTTACCCTCTCCAATGATTTCTCATACATCTTCAGACTCATTTCTGGAACCATCTTCTTCCTAGAAAAAATAATTGTTTTAGTTTTTTCCACTGAAAATTTAAAACCCCAATCATATGCCCATTCTTCGACTTTCCTAATTGCCTCTTGTATTTTCCTATTGATAAATAATATATTTCTTCCTTTTTTCCAAAGTGCCCCATCATCTGCAAACAGAGACCTACCAATATCTGGCCCTACTTGGTTAAAAACATCATTAATCATAATAGAAAACAATAATGGACTAATTACACTCCCTTGTGGAGTTCCATTCTCTATCAGAAACGTACTCGACACTTTACTCCCTATTCTTACCTGTATACTCCTGTTCTTCAGAAAATCTTTTATCCAGTTATATATTCTTCCACCTATTTTCATCTTTCTTAATTTAATCAAAAGTCCCTACCTCCACATCATATCATAAGCCTTCTCAATATCTAAAAATACTGCTATTACCGATTCTTTATTTATCTGTGCCTTTCTAATATCATTTTCTAAACATACAATAGGATCCATTGTCCCTCTTCCTTTTCTAAAACCACTTTGATATTTCGTTATGTGTCCTCTTCTTTCCACTAAATATGGCAACCTTTCTGTAATCATCCTTTCCATTATTTTACAAATATTTGACGTAAAAGCTATTGGTCTATAATTAGAGGGATCTGAGGGATCTTTGCCTGGCTTTCTTATAGGTATTATTATTGCTTCTTTCCACGCTTTTGGAAGCTTTCCTTCCTCCCATACCTTATTATATAGTTCTAAAATTTTCCCCACAGCCCTATCCTTCAGATGTTTCAACATTATATATACAATCCGGTCCTACCCTGGGGATGATAGTTTTTTTGTTTGTTTTCCAAATAGCTCTCCTCAATTCATCTCTGTTGAACAGGAAGTTAATTGGCTGGTCTTCCATTCCCCCACTCTGTACCGTCTCATCCATATTTTGTCTCTTTGTTATTTCTCTTCTCCTTTTTTCTTCCTCACTTAAGTTCCCTGCTCCATGAATTTGTGCTAGTGTTTTTCCTAGCATTTCTGCCTTATCCTTGTCCATTACCGCTTCTTCTCCTTCCGATTCTAATACTGGATAATTCCACTCTTTCTTGTTACCTTTCATTCTCTTGATCATATTCCACACCTCACCTACTGGAGTTGTTCTTCCAATTTCACTACAGAAATCCCTCCAACTTTCTCTTTTGGCTTGCTTTATAGTTCTTCTCACAAGTGCTTGAGCTTTCTTGTATAAAATTAAGTTATTATAGTTATGTGTTCTTTTAAGAAGTTTAAAAGTCTTATTTCTATCCCTTACAACTTTACTACACTTTTCTGTCCACCAAGGTACAGCTCTTCTTTTCATTTTCCCTTTACTTATTGGTATTGATTCTACTGCTGCTTCTATTATTACTGCACATACTTTTTCATTAAAGATGTCAAATTCTTCCGTTGGATCAATTTCTCCCATTTTTTCCTCGCAAATTACCTCAAATTTATCCCAATTTGCTTTTTCAAAAATCCATTTTCCTCCTCTTTGATTTATTGATCTAACTGTCTCAACATCCAATGTTATAATTATTGGGTAGTGATCGCTTCCAATAGTAGATTCCCCCCAAACTTCCCAGTTACACTTTACATTTAGGCATTTGGCAGACGCTCTTATCCAGAGCGACTTACATTTTTTTTATCTCATTACACATCTGAGCAGTTAAGGGTTAAGGGCCTTGCTCAAGGGCCCAACAGTGGCAACTTGGTGGTTGTGGGGTTTGAACCTGGGATCTTCCGAACCATAGTCCAATGCCCTAACCACTGAGCTACCCCTGGCTACTTACTAGCCAAGTTATTTGAAACTAGCGTCAAATCCAACACAGACTCTATTCCTGTATGCATGTGTATCCTTGTTCCCTTCCCGTCGTTTAAACACACCAGCTCCCTCTCCTCTATTAATTCCTCAACTACTTGTCCATTGGCATTTATGTATCTTCCTCCCCATAGTGTATTATGAGCGTTTAAGTCACCACACCATATTACTCCATGATTTTCTTGCCCATGTACTTCCTTTAATTTCTCTATCATCAACTTTTTACACGGGTTGTAATAATTTATAATAGCTACCTCCTGACCTCTACCCCATATCCCCACAGCAATATATTCTTGATCCCTTCCTTTTCCTATTACTCTATATGGAATTACTTGCTTAATGAATGTTGCACACCCACCACCATTCCCTAGTTCCCTATCACGCCTTATCATACTGTATCCTAATAAAACAAAATCTAAGCAACTTTTCAACCAAGTTTCTTGAATACATACTACATCCGGTTTTATAACTAAATCTTCAATAAAATGCTTGAACTCCTGACCATTTGCTATCAAAGATCTTGCATTCCACTGAATTATTGTTATCATCTATGTATTATCCACATGTCTCTTTGCTTGATCTTATCTGGAGTTCATCTCTAACTTCTTCCCATGTCAAACCTGTCATTCCCAGATGACGTATTGCTGCTATAACAACTAACTGAGTCTTTTGTGTTTTTGATTCAATCCCGGCTGTACTATTTATCACTCCAGCAATAAATGTCACTAATTTTTTCTTTTCCACCAACAGATGTTCTTTTTGAGCTTCATTGTTTCCTTCAACTAGAGCCCCTGACTTATCTCTCTGATCTTCAGTTTGTCCTTTAACCTGTTTTGCGGCCTCTGCATATGTTAGCTTCTTCTCCACCCTCCTTTTCTGAATCTCCATTTCCATTTTCTGTACTTCACATCCTCTGAATGCTGCACTATGTGCCCCTCCACAATTGCAACACTTTGGTTGTACTCCATCCTCACACTTTCCATATTCATGCCTTCCTCCACACCGGGCACATCTACACTGTTCCCTACATCTTGTAGCAACGTGCCCAAACCTTTGTGTAGGTGCATGTTATTCACAAGTTCTGACGCGTGTCTTTAGTTACACAGTGTCACTGACGACATCAGACGTTTCGTTGATTTCTTTGTCTCTCGTTTATTTTCAACATCAAAAACAACGGTTGTTACAGTTTCTTGCATAAATCCACTGTAGTCACGACAAGTCGCTTGCTGTGTTCTGTAGCTTCGATGGATTACAGTTACGACAACTTATTTTACTGTATTCCTTTTAGCTTACTGTCTCACGTTATCACGGTCAAAAGCTTGTGTGCTCCACACCTTTCTGTATCCTTCCGTGTCTTAACAACAACTACAACTAACATGCGTGATAGACATGGAACTGCATAACTGTGGGGTGATGTCACAGAACAACACATGAAATGATGTCACAATACAAATTATATGTATGATACTTAATGCTTAATGCTTAACTAATAAACTGAAATAAGATAAACATAACAACAAATCACAAGAATGAAATATGGCCCTTACACTTTGACAATTAAAACATCTCACTGGTCTTGGTATATATTCTCTTACAATGTAACTCATTACCCCAACTATTACTCTTTTTGGAATTTCTTCCCCTTGAAATTCTATTACTACTGTTTCAGTGTCTTTTTTGGTTCCATTTGTAACTGATTTTAGCCTTAGTGCATTTATTATCTTCCCTCCTTTTAAGTTACCTTTGAACTCTTCCATACTTATATTAAGAGGAACACCAAAAATGATACTCCAACTCTATTTGTGCTGACAACTTTAATTCCTCCTATATCCTTCAGTTTGAGTGCTTTATTTGCTTGCTCTTCCTTAGTACATCCAACAAGCAAATTTCCATCAGAGAGGACTTTAGCAAAAACAATATTTCCGATATCCCGATTTATGATCTTAGTTAGTTTAATTGGATTAATTTTGCTTACCCCAAACTGATCACCAAACCTTATGATGCATTTTATACTATCTCTACTCTTTTCATCAGACTCCTCTACATCGCTCCTTTTCTTGCGTTTTTCTCCCCGATTTTTCCCCCTTCTTACTTCATTCCAGCATTTTCCTGATGATCTTTCACTCTCTACTTCACTTGCTACATCCATACTCCCTTCGCTATCTCCCCACTCACGCCTCTCTGTTCCATTCACGGAGCAGTTGTGTCTAGCCGCCGTTGCTTTCCAGTTTCTCGCTGTGGCTTCCGCCATTTCTTGTTCCACCTCAGCCTCCATCCGTCCCAAACCCACGCGCGCTCTCCGCTCCGGCCGGTCACTCCGAAGGAGACGCGTTCTGGTCCACGCCAGCTGCTTGCTTTCCTGAACCCTCCCCTGTTTGACTCAACAATGTAAACTATATAGTTGAGGCCCCTCCTTTCCAATTCAAATAAGCCAATAACAGCAAATCTTACTTTTGATTGACATCTCAATTATACATAAATTTTCACTCAATAATTTGCATGATCTTCATTATGATTATACAAACATTACATTATGCATTTTCCCAAACTCTCTTTTTAGAAAGATAATACCGAGAAATTTAAAAGACAAACATTTTAAATACATTTTCAAATTCTCAGAGACTAGACTCCACCCCCCACAGGGATGACATATATAGGGCTTCCTGTTTGCGGGCCGGCCCCTCCTATTTCACAGGAAAAGGTAAGACAAAGAAAACCATGAATATCAAGCAAAAATACAATTTTAACTAACAATGTCTTTTACAAATACCACCACTTTACAGGAACAAATGAAAGACAGTCACACTGGAATGTGCACCTTCCATGGGACTGTAAAAAACAATAAAATTAATAAAAATTATTATATATATATATATATATATATATATATATATATATATATATATATATATATATATATATATATATATATAATAATAATAATAAATTGTATATGTGTGAGAAAAATGTGTCTAGATAATAACGAGATGAATGAATGAAATTTCTCTGATGAGCAAGCCAAGGGTGACGGCGACAGTGGCAAGGAAAAACTCCCTGAGATGGCAATAGGAAGAAACCTTGAGAGGAACCAGAGTCAACAGGGAACCCATCCTCATTTGGGTGATAACAGATAGAGATGATATAACACCATGTGTGTTATGCAGCTGAAAGTACAGTACAATATAAAAGAAAGTCTTTAAATTAACATGAAGTCTGTCGTGGCAAATTTGCTGTGTACTATGCCAATTTTCCAAAACAAAGTCAATAACTACTCAAGCACTGAAATAGCAAAAGAGTTTATTGCAGCCAAAAGTAAATGGACAGCACTGGGCCAGCCAGACAAAAGACAAACCGACAAACTGTGAAGCTGTCTATCTCTCACCTCCTCTAACTTCCCTAATTTTACATGGTTTATATACCTTCATTTAACACTTACATCATTGTTTGCTCCTCCTTAAGTCAAGAAATCACTTAATATTTATTAGATGTAAGCCAATTTTGCCTAGGTTAGGTTGATGTAGCGCCTCCCAATTGCGTAATCTCTTTTTTCTTTTTTTTTCCCATCTTATATTTATTTAAGTCTGGGCCTAAGAAGTCTTATGCTTTCCCTTTTTTGGAGAAAATTTGGTTTGTTCCTTTTTCTTGACCAGACCATTGACCACCGCTGGTGACTTGAGGTTTTGTTGAAGCCGCAATCAATTTTTCTGAATTTTCCTCATCAAGATGTGTGTGTGTTCTATTTAAATAATTATATTTAATTATTTTTATTATTCCCATATAAGTATATTTTGTCTTATTTGTTTTTAACTGTCCATTACATATATTTTAGAGATTTTAGATATTTTAGAGACATTTATAGAAATTATTTGTCTATTAGTACTTTAACATATGTTCTGGTTATTCATTTAGATTATGCTTATAACTAATTAATTTAACAGATTATTTTAATGATTTTGCCCTTACATTTTAACTAAGATAAGCATTGAGGTAAATTTAATCAGCTTAAATCTGATTAGTAAATCTGAAAGTATTAAAATCTTAAATCTGAAAGTATTAAAATGACTTTAATCAGATTAATTCAATCAATTGATCATGTTTGTTAATATTTATTTATTGTTTACTTACTATTCCCATATTATGTGGGAATATAAGGTTAGTTTAAACAATCACATTAATCTGATCATTGCATGATTATTTGCTAGTTTTGAACCTACACTACTAAAATCAAGATTACGTGATTACATGTATAAATATATATAAATTATTATTATTGTGTATATTACACTATTAGTCCAATTTGGTTACTGGTTGGTAAAGTAATAATTAATTTTTTAGTTGTGCATGTTGCACAACTGCTTTGCTTTCTGTATGCTTTGTTTTGTTATATTTCTTTTAATATGTGCAGAGTGCATTTATTTCAGTTTTTTATTTATTGTTCTAGTTCGCAGGCAGCGCTCTTCTCGTACACCTTCTCGTCTAAGATTCCTTCTGGGAGCAGGTGGCTACACCTTTCCTTACCCAAATCGTCACAATTTGCGTCTGATTCGAGCTCTGATGGGCCTAGTCCGCCACCTGGAAATTGTGATTGCCGAGCTTGAGGCCCTCTCTCAACCACGACGTTCCCCAGTGCGACCTTACTACAGGTCCACCAGTGTTCCACCACCCGGTGATTTTACCCCTGCTTCTCCTCCATCTTCACCCACCATCAGCCTCAATCCCACCTCTCCAGTTCGTTATCCTCATTCTTCTGAGGATGATGATACCGCTGAAGATCATTGATCTACTTTTAACTTTACCTGATACTGTATACTTCTTATATTTTCTTAACAATTTGATAAATCTGATCTTGTTTATCTGTTTTTTAAAGCAGAAGTCTGTTTTTTTTTGCACTTTGTCCCAATTAAAGCAGAACTGAAAGTTCATTTTTATATTTTGGATCACTGCCTGCACTTTCTGAATTTTCCATTCCAATAAAGTTGCACAACTTCTTGCACTCTGTATGTACGGGTTGTTCTTGGGTCACACTATGCATATTTTCTTTAATTTACATTACCCAACCATCGTTAATCATCTTAAGCGTAAACGTAGTGAATATTATTAGTATTATTATTGCAGATTACAGGTTATTATTTTTCCTGATGTTAGTTTTCTTATCTTATTGCTCTATTACCTAACTCTTGCTTTCTGCCTGCATGTTTTTCTCACTTCCTCAATTTGTCGTGCAGGCGTCTTTTTGAACAAGTGCTGCGAGGATTAAGGCCTCTTGAACTAAGGCCTTCTGGGTATTTGGTACCTTCCACTCAACTTCAATTATAGATCGATAATTTTTTTCCACAAGTCCAGTTCAACATAGGGATGAGTCAGTAGGTGCAGAGGGCAGATGGGGTCTGGATCACTGGGAGCACAGGAGCAGGATGTGTAGCTCCATAAGGCAGAATTCAGCTGGAGTTGGTCCTTCCCTGGATGCCTCAGGATCCTCGCAGGGTTGGCCTTTGCCTATTGAAGCAGGTACAATCTCCAGATACCTCGGGATGGGTAGAAAATTACAGAACAGATGGAGAGAATTAGCGTAGTTGCCATTCAGGATGGATGTACTGAAGTATGAGGTTATGGGATGAGTTACGCGTATGCCAGATTAAAGAGATGCGTCTTGAGTCTACTTTTAAACTGGGAAATTGTGTCTGAGCCCCGAACACTGTCTGGAAGGCTATTCCAAAGCTTTGGAGCTAAATATGAAAAAGCCCTACCCCCTTTTGTAGATTTTGAAATTCTGGGAATTACAAGAAGTCCAGAGTTTTGTGATCTTAAGGAGCGTGGTGGATTATAGCGTATCAGAAGACTGGTTAGGTATGTGGGAGCTAAACCATTTAAGGCCTTGTATGTAAGTAATACTATTTTGTAATTAATTCTAAACTGAACAGGTAGTCAGTGCAGGGATGATAATATTGGGGTTATATGATCATATTTTCTGGATCTGTGAGTGTAATTAAGAGGAGCGAAAGTAGTTTTAAATACTTACTGTAGCCAAAAAGTGAGCAGAATAAACCATAAAAGTCCTGAGAAACTTATGATGTAATTTATATTTCCACATATTTCTTTGTATATCAGCTCACTTCCAGGTTCTGGGGTTGAATCTCAATTATTGTTAAATGTGTTAAATTCTCAGACTGATATTTGTTTGTTTTTATTGTTGAGGTTCGAAGAATTTATATTGTTGAGGTTCAATTGTTCTTCTCCATTGATTTTTAAATTCTCTGGATCCAGGGTGGATTTATTTTGATCAAAGTGTTTAGTACGTCTCTACTGAGGAGACAAGTGGGAATCAGAGCACACAGGAGTTGTTTAGAATTGTTTGTTCTTATAGTTTCACTACAACTGTAACAGGAATCCATCAATAAACTGCTGTGGGACAGAAGAGCTTGAATTGGTCTGAGTGACAGAGCCAGAGAGGGCGAGTGGAAGTTGGTGGATGATACAACACTGAGCACTGGATAAGAACTAATCACTGAACTAATTTTGCTTATAAACAGTAACTGACTCCTTATTAGTGTAACCCAACTTTCTTGACTTGTCTTACTATTCTGCAGTCTCTCTGGCCACAGCTTGCACCAAATTTTTTCATTAGGCTAAATGGCAAGAAAGTATACCAACTTTTGCCATTTGCTTCTCTAACGTGTCACGCTCTCACCTGTCTCCTGGAAAAACCAGGGCAGGTAACTTGTTAGTTCCTCTTAAATACAGTATAAGCAATATAACCAACAAATCAAAAGTCACAAATAAAGTGACTCAAAATCAAGTGTAGTGCTGTTGCCTGCACCTTCAGTGTCCGGGTTCGATTCTCGGCCAGGCTCGATTCCCGTCTCTATGTGCATGGAGTTTGTATGTCCACCCTGAGCCTGGTGGGTTTCCTTCAGGTACTTTGGTTTCCTCCCACAGTCCAAAGATATGCAGGTTAGGATAATTGGCGTTCCCAAATTTCCGGTATGAATGAGTGTGTGTGTGTGTGTGTGTGTGTGTGTGACCTGCGATGGATTGGCACCCTGTCCAGGGTGAACCCTGCCTCGTGTCCTAAGCCTCCTGGGATAGGCTCCAGGTCCCTGTAACACTGAATAGAGGATAAAGTGGTATAGAAGATAAGTGAGTGCTGTATGTGAATGAAAAGCAGTAAATTGTGATATTTTTAGTTTACAGCCTGTGCTTTTGTTTATGTTATGCCATGTAGAGTCTACTATCGTCACAAAGGTGATACAGTATAAGGGCAGAGGTCAAATAGGATTTAGGAACATATACACTGATCACAAAGTGCAAGCATGTGCAAATAGTGCAAGCCAGAATACAAGACAGCTCACAAGAAAATAGGCACAGTTAATGATCAGCGGGGCAAGCCCCATGTAGGATATAACATTATCTTTATATTTGTGTCAATTAATGCGTCAATGTGTCACACAAATCATTAAACAGCAGCATCTAGTGGAGAGAAGTGTTTATAGCAGGCAAAAATGCTTAATTGGATAAAACATGGCCTTACTGAGTTACTGTCCATCTGATTCATGAATAGTAAATAAGAAATAAATAAGAAATAAAAACACATCTTTATCCTTATTTTTCTTATAATCATTATGTATAAAATAGGAATTAGCATAAAAAAATCCAGTGATATAGCATCACCTTTCTTTGTCCTTTGTGTGGTACTCTATCATGTAAAATATTGTTACTAACACAGTGTTATTTGGAAGTATGTGAATTCTATTTTTTATTATTATTATTTATGAGAATCATCTGGGAGGTGAAAAAGTGCATGTGGTTACAAAATGTAAGAATGCAACGACACTGCATTCACAACATGTTTCACTGAAGTGTTGCTCACTGCATGTCTCTGGGGTGCAAATTCAGTTAGTACATGTAGGAATCTGACATTTTCTGTAACCAGTTACAACAACCTGACTATAGAAAGAGATGAATTACAAACCAGATACAACAACCTGACTATACTGTAGAAAGAGATAAATTATAGACCAGATACAACAATATGATTAATGAGAAAGGTCAGTATCAGGATGATTACACATTGACTATTAAAGGTGAGCAAATACTATAAATAAATGAAAATCTAAGAATGTACATCTAAAATTGTATAAAGGAAAGACCAAACTAAAAGATATCGTTTTACAAGGATGGAGACTCTTCAGGTTTAGTCTTTACTACATCTCTACAGATGGGAAGAACTGGACTGAGAGCAGACAGGACCGCAGAGAGAAAGAGGAGCAGACCTGATAAACAGCAAAGAGGAACAGGTGTGTGCACTTTAAACCCTAATGCTCAAATTATTTAAAACATATTAAGTACTGTTAACTTAAATAATTACAATTAGTTCAAATTTAATAGACCTTGATGAGTATTCAGAACTTTTTGGTATTTCTGAGTTTGTAGAAATGACACTTTTTAAGTTAGCTAAACACATTGGATATTTTAAGTACTTAAGTAACAGTAACTGTCACCTTAAAGTTCTACCAAATCTTTCAGACTAGCGATTTTGTGTATGAAGTCATCAGGGCAATAGGGCACTGGTGGCTCAGTGGTAGGTGTTTCTCCTGCCATGCAAAAGGCCTGGGTTTGATTCTGAACAACTGGATGAGGTGCCTGTCCCAAGCCCAGATAAAATGTGAGGGTTGTGTCTTCTGGCGTAAAACCTGTGCCAAGCTTGTGCGCGGCCCGGATTGTCTGCTGTAGCGACCCATTGCAGAGAGCAGCCGAAAGACCAACAACAATTTATTTGATTTGCAACAACTAAAAGAAAAAAGATAATTAGCCAGAAATTGTGTGCAATAATGCAGGTGAAGAATGATTAATATGAATGAGTACAACAAACTCAATATAATTACATTAACATAGTTCCATTTACTTAAAACTGGAAACATCATTACTTAAAAAATTAATGATGTAACTGATTACCTCAATTTTTTTACTTTTGCCACCTTATTCGGGTTTACAGTGTGTGTGTGTGTGTGTGTGTGTGTGTGTGTGTCTAATCCATTCTATTTTTATAATATTGTCTCAATCAAAGGATTTCATAATTAAACAGCTTGGTGACAATAAAAAGGCTTGGTGTCAGAGACTAGTATTATCACTACTAGTTGTATTACTAGTAAAGAAGACTAAGCTGCCCTGTGATGGATTGGCACACCATTCAGGGTGTACCCCATCTTGTGCCCTCTGACTCTAGGCTCCACTGCTACTATCCTTCCCCCCACCAAAAGAAAAAAACAACAACAAAAAAACTTGACCCTTTGTACAGGATAAAGTAATATAGATGATGAGTGAGTGAGAATGAAGTTAAATACCTTATCCTCCCTATATCCAGTGGTGGAGTGGTTAGCACTTCAGGGTCAAGGTTTTGATTGCAGCCTGGGGCTTGTGTGCATGTTCTCCCTGAAATCGGGTTTGGCCATGGAAATCACTGGCATCTACTGAAGAAAAAAATGCCAAAATATGTCATGATGAACATGAAAAACAAAGTATGTTTTTATGCAGTGTCTTGTGACTGTGTGTCCTGGATGCTTTGCCATTTTCCATACAAGATAGATTGGAAAAGGAAATGAGAGGGACATGATGATGTGACAGGGTGATAGCAAATAAGAGCATCTGTGATCAACAAACATTTTTTTTTCTTTTGTTTAGTTCAATATACTATAGTTGGCACTTTTTGTAAGGGCATGGAAACATATGAATATTTCTTTTTTCTTTTTTTTTGTGCCCTAGATGTTATGCCAAATTATAATAACTGGTTACATTTTATTTTCGCACAGTATATCATTTTCTTCTATTGGTTTGCTGAATGCATATTTCTTTAGTTCAAACATCAACCGCATGGTGTCCAGCTGAGTGGACATATTTATAACTTCATAAAGAATAGGTTTATAAAAAAAATAATTCAATTGCATTTTATTTTTAGGCCTAGAGAGGAATAAAATCACTCAGGAAATAAATCTTGACTGAGGTTTTCATAATTCATGCATGAAAGGGTTAAAAAGGCCTACTCACTGCCTTAGGCTTCTGCAGTCCTTTTATGGGCTGGGGTAATAATCTGAGGGCTTGGAGAGTTAAGGTGCCCCGCCCCGTCCATCTACACAGTGGAGCTGTCCTTGGTGCTGAACACATAATTCCCCTTTTTTAGTTGAGTGTGGAGCTGTCAGATACTGTTACTTGGCACTAGATACTGTAAAATAATAAATAAAAATATACAAAATTGTCCATGACATAACTGTAATACTCAACACTAAATGTCACCACTTGGATTTATCCAAGCAATTTCTTATGGAATCCCAAATAGCATGACATGGGCCCCCGAATCCAAAATGGTGTTACTTTATGCTACAATGGTATATGCACATTGGGGCAACTGGTGTTACTACCATTACCATTGGTAACTGGCTACTACTACCATTCAGCCGGGAGGGCTGAAGACTATCACGTGTTTTCTTCGAACCACGTGATGCCAGCCAACCGCATCTTTTCGATCTGCTTGCTCACACACTGTTAGGGGTGGAGTAACACACTCGGAGGAAAGCGCTAGCCGCTTTTTTCGCATGCGCGAGCTCACAGATGCCCCTGATTGGCTGTAGAGCCGTGATTAATGTGGGAGCACAAAGTACCTCTCATCCCTCCCCCCTGAGAGAGCTCGGCCAATCAGCTCTCTCTAGACCTCCAGCTGTGAGAGGTAACAGCATCACCGGGGTATCAAACCAGCGATCTCCGGAGGTTTGAATTACTGATGAGGTACATGCACTTCTGAAGACCAGGGGCTCTGCCTTCAGAGTGGGGGACAGGGTGGTCCAGCAACAACAGCAAGGGCCAAACCATCCCAGGCCATGTATTAGAGCATACAAGCCATCACCAACTCCAGGACATCATCTGCCTTTTTTTTTTTTTTTGACCTGCCTGTGACACACTGCTTACTCACAACTATGTAGCACTTACTAGTTGTACTGAACTGTATATGGTTGAAATGACAATAAAAGCCTATTTGACCTGGAATAAGTAAGATCCTCCACTAGGCAATTAGTGGAGTGATTAACATGGGTCAGCTGACAGAAAGTTACTTACACTCTAACTAATGCAGTGAGTAGCTTCTTCTTTCTTCAAACATATTAGAATGCATATCCTGTGTTCATGGCAAAGATGTTATTTTGTTTCAGAAGGGTCAATTGATTAATATCAATTAATAAATACCCAATGATTAATCAATTAATAATAGACAGTGGGTCATAATGGTATGGCTGATTGGTTATGATTTGGTTGTATATGATCTTTCATGCAGTGCGTCATGTAGCTGTATGTAAACATAAACTATCTGCACTATCTGTGACGCTGACAGTGCACGATAAATTTTTTTCGTTTTTGTCTACTTAAAAAAGAGTCGGCTCACATTCGCCCAAACGAGTCGTTAGCAAATCTATTTTTACTCTGTTACAGATCCACGTCAGACTCACGTTTTTGTCGCGAACATCTTGCCCACCATCTTACAATTAACGTTACCACACTCTTGTTAATGTGACCGAGCATTCATGCCAGGTTTGGTTAAATACTTTGTAATATAAAAAAAAAAAAAAACCGAGAGCACATGAAATCCTTTTTAACTGTTTATTCTCCACCATTCACCAAAACTGAACTTAACACTCGCGAAGTGTCAAGGCGCATGCGCACTTCGCGTGTGTGGATGCATTTTTTTTTCTCAGGGCTTGCCGTAGCTTCTAGATAAAAGACCTCTCGATTTTTGTAGCCACAGTTAATATAAAATTAGCTGGCCGTTACGCGGTAAAACCGAAGCCATCTTTTCTATGTATTGACGGGGCTTCAGAGCTGTCATTCAGTTATGGTAATGGCCGTTTAGTTTTCCGACACACGCTGTAGCGGTAGACCAGTCATAAATCACCGCGTCATCTAATCAATCACAGCAGTGAGGGCTCACGGAAAGGAGGGGTTTAGACAGACTGAATCTTCGAACTGCTTCACACGAGTCGTTTACGAATCATTTAGAAATGGGATAAAATTAAATCTATTTTTAGAGAAAATTAAAGTGTTTTTTGACCTTGCATACATGTAAACCTGTTTTAAGAGACTCATTAAACAATATTAGCAACCTGTAAAATGGCATAATAGGGGCACTTTAATATTTACTTTGTAACAGTAACCCACTGTTCTAAGTAATATGCGTATTTAGGGATTAAATTCATATTAATACATACTGTTCACATCCAACACTGCTGTAACTAGTATATTATACATTTTGATGAGGTGTTTAGTAAAAACCATCTCATTTTTTTTTTATGAATCTCTAATTACACCTAATGGCTGAAAAGTGCGTTACATAGGTTTTAAACCCCAACTTTATAATCACTAATGCAATGAGAAGTGCTGGTAAAGAGGAAGTTGAGTTTAATATATAGGGAAATAAACATGTTGGGGATTGCAGTGATAGCTGGGATTAAACATATTTTAAGGGTCAGAAATATAATAAGAGATTTATTATTGTGATTTATTGTTGTATTGTTTTATTATGACTGTAGTGTTACTGTGTTTTTCTGCGTTGTTAATGATGATGTGTTCAACCTGATTACACAATTAGCCTAATTATGCATTTGATTGCATTTCTTTAATGATCCACTTAAACCCCCTTATTTTCTTTTACATCTTCATGTGATGAAAAAAAAAAAAAAAAAAACATGACCTTTAATGGTTGATAGATAAATAGATTAAGTGCATTAAGGTACCACTTTGTTGGCATAAAAAAGCATGGGAAATGTCTATAAAGGGAAACAATTACAGTATTGTTATCATAGTATTGTTATACATTCTTATATAATAAGACACTAATTTTATTCAACCTTTTAAGCACTGCCTCACCCACAGAGTATATAAACAAGAATAAAGAAGAAGAAGGAAATAGTATAATAAAACAAACAACTCCAAATAGTATGCAAGTGTGTGTGTGTGTGTGTGTGTGTGTGTGTGTGTGTGTGTGTGTGCGTGCAATTTTTCTGGTGTATAAATCATTTTCTACAGTATATGCTGCATCAAAAATGAATCAAAGACAATTTCTGTACACTGGTGCTGTAACAACTTTCACAGCAATATAAACGTAAGTAATGCCGTTTTCTCTTCTGCTCAAACTTCCAGTGTATCAGTTTATGTATCAGTCTAATATCACAGAGTCTAATTCTTCATCTGAGAAATTCCAAAAGTTTTGGCAAGGCAGAAACACAAGTCTTACCCTACAGTATGTGTGGATAAGTAATATACATGTTATATATTGTTTCATTTTAAACTTATATTACTTAGTTCTAAATAACTAGAGACCTATGTAAAATAAGAAAATGCAGCAAAGCAACTCAAGAACAAGAACAAGAGTCTCCTTCATGTTTCACAGCACATACAAGTTATTTCCTTTATATGCCTTCTTCTAGAATCTGTGAACATAGAGCCAATGTGACTTAAAAGTCATCATATTGATTAATTAATTGATTGATTGATTAATTGATTGATTGATTGATTGATTGATTGATTTCTTTCTTTCTTTCTTTCTTTCTTTCTTTCTTTTTTTCTATATTTTTAAAGACACATTTGTATTTGGACTGGAAACAACCCACACACTTAAATTCAGGAATCAGGCCACATGCACACACTTAACATTTTGTTGCACAGCATTTTATATAAATATAACAAAATAAAACTGTTCTGCTACAATAATATATGCAGTCCACAAATGTATCTTGTTTGTTTATGTATCATAAAAAATGTTTTTTTTTCATTTGATGCTTTTAGGATAATTTAAAATAAATATTTAGTGTTGAGGACTGAGCGGCGTCTGCAGAGCGGGCACAGTAATTCTGATTAGTTACAGTATGCATGCATATGTAGTAGATTATTATTGGTATATTAGTTCAATTTGATAGAGTAACGGTTAGTTTCAGTTGTAGTATGTGTTATGTTTCTTTTGACATTTGCGGAGTGCATTTTTCCCAGATTTTCCATTGCAAACATTACAAACATTCTCTTTTTACTTCTAGTTCGCAGGCAGGGTCCTTCTCGTTCAACTTCTCTGAGATTCCTTCTGGAAGCAGGTGGCTACTTCTTCCCTTACCCAAACCGTCACAATCATCACCTTTTCAGAGCACTTATTCCTCTAAGAATGGTATTGCTGAATATTAGTGATTAATTAGATTTTTCTTTTTTTCCCCCCAATATAATAAATATGATTTATGTTGTTTATCTGCTTTTAAAGACAGAAGTCTGGCTCTTTGCGCTTTGTGTCCCAATTAAATATAAACCGAAAGCTTTTTTTTTTAAATATTTTGGATCACTGCCTGCATTTTCTGTATTTTCCCCTCCAATAAAGTTCCTTAATTTCTTGCACTCTGTGTGTACGGATTGTTCTTGGGTCACAATTTGCATACTTTTCCCAATTATCATTAACCAATGTAAGCGTAGATATAATAATAAAATTGTAATAAATATTATTAGTATTATTTTTTTTCCTGATGTTAGTTTTCATATCTATTGCTCTGTTACCTAACCTTTGCCTCCTGCCTGCATGCTTTTCTCACTTCTCAATTTGTCGTGCAGGTGCCTCTTTGAACAAGTACCGCGAGGATCAAAGCCTCTTAAACAAAGGCCTTCTGGGTATTTGGTACCTTCCACTTGACTACAATTATAGATCAATATTTTTTTTTCCACAATTGACATAAATGACTTTATCTGAGTGCCATATGATTAGCTGATAGAATAAATTCATGCTGTAAGTATGAGTGTGTACAGGTGTGATTCTAGAGACTGTTGTGGTCCTAGGCAACAGATTGAATGCCAATTAGCCTAATTTACATCTTGAAGGAAACCCATTAAGCACAGGGAGAACATGAAAACTTTATGCAGACCTGGTGCACGAACAAACCCGAGCAAAATGACAATGCTAACCACTAAGCCACCAGGCCACCACGGTGGGGTCATTAGAGTCTTTTGGTCAAAATCGAGAAAGTACTATGAAGTAATAACATTTTCACAAGTAAGTGTGTAGGTCTGTTTTTGCATTAAGTGTATGTGCACAGAGACATAGAGCAACTGGATGCGTTTCAAGGTCACATGACCAGAACAAGATCGTTTAGGGACTGAAAAAAAGGAGGGAACCTACAAAAAACAAAGGTGTGCCGAGCTTGTAGCATCAGTCGCATGGATATTTAAGGCTGTCATTGTTGCCACAGGTGCTTTAACCCAGTGATGGGTCTGAGTATGTTCGCTACCTAGATATTTCAGTCTTCATTTTTTTCAAAAATTATAACAAAATCTTAAACCTTCTTTTTTTGGGGTGTTTTTTTTTTTTTTTATTATTGTGTAGTACTGTGTAGAATAATTAGGGGGAAAGGGGATTTGAATCCATTTTAAGATGAGTGTGAAACATAATAAGTGGAAAACCTGAAAGGAAACCTTATTATAAGGTTTCCATTTACAGTAATTGCAGATTTTTATAAAGACTATTACACAACCTGTCCATGTCAAAAGAACAAAAAATTCCCTGGTCCCTTCCCAAAAAGCTTGGTTCCTTTTTCATTTAAAGTCACCTCGCCCTCTCTCTCTTTTACACACACACACACACACACACACACACACACACACACACACTCACACACACACACACACACACACACACACACACTCTCTCTCACACACTCACACACACACACACACACTCTCGCTCACACACTCACACACACACACATACACACACACACACATTATTTTCATATTTTAGTGTTATGGATTGCTTGTTGGTCGTTTTCAACATGTTTTAGTAAGTGTGTTTTGGTGTTGTCTTTTGTATGCTGGTAGTATGTTGTGTCACACATACCGAGAATAATTGTGATTTTTTTTTCCTTCTTTTATTTGATACAATATCTGGAGGTTAAAGGCCTAACATCTGTCAAAGGACATGACCTGGGAACTGTAGTTAGATTGCGTCACACATTAATCACAAGAAACCACTTCTGTCCTCTCACTTCCTTTTCTATCAGCAGCACTTTCATTTTCTCAACATTTTCTTTACACGTCAGTAAAACCCCACGGCTGTACAGTAATGTTCTCACACACAAAGACGCAGTAATTCAGTGTTTAGTCTTGTGTAGTTTGGAGATGTTCCTGTGTCCTTCTGTCAACTGCATGGACAATAGAGGAGAAGAAGAGGACATGACGATGGTCATCTATAAAACTAGAGATGATTTTAAAGGCTACGACACGGAGATGGAGAAAACTGATTTAAAGAATAAGCTACAAACTCAACACTCAGGTACACAATAGATTATGTTTTATGTTTGCTTTAGTTAACTAGACTCTGTGCTCAATGTATATACATTAACAATAAGAGTCTGTATGAGCAATGGAGCTAAACAGCAGTTTGCCCTCTTTGTTTCAAAAGATTGCTCATCACTGCTTTCTATACCTTAATATTAGAGATGGCTGGGGAAAGTCTTGTAAATCTTAATATTAATAAAAAAAGACCCTAGATCACTAAATACAGTGGTTACCTCATCGGAGCGTTGGTTTTACCGTCGCGGCGCTCTGCGGCAGTATTTGGGTTTGTGCGTTTTCTGGCTTTTACCACTGAGTGGCGCTATATAACTACCGACTGACGCCTCATGCCTTAGTTTATTCTCTGCGGGATTAATGAGACGCGCTCCTTTAGCACGTAGTAGCGGATAAAATCAAGTGAAACACTGTAGTTAAACGAATTCATAATCACAGTACTAAAATTACAGTACACATTAGGAATTCAAATTAAATCAAATCTTATTAAGATCATATTTAAGCAAAATAAATGTTAATACAGTGAGCCTTTAGATTTTATCACTTGTAATTAGAAAAGAAGCGTGTAGGGTTTTGTGTCGTCTTATATCTTGTTTTCTTAAAAGTTATAGTAGATTTATTAACTGAAATAAATGACCATAAAATTAAAACATTGTCAGGACGTTCTACTGCGTCAGCTGATGTCGGTCATTCAGCCCCGCTTGTGTTTTTGCGTTATTATAAGAATGAAATGCAGTAGGCTGTTATGATCTGTAACAGGTTCGACCCATGTTGCACAGACAGCACCATAAAGCACGGACTCGAGGCGAGGTCTTACGGGAAAAGGGTAATTTATTTAGGTAAAATTGGGAAGAAAAGGGTTGAAGGCGGAAGAATGCAAAGGAAGGGATAAAGGTTGTGCATGTGTAGTTCCGGGGGCTGTGCCACACTGGCATGCGGGCACACAGATGACGATAAGTGGCGGTGGGCGGAGTGGCAGAACGGAGCACGCGGAGGCAGCGCTTCTGCACGCTCCCTCGTTACGGCGCTTCTCCCGCTGTTGATGGTCAGCGCAAGTCCTCACTGACGTAAAATCTTAACACAAACATCCTCGCAGCCTTTTCCTCTTCGGCAGCGGGGCTGAGAAGGCGGGCACGGTGCGGGAGTGAAGATGCTGCGGGAGCTCGCGCAGCTCTTTCTCTCGCTGTCCTCAGCGCAGGGATCAAAGGGCGGAATTCTAGTGTCCTTGTTTAAAGTCTCTGGGGCGCGTCACATCACCCCACTGACATGCCACTCTCCTATTCTCCACCACATCACGTACTTCCTGGACCTCGGACAAAACTCCACGCTTTGCTTTTATAATGTGGAGCAAGCCCGAGATCATATTGAGGTTAATTATCGCAGGCCGGAACGAATAGGCGGCTTCCTCCCTTTGTCGCCTATTCAGGGAGCCTACGGAGTGAGCGAGTAGCGATAGTAGATTTGGGCGCGGACCCGTCACAGGCACACCCCATGGCATATCATCATAATTTTCTTTAATAGTAAATAATGACCCCCGTTGCGCTGTACCACTGCTGGCAAACCCTTATGAAAAACAAGTTAAACATTAAAGTAAAGAGGAGGATCACGATGCTCAACATCCCGGAGCCCAAACCCCATTTAAATTAAATTAACAAATATTGTAAGTAAATAACAATAGCCCACGTTTAGAAAAGCATTTTTATTTAGATTATAAAAATTAATCCTGCATCTAATTTAGGTGTTCCGGCTGCCATTGTTCTTATGGCTCTGTCAGAGTCAATCATTCAGTAACAGTAAATTTTCCTTTACATCTGTATGAATAAATTGATATGATGAGCTATTAATCAGTGACGTATGTAAACGACTCAGTTCAGATGTAAGGAAATGTAAAGAAAGTAAATGGCTGCGCTGTTTGGGGGAGGGACGTGCTAATGATGATTTGGTTTGCTGTGTGTGTGTGTGAGAGAGAGAGAGGTGTCAAGAGGTCTATCATACTCATGAAACGTCGTGGATTAACAGTGAAACAGAGGCTCAGCTGAAAAGTGTAAGGCACATCAGTCACTTAACCCCAAATAAAAGGTCTTTCTGAGTGTTATGATATAGTTAAAATAACAGATGTACAAATGGTGTGCACTGAATACTTAACCTAAACCAGGCACGAGGATTAATAAACCAAGATAGTCCCATGCCTGTTTTTTTATATAAAAATACCGAAGAATATTATTGTGTATAGACTGATTAAAAACAATGCAATTTATGCTATCATACGGAAAATCTCAATTTCTTCCATTCCAAGGATTAAAAACGGTAACAATGTCAACTTTAGAATCTAGCATCCAGAAGATTAAAATTACACAAATTTAAATCACTGAAAGTCTCTAGAAGAGCCTCAGATTCAAGAGGTTTTTAAAGTGGGGAGAAGTGCATTTCAGTTCCTCTGAATGTATAGGTGAGAACAGCCGATTCACACCTGGGGAGGGTGAATAATTTGTATTTGAATGTTGTCTGGCATTGTAAAGCACTATAGTGACACTAAAAGAACAACCCAGGATTAATAGGAATTATTATACTGCATAAACATTATTTAGCACAAAAAAATTCCTCGCGCTCGGGAAAACTATGCGTGCGGTTGAGCGCTGATTAGACTATAGGAAATTAAAGCGGAGGGTTTTTATTTAGACTATAAAAAAAATAACCTGCGTCTATTTTTAGGTGTGCCAGCTGCCACTTTTTAGTTAGAAGTTTTCAATACAAATCTTATAATGCCCACATGACATGACGGAATTAGGCACGGCTGGTAAGCTATCCTTGCTAATGATCCCGGGTTTGCACCCCGCGCTATAAAATACAAGTACGACGGCCATCCGCGGACAGCAGCTCCGTTGCGCTGGCTCTTCTTTGAAGTCCCTGGGGCGCGTTCCATTTGCCCCGCTTGCATGCCGCACTTCCGCGTTGTTGCACGCGCGTCGCACACACAGCGCGTAGTAAAATCCACTGTAACCCAACAAACCCCGAGTATTTTATAGCGCGGGGTGCAAGCCCGGGATCATTAGCAAGGAGAGCTCTTCTTCACCATTTGTGCCTAATTCCGCAGCCCCGCTTCTTCGCATGTCTGAAGGGGAGGCCACCTAACTAGTGAGCGAGGAGCGATATTGATTTGGGCGTACGCCGTGACAGGCTGAAAAAACTGTTGTCAGATTAATGTGCACAAACTATATAATAAAACTATATAAGACTACATGGCCTTTATAAAACTTTAGCGCACTCACAATAACGAAAAAACTTCATGATTTTTGTAAATGTTTGAAAGCAAATAAGGTGCGCTGTTCTGTATTGTTTTTGGTGAACTTGAACGCGTTTTGCTTGCTGTTTTCCTGACGCATTCATAATCATTAGTCTACTTCTGCCGGTGCGCTCTGGAAAACTTTATGCATGCGGCTGAGCGCTGATTAAAACTATGTAGAAAATTAAAGAGGGGGTTCACGATGCCGAAGTCCTGAGCCCAAACCTCATTTAAATTAAATTAACAAATATTATAAGGAAAAAAAAACAATAGCCCACATATAGAAACCGTTAATAAATTCTTTCCGACATGAGTTGACCCGGTGTTATGGGCGGAGCGCCGGGAGATTTCCTGAAGCTCCGAAATCGTGGGGCATTTTTTCTAAATAGACGCTATGTTTAATAACTGATTAATCTGTATAATAATCCAGAACTTAAATAACAATGAACAGATACAGAGATACGCTATATAACAGTCACTATTGTATTTACTGCAACGAGCAAAAATGTCACTTTGCGCCACCTGGCGGCCATTTTACGAATGACTTTGAAATGCAACTGATTTATTTTGCCCGCTGACATTTTACACGGCGGTGAGCGTGACGGTAATAACCATTCCAATTGGGTAACTACTGTACTCCCATCTCCTGCATTAATAAAACTTATACAGCTCCATCATTATTGTGTGGGATTTGAGATTGTTGCTTGATGAAACTTTTCTTAGCTGTTAACAATCCCAAACTGAACAATAACACACCCACTGTAAGCAGTTCTAATTTAAATCACAGCTGATTGCACAAAATACAGCATCTTTGTGAAGCCTTCAATAAAGTAAAGTTTTAAATGAAGGAATTCTACTTTTGCTAGAGTACAACATTCCTAGGATTTTTCACCTTTCTTCTATACTTACTTTTTTTCTAGGATTTGTGTACTTTGACCACCACTGAGGTTTATACATAATGCCATCACTATAATGGTGCTAATATTACTTGAGTTTTAGTATTTATATAGCTAACCAAATATTTTTTGCTAGGTGTTAACCATGTAAAGCCAGCACTAATGATGATGGGTTGTGCCATGTTTATGTTTATTTGTGATACTATTTTTGCTTTGGGAGCTGCTTACCATTGCTTTGTTCAACACAGCTGGTTATCATTGCTTCATTTACATGGACTTGGCTTTTATTGTATAACAAATCTACTCATTAGGAGCATATTTCTTTTCTTTTTTTCTTTTTATAGTTTAAAAAAATTGTCAAGGTTTAGAAACAGGGATGAAGGTGCAGAGAGAGAAATTCCTCGGCTTCTGCAGATGGTAGCAGATGTCCAAAACTGGGGGATGGTCACAGTTGACAGAAGCTTAAAGCAAGGAACCAACAGTAATTTCATGTGTGAGTTTTTAAGTAGCTACAGTACTCAACATGCCAGTTACCACAAGATGGTTCAGGCACCCTGCCCCTTCTAAATGGGCCATGGAGCTGTCACTAGTGCTGAGGGGATTCCTTCAGCTTTTTCCTGGCCTAGCAAGGAGAGTAAACAGGGTAAGAGGCACTAGCTTTAGACCAGCCATCACAATGTACATTTATATACAAACAAGGATGAAGATCAGTCATGTGTTGCTAGATGCACTATTCACTGCAGATGCCCAGTTTGCTGCAGTTCTAAGACTAAACACTGCCTTACTGAGCTAAAAAAAATAAAGCCATATTTTCACCCTGCCATCAGGAATCCTAATGTTGGTTTAGGCAAGAAAGCTAGGCATGAAGTTGTGTTCAGTGGGGTTGAGGTCAGGAATCTGTGCAGGACACATAATGGACAATGTTCTCTGCAGCCTCTTATTTTTCATTGTCTTACATTTAAGAGGGAAAAAAAAATCGCACATCTTGGCATGTTCCTGAAAAACCACAAAACACAAACACCTCTGTCCTGAAGACAATCTAATGAGGAAAAACATAATAAAAGGGAATATTAAATATATGTCCTGCCCCCTTTGCATCATATGTGTGTGTGTGTGTGTGTGTGTGTGTGTGTGTGTGTGTGTGGTGTGTGTATGTGGTTGTTGGTGCAAACTTTTTTTCTTTTGTCTCAGAGAGTGGTGGTTAAACATGATCTTAGACTAGTAGAAATTTTGTTTTGCACTCTCACAGTAATGAAAAACAATAATTATCAAATAATACAGATAAAAAAAAACTACAAATAATTCCAGATCTACTCCGGGAACCTTTCAACTAATACATATGACAGAATTCAACCTGCTACTGATGTATAAATTTATCTTTAAAGCAGCAGGTGTAAAGTGTAATAGCTTTGAATAATGATGCCAAGTTTTGTTATAGAAAGTTTATAGATGGATGTTTGGATAAAACCAAAGTTTTGTGCTTAAGCTAGATTAAACAGGAACTATTTTCACAAGAACACAATAGATGTACAATGTTGTAGTAGAGCTCAGGTGGCTAAGGCTCTAGACCAATTTATTTTTGGATTTAAGTATCCGGGTTTAAACCCCGCTGTCTCTAAGTTGCCACACCCCATACTACACAGCCACATGAGAGATTTTACCTTACATGGACAGGACACGGGACTCTGGGAATTCACGGGGAGGCGGCGTGTGTTTAATGGTGAACCACAGCTGGTGCAACAGTGCGAGCGTTGTTCCTCTCACACGCTTCTGCACACCCATTCTGGAACTACTGACCATCAATTGACATCCTTTTTACCTTCCTTGGAAACTTACATCGGTCATAATCAGCACCTTTTATATCCCACCACAAGCGAATATAGTCACTGCTTTATGCAAGCTGCATGAGGCACTCACACAGCACCAGACACAACACCAGGCTTATTGTGTGAGTTTAGCACAGCCAATCTCAAATGTGCAGCGCCAAACTTTCACCAGGGGTGAAACGATACTGGATCATTGCTACACAACAGTCAAGGATGGCTACAAGGCACAATCTCGACACCCCCCCCCCCACACACACACACACCATTTAAATGCAAATAATACGTGGAATGAATGAAAAATTAAAAGTGTGCAATAGTCCTGAATTGTGCAATTGAGCATTCTTTGTGTGCATTGGGGTGTGCACAGATGAATAATGTCCATGAGTGTCCATTTTGCGCAATGTTGCAAAAACGCGGAGATGATTAGTCTTATGTGTTAATCTGGTTGAGAGACCGTATCGCCTGCGGGAAGAAGCTCCTCCCCAGTCTCTCTGTGTTGGCCTTCAGGGAGCGGAAGCGCTTTCCTGACCACAACAGAGAGAATAGTCCATTGTTGGTATGGCTGGGGTCCTTCACGATCTTCCTGGCCTTGGTCCAGCACCGCTTGCTGTAGATCGAGTGCAGATCAGGGAGCTCAGTGAGGGTGATGCGCTCAGCTTAATGCACAACTCTCTGTAGAGCTCGTCTGTCCTGCATGGTGGTGTTCCCGAACCAGGTTAAGATGTTTCTCATCAGGATGCTCTCTATGATGCAAGAGTAAAATTTCCTAAGCACCTTGGAGGGCAGTCTAAAGTCTCTCAAGCGCCTGAGGTGGTAGAGATGCTGCTGGGCCTTTTTCACCACGGTGTTGATGTGACAGGACTATGACAGGTCCTGCATGATGTGAATGCTAAGGTATTTGAAGCTCTCCACTCTCTCCACTAGGCTGCTGTTGATGACTGGGGTCTGGTACAGTAGTTCCTCTCCTGCTTTGTACTAAAGTCCACCATCAACTCCTTTGTCTTGCTAGTGCTCAGGAGGAGATTGTTCTTCTGGCACCAGTTCTCCAGATTTCCAACCTTCTCCAGGTAGGCTGTCTCATCGTTGTCAGAGATCAGGCTCACCATGACAGTGTCATCAGCAAACTTGATGATGGTGGTGGAGTTCGTAGTGGCTATGCAGTCATAGGTGTACAATGCGTACAGTAGGGGGCTCAGAACACCCTGGGGGCTCCAGTGCTGAGAGTGAGAGAGGCTGAGACATGTGGTCTGCCAGTTAGGAAGTTGGAGATCCACTGACACAGTGATGTGCTGAGTCCCAGGTGCTCCAGCTTGGTGGTGAGCTTGGAGGGAATTATGGTATTAAATGCAGAGCTGTAGTCGATGAAGAGCATTTTCACATAATTCCCTTTTCGAGTGTCTAGGTGAGTAATGTGTGGAGGAGATGTGAGATTGCATCGTCTGTGGAATGGTTCGGATGGTATGCAAACTGTAGTGGGTCTAGTGTGTCTGGTAGTGAAGAGATGATGAAGTCCTTGACCAGCCGCTCAAAGCACTTCATCACTACTGAGGTGAGGGCTACAGGGCGATAGTCATTAAGGGAAGCAGGACAAAAGGAGCAAACAATGATGGACTCCTTAAAGCCCACGGCTTCTGATTCAGTTTTTTCTACGGTAGCATCCACTAGTTTCCTAATGGATCCCACAATCGCTTCTGTAAACACGTTGATGTTATCTGAGCTGTTTCGGAACATTTCCTAGTCTGCGTCATCGAGTGCGTCCTGTAACGCGGCCACTGATTAGTCCATCCAGCGCGCAATCTCCCTCTGAACCAGAACTTCCTGTTTGAGCCTTTGTTTGTATTTTGGCATGAGGAAGATGACGATAGATCACCAACATGGCACCGGTGAGGTCGGCTGCCGTCACGACTGCTCCGACCTACTTTTCTTTGTTTTCGTATTTTAAAGTAATTTCCAGTAACTTTAAACCAGCAAACTCAACACCATTGAGTACATTAGGTATGATAGAGACACTCTTGTTTCTATTGGTATACAATGTACAGTGGAACCTCGGATTACGAGCTGAATTCGTTCCGGAAGTAGGCTCGTATTCCAAAACACTCGTAAACCAAATTTAATTTTCCCATAGGAAATAATGGAAACTTAAATTATTCGTTCTACAGCCCAAAAAAATAAATACATAAATATAATTAATACAAAATATAAAGTAAAAATAAAACAAATTAACCTGTACTTTACATTAAAAAAATTTAGAATTAAACCCCGACACATAAGGGTTTTCGTTTGTGCATGCAGAGTGTATGTGTGTAAAATGTGCGCGCACACACACACACACACACACACACACACACACACACGTTAACGGATAGACCGTTTTTAAAACCATTTAAAAATTAGCAAGGAACATTCCTAGTCACACTCACGTGAGCACATACTAACAGGATCACTGCTGTAAGTAAAACAACAACAACAACAACAAAAAAACAAATTAAACAGCTCCTCACCTTTGAAAACAATCGCGACAGAGAGAAGTTTGTGTGTTTATTTGGCAACCTGAGAGGAGGGGGGATGAAGGGGGGCTCGCTCGCGTTTACGGCCCCCTTCTCTCAGGTTGCCAAACAAACACACAAACTCTCTGCCTTACACAGACACAAACACACGCGCACTCAAAAACACTGCAGGCACTAAGACCCAGCAGGGGAGACGATAGGTCTCGGCTTTACAGCTCCCCTCCTCTCAGGTTGCCAAATAAACACACAAACTCTTCTCTGTCGCGACTGTTTTTAAAGGTGAGGAGCTGTTTAATTCTTGTTGTTGTTGTTGTTGTTGTTGTTTTACTTTACAGTAGTAATCCCGTTAGTATGCACTCACGCGAGTGTGACTAGCGATGTTCCTTGCTAATTTTTAAACGGTTTTAAAAACGGTCTCTCCGTTAATGTGTGTGTGTGTGTGTGTGTGTGTGTGTGTGCACGCACGCACATCTCTCACACACACACACACACACACATACACAGCGCGTGTGTGTATTTACCCAGCAGGAGAGACGATTACCTACAATTCTGCTGCAAGAGAGAGAAAAACCGTTGGCTCACTTGTGATGACGTAACGCTCGTTGTTAAAACAAGAAGCGCATGCGTGAAACATGATACGCGGTGCTCGTTAACTAAGACAATGCTCGTTTTTCAAGTAAAAAATTATTTAAAAGTGTTGCTCGTCTTGCAAAACACTCGTAAACCACGTTACTCGTAATCCGAGGTTCCACTGTACTCATAATTCAACGTTTTTAACTCCGGATTCGAGCTGGCCAAGTGAGATCCTGAGGGAGAACTAAGGATGCGCCGCAAAGCGAATCCTATCAGCCTCCTTTACCCTCAGCACTGGAGTCCCCCAGGGTTGTGTTCTGAGTAATTATACACTTACGACTGCATGGCCACTACCAACTCCACCACCATCATCAAGTTTGCCAACCCTAGTTTGCCAAGTTTGCCATCAAGAAGGCCAGCACAGAGAGACTAAAAAGGAGCTTCTTCCTGCCGGCAATACAGTTTCTTAATCAGAACACTACACAGGACTAAATCATTTTTGCCCACTGCACATTCATGGACATTTGCACACACCCTGGATATTCCTATTTCATTTTTACACGTTTGCACATTGCAGATTTATGGACATTGCATCTACACACTCATTTACACAATAGTTTCTATATTTTTTATGTTTGTACAGCCAAATATTCGATATTTTGTACAGTTAATTTTTTTAATATTTTCTATTTTGTTCTTATTATCTAAAGCTATATTTTCTATAGCTAAAATTTCTCTATATTTTATTCTTATTTTATTCCATAATTTATTTCTTATTGATAATCTTGTTTTTTAAGGTCACTCGCAGGCATGTAAGCATTTTACTGCATATCGTACTATATACAGTATGACTGTGTATGTGACACTCACTCACTCATCTTCTATACCACTTTATCCTGTATTCAGGGGGGCCTGGAGCCTAACCCAGGAGGTTAAGGGCACGAGGCGGGGTACAATCTGGACAGGGTGCTAATTTATTTGCAGGGCACACACACCATTACACTCACTCACACACTCATTTACACACTTCTGAGTACCCGGAGGAAACCCACCAAGCACGGGGAGAACATGCAAACTCCATGCACACAGAGACGGGAATCGAGCCTGGCCGGGAATAAAACCCGGACCCGGAGTTTTCTGAAATCAAGACAGGGTTAAAAAAATATATAGGTCACAGCTGATGTTTAGCTGATGCTTATAATTATTGTTTAGAGTATATTTTTATTTTATATAGAATAGAATTAAAGTAGAATTCTTGTTTGGCTATTTAACCTTTTTGCTTGGCAGAATTGGTTTTCTGACATGGACCTAATCAGAAAGGTTAACGATTCACTATCCTATCCAGAATCTCTATCCATTCCATACCAAAATGCCAAATTTACATGTGGAGAAACCTAGGAAAAATGTGGCTTTGTGTTCATTTACCCCTAGGTGGAGACATTGCATGCAACAGGTGTTACAGAGTGACTGCAGTGTGTGTGGCACTGCTGTGTGTTCTCCTGCTGACTGCCATCACATTGCTGTGGATCAAATACAACATTCTGAACACAGAATACAGCCAGTTACAGACCAGTAACAACAACCTGACTATAAAGAGAGACCAGTTACAGAGGGAGAGAAATGAATGCCTGCGGAGACTTTGTGATTTGGGTAAGTAGATAGATTTAGCATTACATTTTATTTCCAACAGTTAAATGTTTTCAGTTGAAGTTCCTTTGAGCCGTTTTAAAACTAAACCATCAAGATTTAATTCAGAATATAATTGCCCTTTATATTTGGACTGAGAAACAAAAAGAAGAAAATTAAATAATGTGCGCAAAACACACACACACAAAAAAAAAAACTAGTTATTGATCTGATGCTTTACTTACTGCTATCTCCGTGCTTGGATTTTTATCTTCTTTCATCAGCTTTCTTTGAAACCAGTGGATAAATTATGTGTTTTACCCACAGGCCTATAAATGCAGATGTTTAGAGATTTATTAATGAAATAAATAAACATAAAAAACTGAATAATCCTAAAGGCACCATAAGAACATCAATACACAAATGAACCTCCCAGATTAGATGTGGGATAAATCCGCATCCAGGATCAGGCCAATTTATATACAAACTATCAGATTTACCTAGATTTATAGGACTGCACATGAAATTACATGACTGGAGAAAAGCGAACAGTCAAACGCCAATATTTTATATAGGCTACTGCAGAAAATAAAAATGATCAAGCTAGGTCTCTTTTTAAAATCTATTGTGTTTTAATCTCTATCAATTCTCTCAATTAATCTTAGACAAAGAGAGGTGTTTCAGCTTCAGCTCCAGTCTTTATTTCATGTCTAATGAGAAGAAGAACTGGACTGAGAGCAGACAGGACTGCAGGGACAAAGGAGCAGACCTGGTGATCATAAACAGCAGAGAGGAACAGGTGTGTGTGTGTGTGTGTGTGTGTGTGTGTGTGTGTGTGTGTGTGTGTGTTTGTGTGTGTACGTAAAAAAAGAGAAAAGAATAGAGAGATTAATTGAGATTTTAATATACTTTATTAATGAAAATAATGTGTATGAAAAAAACAAAAGTGTAATCCCACCCCCCTTCCCCACCATTAATAACCCCTCTTTTTCTCAGTTTTATTTTATTATTTGTTTGTTCATTCATTTCAATTCTATTTAATTCAATTTTATTTATATAGCGCTTTTAACAATGCTCATTGTCTCAAAGCAGCTTCACAAAAATGAAATCATTTTTTTAGAAAAAAAAATATTTGGAATGTGTGTGTGTGTGTTTGAGAAAAATGTGTCTAGATAATAATGAATGAATGATGAATGATGAGCAAGCCAAGGATGACGGCGACAGTGGCAAGGAAAAACTCCCTGAGATGGCAATAGAAAGAAACCTTAAGAGGAACCAGACTCAACAGGGAACCCATCCTCATTTGGGTGATAACAGATAGAAATAACATCATGTGTGTTGTGCAGGTGAAAGTTCATTTGCAGTACTGCAGCTCCTGTCCATTTTTTTCTTTCTTCTAAGTGACTGTTTGTTTTTTTTGCTGGCACTGGTTTCTTGCAATTTTTTTTGGTCAGACAGTAGTGTTTTTACTACACTTTTTTTTTTTTTTTTCATTTTTTGACAGTTAAAAAGTGATTAATTTGCTCTTTGATGTCTATGGTTGTGTGTGTGTGTGTGTGTGTGTGTGTGTGTGTGTGTGTGTGTGTGTGTTCATTTTCCTTTGACCACAGATCCTTTCACACATGTTAATTTTTTTATCAATGTGCTTACAAGGTATGTCTTGGTCAGAAAGACCATCATTGCTTTATTTATACAGGAGGCAGAGTAGATATTCTCACACCTGACTTGCTCTCCCACCACTAGCAGCAACTCCTCCACCTGTATTCCGTCCTTCGAGAAACACCTAATGCTATGTCGTAAACTTTTAACTTTTAGTATTACTAGTAACATCCACTAAATATAATAAATAAAAAAAAACAAGGTTGGGAAAGTCTCCTCACACCCAAAGAGAGAGAGAGAGAGAGAGAGAGAGAGAGAGAGAGAGACTAAAGCCTTTTTCATTGTGTTTTTATTTACAGGAGTCTATTGTTAAACAGCTGGGCAGCTTCCTGGTTTGGATTGGTCTGAGTGACAGAGAGACACAGGGAGAGTGGAAATGGGTGGACGGTACACCACTGACTACAGAGTAAGAAACTGAGATTCTTTTTGTGTCTATTTTAGTGCAGTGAAATCAATAACACAGTAAAACTTTTCTCCTGCATGGAAGATTATTCCTTATTATATTTATATTGATGTCGTGTCCCAATGTAGATCTCAGTAAACAGAGGCTGAGAGGATTCAGTTAAATGTGTGGAATTGAAGGAAACTGAACACTGATCTGAGTCTGATTCTGATTCTCTGGGTTTCAGGTTCTGGAATAAAGGGGAACCGAATAATTTAGATGGTGAGGAGGACTGTGGTGAATTTTTAAGTGCTCCAAATGTGACTGTCTGGAATGACAATAAATGCTCTATTAATCTACACTGGATCTGTGAGAAACGTCTTTCACAGTAAAATTATTTTACATTAAAAAGGTGTTTTTGTACAAATTTTTACTAAATATATACAGAATAAAAGGCAGTATTTTAATAATAAATCACAGTGTATGTTGTCATTTGGTGAGAGTGAACTCAGTAATCAGTTAGTGACAGAAAAAGCACAGAGACTGTTCATGTCTTTTATATTATTACAGCTGTGATGATGAAAGCAGTATCACTTAGATGGTTACATTACATTTGGGCATTTGGCCCTTCATCCAGAACAACGTACATTTGTATTTAATTATATATGTGACCAGTTAAAGATAAAAAGACAATATGCAGGTTGCCATGTAAATTATTGATACATATTGATGAATATCAGTCTATTTATTATGAATAAAAAATAAATACATTCTCCTTATTTGCACACATTTTTAAATAAAGAAAGAAAAATATAATTATATTTTCTTTTCTTTTTTGTTTTTATTTGGATATATATTAATTTCCTATGGATTATATGTCACGGCACAGGTGTGCTTCTTTTTTATTTCTAACATTAATTTTAATACTATATTTGTGCATGTGTTTGTGTGTGTGATTTATTTTGGCTGTATTTTTCTGGTTTGGAGTGATTTTGTTATTGCATGTGTTGCTGTGCTTCTTTTTGATAGCTGTTTAACCACCTGTGCTGGACTAATGTAACTTCCCTCTTTGATCACTGATTGAGACACCTGTGACCAGTGGCACCCTGTGTGTCACATTCATAATAATGTGCAGCATGAAATAAATAAATAAGTTATCCTGATTTATCCTTTAATTAATAAACATCAGATAACGCATTATTATGACATAGTATACAATAAAACATTTATTTTAAAATGGGTGACTTATTTCCCCTTTGTATTGTGCTTTTTAATTATTTTTTATTAAACAGCCCCTAAAAGTGTACTATGAATAAAAATGGCTTTTACAAGTCCAGATTAAACCGAATAGGATCATTCATCTCCTTAGGTTAATTAGTTGGTTAATATTTTTAACTTACTTTAACATAATACTTCTTAATACTTCAGCCCTCACAATTATAACTAATTGCAGGTGCAACGTTGTGACACTAAAAGGGTAGGGTTGTGCCATTAACACAGTTTCACATGTTCATTGTAATCATTTTAACTAGACCGCCTTTGGTGGCTCAATGGTAGATTGCTTGCCTCCTGTTTCACTACAGAAAGTGAAACCAGGTGAAGATCAGGGGTGTTTCTAACAATTTAAATGATTATGGGCTTAGTCAAGTTTGCCTGAGGCTTGTCTCTTTTTTATTTTAATTTCATTTTTTTTGCAAGAATTAATCTGACCTTCATCTAAGCCACCTCATCTTTATTGAAGTCAAAGATATTAACAAATCTAATGTGTTTAAAATAATAACACAAAAATATTCTAATCTTTAGTGTCTTTATTAAACACACTCATTCAAAATTGAACACTTGGATTAATGACTGGTTGACCCCCTCTTGGCAGAAATAACCTCAATCAGGGACTTCCTGTAGGCTCTGTGTCATGTTATTTATATATATATATATATATATATATATATATATATATATATATACTGTATATATACTCTGCCACTCTGCCTACCGCCATTGCTCTCCAGCCTTGTGTCTGCTAGACAGCTGCATTTAGACCCACCCATGCACACCTTCACTACTTTTCTCCGATTTTTTTCTTTCATTCCTCCTTAAAACTCTTTCCTTTCCTAATTTTCCTGAAAAAAAATCATTTTCTCATAGGACCTTGCCTCATGTCTATTTATCTGTGGTGCCCCCCATGTGAAAGATCCTACAGTGGTGGAGAATGCAAGCATAAAGGGACCTGGCATGGACCTTGGGTTGAGTCCCTAACAAAGTTGAGATCTTAATCACAGATAGGTCAGTGTTGAGGAAGGGCCAATGTCAAGTGTGCACCAATGATGGGAGTGTGTTTAAATATTTTTCACTCCTCACTCACTCCATAGACGAAGGGTCTGACATCTCATAGTTAACATCTCAGACCTGCTCTGTTTCCTCCAACAGTTCTTACCACTTACAGTAGTGAGTAATTTGGAACTTGATGTGAGTAACAATACAAGCAACTAAACACCCACTGAACATTTTTTTAGCTAACCACCATGTTATATAGCTGGGACTTTTGCTTTTGAGCCTTTAACAAATTCTCATGTGTGTCCCAGTGTGTTGAGTTCTGTCCTTAAATCAAGAACACATTAAATTTTATACTTTTTAGAAGAAGGTCCCTTCTTCCATTTATCTTGACTTCCATGGTGACTTGATTGCAGGTTTTGAAAAAAAAAAAAATATAGACATTTGTTGGACCACCTGTACTAGAAACATGTGTTGAAAAATTCCAGGCATCTTTAAAAATGACTTATGAATCACGTTTAAAATATTTAATAAAATAATTCAGACAGGCCACCCACTTATGGATGTTTAATGCTGTACTTAGATCTATTTAATTTTCCTGAACAAGAATAAACAAACTTTTCCATATTGTGTTTGATATGTCAGTTTCTCCCTGTTATTTTTTTGTTTTTAGAACTGATGATTAAAGCATTGAGATAGCATTGTAGCATGAGAGCTTTCAGGCTTTATCTTACTAAACAGAAATGGGAGATTTGTCTTTATATTTATTTCATATTTATACATTATGAATATATACATATATGAAATTAGAATTCACTCAAACACCTCTAGAAAAACTACAACAATGACAATAACAGTTTTTTTATTCTGCAGTCAGATAAATGAGTGTATTCTTCAGATTTTAGGAAAATTTATATAAAAATTGATTAAAAATAGCTTTTGACAAATGATTTACATAGGATTCTGCTTACTGTGCTTTACATAATTTCCCCTTTGTTTGTAAGCATTTTTTTTTCTATAAGTTCTTATTTTTCAACTAAAAAATGTTTTTCTCACAAATCCACTTTGTTTTATGGGAGCACGGTCTGTCATTCCAGGCCTTCTTATGTGAAAATGTACAGATTTCACCACAGTCTTCATTCTGTAGATTATTTGGTTCCCCCTCATACCAGTACCTAAAAGCCAGAAAATCAGAATCTCTGTTTATCTTTTTTTAATTCTACACGTTTATCTCACAAAGCTATATAACAGTTACTAACTACAGTTATTAGTACCCATCGTAGATGATAAAGAATTTTAAAATTAGCTAAAAGGATAAAGCTTGAATTAAGCTGATCAGCTTTAATGTAAGCAGTGATGTTATTATTTTTAGATTGAACCCCACATACAGTACAGTACATGTCTGCCAGTCATTATGTATAGCAGAACTCTCTGTATAATAATTATTATAATTATAATAAAAATTTTGTAAGTTTAAGTGTCGTATGTCTTGTTTATTTTAATTTTTTTTTACTACAAAACATGATATAACATGCGTTCATATCATCACTTTTATTAAAATTTTGATTTGAGCACATAACACTCTCAGTTTAGATATTTTACACACCCTTACCTCGGACTGCTGCGGATATGTTTTCTTTAACGACCCATGTTTCATATACTGTATTGGCATTTAACATGACTGCTTTAATAAGTACCAGTTTTGTAACATATGTTTAATAACAACAGTTGTTTGTAACAACAGTTTAGAACCTGGTTTAAAATTCTCTCAGGAAGACTAAACATATAATGATTTGTCTGTACATCTCTAAAGATTCAGTTTTCAGAAGTTGCCTACCTCTTATTTGAAGTTAACATATATGACATGACATGACATGACATGACATATGATATGATATGATATGATATGATATGATATGATATGATATGATATGATATGATATGACATGACATGACATGACATGACATGACATGACATGACATGACATGACATGACATGACATGACATGACATGATATGATATGATATGATATGATATTTGGTGATAAACCAGATACAAATACAGAATGATTTATCCTTTTTTTCCAAGAATTGATCCTAGCCTCTTACCCAGTGCCATTGGTCAGTTCAGTACCATCCACCCATTTCCACTCTCCCTCTATGTCTCTGTCACTTAGACCAATCCAAGCCTGATTATAGTTGCCCAGCTGTTTAATGATCTCCTGTGAGTAAAAAAAAAGATACCATGAGCTGTCATTAATAAGATGCCATTAAAATAATTTTCTATTCCCAATGACTATCAAATACTACTACTACTAATACTACCACTAATAATAATAATAATAATAATAATAATAATAATAATAATAAGACTTTTGTACCACTTTAAAGAAACTGCAATCATGTCCTACATTTTTGAAACAGACATAGGAAACTTAAAATCGGACAACTTCTAAACACTCCTCTCTCAAACAATCTAAAGCCCAGTTTGAGCATTTTTTTTTTTTTTTTTTCGTTTTAAAGTTTTTACAAGGCAGGAGCCCTTGCTCTCTGGTTTGAAATAAGTTGAGAGTACATCACTCTCAGTGTGTCCACTGCAGAAACCTCATTATAGTCTATGGATTGATTTTTCTGTTTTTTGAATTCAGGGTAAATTTGGAAAGAGTTAATTATTGTTGACCAACATGTTTTTTTCCCAACGTGGTAGAGATTTTGAGCTCTTTGACATGACATTTCTCATTTTTCAATCAGCCCAAAAACAAGCAAGCAAGAAGTCAGGAGACAATGTGATCCCATTGAGCTCAGGAGTGCTGGCTAAATGCTTTGTTGAAGTTTTGTGGTGGTGCATAGAAAATTATATTTGGCTACCCAGTCCCGAAATGGAGAAACATGAATTTTCAGGAAAACAATCAGCCAAGATTCTTAAAACATAATACCATACAGTAAGTAAGACAGAGAGAAGTAGAGACAACCCCCACCTGTACAGTTTTATATACAATAAAATAACAATAAATACTAATACATAACTCTGTTTTAGAATTTTTAGCCTACATACACACACACACACACACACACACACACGTACACACATACCCATTCCTCTGTGCTGTTTATGATCACCAGGTCTGCTCCTCTCTCTCTGCAGTCCTGTCTGCTCTCAGTCCAGTTCTTCTTCTCAGTAGAGATGGAGTAAAAACTGAAGTTGAAGAATTTCCATCCTTGTTTAACAAGATCTGATCACATAATACAACCCAAAATGCTTCTTAATGTTTAATATTTTGTTAATACCCAGTAAAATAATGAACTGTCAATTTTTATATATTCTTACGTAAAGTAGCCAACATGCAGTTAGATCTCTCTATAGTCAAGGTGTTGTAACTGGTCTGTAACTGGTTTCTCTCTATAGTTAAGGTGTTGTAACTGGTCTGTAACTGGTTGTATTTTGCATTAATTGTGTTGAATTTTAACGCCAGCACCATGATGGTGGTCAGCAGAAGAACACACAGCAGCACCACACACACTGCAGTCAGTCTGTACCTGCTCCATGCAGTCTTGAATCCTAATGGAACAGCAGATACAGAGATACAGTGTTAATGGACCTAATGTAACGCCTAGAAATCCATTATATAAAAATAAATATATATTTTATGGGAAAATATCTATACAATTTTTATGTAAACACATTTCTGAAGTAGCAGAAATGTGAAATGTTAATAATGGAGACACTTTACATACACATCAATTTATCACAAAATAATAAACAAAATTACCAAACAAGATCTTTATTAGGAATAATTGATATCTGAGGTAAATGATAGATATCTTTGTCTCACATATGAACTAATAGCATCTAAATTAATTAAAAAATATATATATTTAAAAATGATATCAACTTGGCCATGATATGGCATTTACATTTATGACTGTTCAGTCAGAAATATATTATTTGGCCCAATGTACAGTATGTGGGTACTTGACCATCCCATTACATCTCATTTCAGATCATACAATATATACACCCTAAAAAATGCTGGGTTAAAAACAACCCAATCTGGGTTGTTTTTAACCCAGCTGCTGGGTAACTATTGGACTAACTAAATGCTGGGTTAATTTAACCCAGCAAGATGGGTTATTTTTTTAACCCAGCAAAATGGGCTAAATATTCAACCCAAATGCTGGGTCATATTTAACTATAATGCTGGGTTAATTCTACCACATAAAGTGGTTAAATGTTCTACCCAGATGTTGGTTCATTTTAACTGGAATGTTGAGTTAATTCTACCTTACAAATAGGTTATTATTATTTTCATGTTTTACAGTGAATCTGTAAAAAAAAAAAAAAAAACTACCCACGTCTATTAAACAGTTAAATTACTTTGATATACTGGTTTATTACAAAAAAAAAAACTTAAAAGTTTTGCAAACCATACATATATGCAATAAACAACATCCTATTAAATGTTTATAGAAAAAACGTTTATTTTTCAAAAACACAAGAACCGATAATCAACAGCGACATCATTACTATACTATTACTCACAAGGGCAGAATGGAGTAATAACACAAATAGGCTGAGGCAGCTTCTACAGAGCAGGATCTCTCTGTGACATTAGATATCTTTTCTGCAGAACAAAACTATCCAGCCCTGGTCCCGTTTTAACATACAAACACTGTCTATGACTTTTCAAGTAGGCCTTGCTATTTCATAGCAACATTACAAAAAGTCCTATACAGGTGCACACTACTTTAAATAGTTAATGTCAAAAATATAAAATGCCTTGAAGCACACATCAACCGCCCCAAGTAGTGTGTATTGCTCCAGAGCCTGTCCCACCAGAAGGACGAATGCCTGAGAGCAGCGCTGGTCATCATCTTCCAACGTCAGGATGTACAGTAGGGGTACGGCCTTGACACTTCAGCCTGCTGGAGGTATTCCACCATGTTGGTGCCAACCTTAGAAAGAAATGAAAGCTAGGGTATAGATAACATGAAACAAAAACATGGAGACAGCTACTACCAAAAATAAAATAAGCAAAATAAGCATGGCTTTTGGGATAAAGCTCATATATATATGAGCTTTATCAGACTAGTTGATCTTGTGGTCTGCGTTGATTTTAAGCTAATTACCGAGGAGATACATTGTCATAGCTGGGGTCATACTGGCACATTACAGTCACCCAAATATTAATACTTATCTAGTAGTTATCTGTACAGCTGACTGATAGTTTAGTCTGAGTCACAAGCAACTTTGGTTAAAGAGGGCTACCTGGTTAGCTTACATGCAGCAGTCATATTTGCATACTACTTGCCAAAGGGGGAAAGGTGTATAATATAGTTATAATTCGGGAGAAACGCGGGTGACTTTTGACCGCGGAGTAAATTACTAGCTAGTGAAAAACGGGAGGTTAGCAGGTGTGTATATTTGTGAGAGGGTCAGTGTTTTGTAACACCCCAGCATTTTATTTTCTCAAACAGTGAGATTAATAAAGTTCTAATGTTAATGTGGTTGCTAACGCTAGCAACCTAACTAAATGCTAGCGTCATGCTAATACTACAGTTACAGTTTCGTCACCCTGCAAACATTCTACAGAGAAAGATAAAAAGCTCAGACATCTTATCCGTTTCTTTCACACACAGGTGGGGTTCTGTGGCTAACTATAGCAGCTATTGTCAGCCAAATTAACTTACCTCAGACCAGCCTGAAAGTTTGAGTGTAACCTTAACACGGTAACAGTAATAAATCTCACATATAGTAATAATTTTTCAGTCATATGTGACTTAGGTGAGTGAACATGTGTATACAGACCTTGTATTTAACGTCATTTTCCCTTAAATGAACCGTCATCAGCGGTGTGGGAGCTCAAGAGAGACACGAAGCTCTGACTGACAGCCGCTGAATCCACCGGGGAACTTTGGGGGAGGAGCCAATCAAACTTCAACCCAGCAGCTGGGTTACACAAAAACTACCCAACTCTCTGTAAATAACCCAGAAAAATGACCCAACAGCGGCAACCCAGCGCTTGGGTAGAAAAAACAACCCAGCGTTTTTTAGAGTGTACTAAATTACTGCTTATATTAATGTAGACCATAATAGAAATGGACTTACTCTTATAGATAAGTTTTAGCTAAAAGGAAATTAGAATTTAAAATTCAAATAGATAAACATTGCTTTTGGAGGACAGTAACTGGGCTTTTTGCAGACATCATAATTTTACAGTATTTTCCCCCATTAAATTGTTCAGTTGTGCTCTAGCTTTGATAGATATGTAAGAATAAATGCCCTGTGGTTAAAGGTGTCTGTCAGAGAAAACCACAAAGTTAAAAACCACAGTTTAACAGGAACAAGCCAAAGTGTAAATGGGGAAGTGTTTCTTTTATATATACACTACGGTTGAAAAGTTTGGGGTCACTTTCCAACTTCATGTTTGTTCCTGATTTTTATTTCTTTCTACATTGTAAAGGAATGCTGAAGGCGTCCAAAAAATGCAATAATCTTCTTTGGACAGTTAATAGTGAGATGTTTCTGCTACTTCTGCTCTGTAAAGACCTCATAACGCCTCTAATCTGAGCTGCTGGTTGTTAATTGGTCATTTTTCAGGCTGATAACTCTAAATGAACTTCTTGTCTGCGGCAGAGGTAGGTTTTGGTCTCGCCCTCCTGGGACGGCCTTCATGAGAGCCAGTTTCATTATGGTGCTTGACGGATTTTGCAAATGCACTTGACAATACTGTTCTTGCAAGAACTATTACAGAAAGGCTGTGTCTTAAAATAACAACTAACTGTTGTTTTTCTTGTTGTTACATAATTACCCAATTCCATATGTGTTATTTCATAGTTTTGAAATCCCCAGTATTGTTGTAGAATGTAGAAAATAAATCACTAAACAAAAAGAAAGAAATTTGCAAGTGACCCCAAACTTTTGAATGGTAGTGTATATAAAATCGAATATGTGATGTTGTTTCTCTGAGTATTCTTCTTTTTAAAACCTGAATTATGGTAGCAATTTGCAAAATTATGTTTTCTTCATTCCTTTATTCCTTTTCATGTACTCGCACCATCATTGAGGCTATTGTGTGAGACGAGAGACATAGATGTCTCCTGTTACCATGTAGTGGGTATACATTTTTTGTATAAATACATTTATTTATTTATATATATTTAGCAATCAACTGTCAAATTATTTTCTTGTTTTTTTCTGTTTTTCTTTTGCTGTAATACATTTATCTACTAATGAAATATTTGTGGTTTAACCACATGTCCATCAAGTGTTTGTTGCAAAAAACTACACAGTTGACAGTCTCAGTGACAGCCATGTAGGCGATTACACAGAGTAGCACTGAGACCAATGTTCCTTACGCACAAACAATAATAATAATAATAATAATAATAATAATAATAATAATAACAATAATAATAATAATAATTGTAATAATTTATTATTATTATTATTATTGTGTGTGCTAGTGCCCTGCCTTGTGTACCCTGCCTTGAGCCAGCAAGTTCCCTAGGAGAGGCTCCGGGACCCCATGACCCTACACAATCCACAATTACTAATCAATGGATGGGGTATAATAATAATAATAATAATAATAATAATAATAATAATAGCAACCAGATTAACCAACCGCAAACCCTACTCTTATTATTACTCCATTAATGATACCCCATGATATAATACTTTGTTCAACACTAACAGTTTGTAAATGTAATGTGTTGTACCTGAGGTCATAGATCTCCTATGGCTTTCTGGCACTTGAGTCTCAGGAACATCTTCATTCAGATAAATGTCTTCATATGAGTCTTTTGAGGCAGTGGATCTGTAATTCGCTGAGTTTTCATAAATGTTTCCACTCATCTCCGTTTCTGTTATCAGCCTTCACCCTGTGTAATGCTCAGGTCTATTCTGTTCTTGCTCCAGCTCTCAGAATAATTGTGCGTGTGTGTGTCTGTGCGTGTGTAGTATACGTAATATATGTCACTGTCTGAGAATTCAGTATCAGTTCTCTTTGCATGTCTATTTATGCACACGCACACGCATGCACACATGCACACATGCACACACGCACAAAATGGTGGGGAGCGAGAGAGAGAGAGCGGAAAACACCTATATCTTCTAAATTATGACCAACAGAAAGCTTAGAGTGGACAATTGACATTATTAAGGAATAAAACATAGAGTGCTGTTATAGGGAAATAAACACTGACACTGTATGAATAGCAGTCATTGATTTTCCCACAAGAAGACATCTTAAAAATGCACTAAAGAATATAACACTTATGAGACTTGTGTGCAAATTGATTTAAAATTAAGAATTCATTCCAAACTCTAAAAAAATGAGGGTAATGAATCAGGAAAAACATCCAGCATTAAACCTGTGGTGAATCCCAACCTAAAGATCAATGACATTTAACAATTATGTAAAATTCACTTTTAATGAGTTAGAAATTAAACTGGTTCGCAGGTGCACAAAAAAAAATCCTAAAGAAAAAAAATCCTTGCTTTTTTTTTCATGTTTGTTTGGGCAGGCCTAAAACAAGCATTCTTATTTTATGCCAATAAACTTACTTTATGTACGACATTTAAATCAAACCAGGATATTTGATGAAGAGGAAGAACAGAACATAGTTCATTCAGTAAAAACCTTTATTTCTGTATACAGTCTCCTGCTACACTAATGCAAATTGTCCAGGCTTTACTAGTGCTTGGATACCATCATCATGGTAGAAAGCCCCATATATACAGTATATGCACTGTGACACTTCATATCTTTGTCAGGTTGTGTGACATGTTGTATCATTTAGTGTCTTGATTTGTCAGATGTTGCTGGTGTCTGTTATATTGTTTGAATTGTAAATTTATTACACAATTAAAACTGTATTGGTGCTGTTTACAAACGCTGTCCATCTAATCTGACTGAGCTGAAGCTGTTTTGCGAAGAAGAATGGACAAGCATTTCAGTCTCTCGATAAGCTGGTAGAGACATACCCTAAAAGACTGGCAGCTATAATTGCAGCAAAAGGTGGTTCTACAAAGTATTGACTTAGGGGGCTGAATAATTACACACACCCCACTTTTCAGTTATTTATTTGTAAAAAATGTTTGGAATTATGTATGATTTTCGTTCCACTTCTCACGTGTACAACACTTTGTATTGGTCTTTCACGTGGAATTCTAAAAAAAAAATAAAATTCATGTTTGTGGCTGTAATGTGACAAAATGTGGAAAAGTTCAAGGGGGCCGAATACTTTTGCAAGCCATTTATGTATATATATATATATATATATATATATATATATATATATATATATATATATACACACACACACATATTATGTAAACCTGCCAAAAATTGAGCAGAACTGTGCTATTTAAATCCCCTGGCTGATTTAGGAAATGAGAAACAGGTCAGTTGGTGCTAAGGTGAGTTAAAGTTAAATCTGGACTAGATCTGGAGCTGGATGTGACAGAGATGAATCAAGTGCTATTTTGTAAACTAATCAATGATCGATTGATGTATAATAAGTAATTAAGCAATTAAAAATAACAAACATGAGCTGACTCAACTTTCCATATGTGCTTCTCCCATCAGAATATCATTACATTGCAGATCGACTCCACCTATAGGTGGAACTGTGCATGTTCACTCTAGGATTGCCAGTTAAGGTGGGCTCAGCCCCCATAGATGTTGAACACATGTTTGGCTTGTTCAGAATCAGTACTTAAAATGCGTCTTCTTGATCACACACGCTGTTTACCGTATAAACCTTTTTTCTATGTACAGGTACAATCAGAAAATTGTAACCAGAAAACAGATAACTTTAAACTTACATTGATTAGCAATATAAACAACACACCTATGAGGATGGACAGTGGAATAAACCGTGTGGGTGCCAATAATGTCAAACATTTATCTGTTAATTCTTTGACAATACTGCTGCTTTTTGTTGGAAACTGGCAGACATAAAAATGTGAAAAATAGTTTCTGATGCAATGACTTCAATCAATGTTGGGATCACAGTGTTAATTAATTTAGTGTTTTAGCTACATAAATAAGACAGTAGGTTCTCTATTCAACCCCTTAAAATTTCACAGCTACTAGGCTATTTATTTAAATTCATTAATATAGACAAACATTGTTATAATGTAATTAAACAAAGCATCTTTTAAAAATTTTTTTGTTTTTATTCATTAAAAAATAAAAGTACCTTTTTCTGAATCAAAGTGACAAAAACCCTACTCTAAGGCTATTTACGATATACAAAAAAAAAGGATTTTTCTATCTCTGTAAATCACACTGCTACGCAGTTAAAGCTAATGCACTGAATGCTGTCTGTCACTATTTTTAATCATTTATGTGCATAACTCTATGGTAGTTAATGCCATGTGCACTGTGCAATGTTTTATATAGACAGTTAGGTTTTTCAATTAAAACAGTAACAGCATGATTGTTTTATAAAGTAGACTATAGGTTCATAGGGTGTGTATTAAGGGCTTCATTTTCACTAGAGAAAACAGCTGGTGTGATAAGGGGGAACACAGCAAAGATTTAACTGATTAATCCCTCATAACATTTTGTAAACTGTATTTATGAGAAAGGACTGCACTGATGCAGATATAACAATTTATCGAAAAACACACACCTTGCCTTTATTCTCCGTCTGTGGCGACGAATTACAGACCGCGCTGAAAGACGAGGGGGAGCCGAAGGAGCCGAAGTCTGCCGCCGCTTTCATATCAAATTTAAAGGGGACGATGGGCGACCAGCAATTTGTGTGAAGTTTATGGAGAATTTTTAGGAGGGCTGATTACAAATGTTAGGGGGGCTAAAGCCTCCCTAAATATGGCCTAGCGACGCCCATGTTTTAAGTAGAGGGCACTTGAATCTTACTTACTCACTTATCGTCTTTACCGCTTTGTTCTGTATTCAGGGTTGCAGGGGCCGGGAGCCTAGACCAGGAGGCTTAGGGCATGAGGCAGAGTAATCGGCAGACATAAAGCGCGTGTCGTCCAGATAAGAGGGTGGGAGAACATCCGGGACTACAGCGTGGCTCTCCCGAACCTGGGCGAACAGCTTTTGGAGCTGCACCACCTGCTCCTGCAGGTCACGAATGCGCTCCTCATTTTGCTACACCAAAACGTGTAGATATCTCCCATTTCTCCCTTGCCACAGTCATGCCAGACCTCCTCGGACCATGCCTCTTCGGCAGTGCTTGGGATCTTGTATCCCCCAGCTGCCTCACCTTAAAACGGCGTCCGCCGGTTCGGCGAGCCTGCAGTCCTCCCAGCTCTGCCACATCTCTCTCTCTTCTTCCTCCTCGCAGTCGTCCAGCCATTCCGCCAGCTCGGGCGAGATGGTGATTGCTCCCCCCCAAAAAAACATGCTGTCGTTTGTGTGAGCATGGCATAACTGCAGGAGGCAAGATGTTGTTCCCAGAAACTCGTCTTTATTTAAAGGAAATCACAAACATAAACAGATTCACTCAACTTATAACATACACAACAAAAGCTAGACGCCTGACTGAGGTTCAGTCAGGCTATTTACTGTATAAGGATGATCTTAATTACTCGCCTCGGTTCAGGTGAATGCTTCCCTGCGCCCTATGGGAAACGAAGTTTAACTGAAAACAAACTAAAACATAACAAACCACATCAGTGAGCGTTTTGGCGCCCTCTACGGGTTAACCCTTACACTAAGGACAGTGAGACAAAAACATTTTTAAGCCTGAATGTTTTAATTGTCATGATGATTTTAAAGATGATGATGATGAGTATTAAATTTTTGTCCAAACGTGTCTTTTATGAGCTCAGTGTTACTAAAACATCTCTCCTTTAGATGCATCTCTGCATAAACGCCATTTCCTTACTACTTATAACTAGTTAGGACACCTCCTGAGCTTGCTTACATTTCGGTGGAGGTAGACGTAATTTTCTATTTTAAGAATCTTGATGATAGCTATTACTTCTAATCTAGAAAGTAGGAAGAAAATGGCATCACTTAATGATCCCTGAGGAGCAATTGCTTACACTGAGACACTTAAAGTGACCCATTATGAAAATCTCACTTTTTCAGTGATTGTGTGTATATTTGAGAATCTGGAGTACTAACTATTTATTTTAGTACTACAAACTATAAAATAAAAAATTTATAGTAGGCTCCATTCTATTTCACAGTGTATTTTAAAGTGTGCTACCTTCCCTACTTCCCACTCCCTGCTCCAACTCCCGGGAATGGTGGAACTTCCCTTAACAAAAGGCCAGTATTTGGAACACCCCATGACATCACCAACACATACAGTATATCACTTTCCCCTACTGAAATTAAACATTGGATATTTATTCAAACAAATACTCATTTACTCATCCTCTATACCACTTTATCCTGTATTTAGGGTCGCGGGGTCAAACAAAAACTGATACATTATAAAACATATAATATTCTCATAATTAATCTTATTACACATTATCATCCTATATGATGTTAAGGAGTGACTGATTAAACTTTTTAGGGCAGGATTTTAAATAACTTCCTCTTCACTAACACTTCGCTCTACATAGGCAATCATTTGGTTGAGTTGAAGACTGAATAAATGTAGTTCACCATTTGGCCACTAGATATCATTTGAGATTCGACAGGAGAAAAGATAGACTAGTTACACCAGGATAGATATCCAAAACCGATATTCCTTGTACGGTATGTGTATAAGTATATCAGTTCTGTAATCAAAAATAAAATAAAAACAACTTGTATGTCTTTAAATTGACATCTCATGTACACTATGTGGCCAAAAGTTTATTATAACAGTATAATAATATAAGAAGGACTGCTTTGTCTTATACTTGCAAAATTAAAAGAAAAAAACAACAAGCGTAACATATTTACTGTAAATAATTACAGTGCAGTAAATGCCCTGGCCCTTTTAGCATACCCATGTGTAAGACTTTTTTTTTTTTTTATTATGTGAAGAGTGGTGGTTAACGCTGATCTTAGACCAGTGACACTTTTGTCATGCAAGCTTACAGTGAAGTTGCATAAAGAAAATAAATCTACAAATAAATCCAGATATACTGCAGGAACATGTCGACGAATTCATGTGGAAAAAATCAACAGTACTGTAAATGAAAACAGCAGGTAAAAGTTTCTTTTGTAATGGTATAAGGGACAAAAGTAGGAAAAATTGGTACAATGTATACATCATTATAACACAACAAAGTTATTTTGGTATGTTTATAACTGCTGGACATACAAGAATATGTCATGTATAAGTGAAAAGTGCAGCTCAAATGTTTTCACACTTTGACCGCAAGAAGTGATGTCCCTTTTCTGATGTGTAATTTCCTTTACTGACAACAGCACATTTAAATCAGTGTACATTAGGAAGTGCAGCAGTTTGCTCGTGTTCACACAGAGATACAATAATTTAGTGTTTTAGTGAGTCTCCTATAGATTAGAGATGTTTCAGAATTCTTCTGAGCGAAGGGAAATGATGGTGGATATCTATGAGGGTGCAAATGGTGTTAATCATCATGACCCTGAACCTGAAGATGGTGACACAAAGAGAGCCCCAGACACGGCGCCGCACAAGGGTAAGGACAAAAGTCTAGGTATGTGCAGAGATGCAGTAATTCATGCTTTTATACATTGGTCATGCTTTTCTGAGCAAGTGGAGATGGTGGAGAGTCCAGCTGCTGCTAAGTGTAACACAGTAGAAAAGTAACAATATATATATATATATATATATTTTACTGTTGAACCTTGCTTTGTTTACCAAAGTAGGCCTACACTATGAAGGACTAAACATGACATAATTATGAATAAATAAATGTGTGAATAATAACTGTTGTATTTTATGGACAACTCCACGCACATCACACCTACACTACATGTTTACGTTTACATTCTGGACCATTGCACAAAGTCACTTTTTCTATGCATATTTGCACACCATGTGTACAGTATATTTCTATTTTCAGGTTCTATTTTTTTTAGTTAAATTTTTATTTAAATTTTCTATCATATTTCTTCTATTGATATTTATTACTTATAAGTTTTAATTCTCTTTTTAAGGTCACTGGCGGTCGTGTAAGCATTTCACTACATTTCGTACTGTGTATGACTGTGTATGTGACAAATAAAATTTGAATTTGAATTTGAATTTATATTAACATACTGTATTTCAAGATTTATTTCACAATTTACACATTTCTTCATTTCTTCATTTTTGTGTTGTGTTGTCACATTTCTCTATTTAAATGTATTCATGCTGATAAGGTAGGAGGTCCCAGCCTTAGTGTGTGTGTGTGTGTGTGTGTGTGTAACAGAGAGTTCAACCTGGGGAAAACCTTATCAGCATACAGGGACAAATAAAAAAATGTAGAAATGTAGAGCTGCAGAAATATATATATATATGGAAAAATGTGAAAATAAATCTTGAAATATTTTACACATGTTTCTGTATCTTATCTTTTTTACATTAGAATTTAACAGAACAGGAGGCAGGTGTTACAGAGTGACTGCAGTGTGTGTGGTGCTGCTGTGTGTTCTCCTACTGACTGCCGTCACAGTGATGTGGATCAAATTCACCAACCTAAATACAGTAAAAGACCAGTTACAGACCAGTTACAACACCCTGACTATAGAGAGAGACCAGTTACAGACCAGTTACACCAACCTGACTATGGAGAGAGACCAGTTACAGACCAGTTACAACAACCTGACTATAGAAAGAGACCACTTACAGACCAGTTACAACAACCTGACTATAGAGAGAGACCAGTTACAGACCAGTTACAACACCCTGACTATAGAGAGAGACCAGTTACAGACCAGGAACAACAACCTGACTATAGAGAGAAACCAGTTACAGACCAGTTACAAAAACCTGACTATAGAAAGAGACCAGTTACAGACCAGCTGCAACAATCTGACTATAGAGAGAGACCAGTTACAGACCAGCTGCAACAATCCGACTATAGAAAGAGACCAGTTACAGACCAGTAACAACAACCTGACTATAGAGAGAGACCAGTTACAGACCAGTTACACCAACCTGACTATGGAGAGAGACCAGTTACAGACCAGTTACACCAACCTGACTATAGAGAGAGACCAGTTACAGACCAGTTACAACACTCTGATTATGGAGAGAGACCAGTTACAGACCAGTTACAACAACCTGACTATAGAGAGAGACCAGTTACAGACCAGTTACAACAACCTGACGATGGAGAGAGACCAGTTACAGACCAGTTACAACAACCTGACTATGGAGAGAGACCAGTTACAGACCAGTTACAACAACCTGACTATGGAGAGAGACCAGTTACAGACCAGTTACAACAACCTGACTATAGAGAGAGACCAGTTACAGACCAATTGCAACACCCTAACTATTGACCTGTTACAGACTAGTTACAACAACCTGTCTATAGAAAGAGACTATTTACAGACCAATTACAACACTCTGACTATAAAGACAGATCAATTACAGACCAGCTGCAACAACCTGACTATAGAGAGAGTCCAGTTAAAGACCAGTAACAACACCCTTACTTTAGAGAGAGAGCAATGTCAGTGTAATTACATGTTGGTTATTAAAGGTGAGCAAATCCTTTAAATAATATCCCTATTCAAAAAGATTTAGCCACAGAGATACGTATTTACAAATTGGTATAAATGAAGCACCCTGAGAATTTTTTATGTTGTATTATATGATCAGATCTTAAACAAGGATGGAGATTCTTCAGCTCTAGTCTTTACTACATCTCCGCTTACATGACGAACTGGACTGAGAGCAGACAGGACTGCAGAGAGAGAGGAGCAGACCTGGTGATCATAAAGAGTGCAGAGGAACAGGTGTGTGTGTGTGTGTGAGTGTTCAACTTGGGGAAAACCAGCGTAATCTTTTTGTTTGTTCTTTTAACCACAGGAGTTCATCATTAAATTGCTGGGTGAGAATAAACAGGCTTGGATTGGTTTGTTTGACACAGAGGGAAAGTGGAAATGGGTGGACAGTACAGAACTAACCAGTGGCACTGGGTAAGAGACAAATTAATTCTCTAGTTTTGTCCATCAAAATATCTTAGCTAGTGTGAATATCTAATGTTCCTGTGCACTGCAACAGATCTATAAAGCCATGCTTATACTGTATTACCTTCTGTAATATTCGTATTGCTCAGAGTTATGAACATGTGATCATTATGAATCTTAGTGAACACCGGGTAAGAAGGTTGATTTAAATGTGTTGAATTGAAGATACTAAACAGTGATTATGATTCTCTGGCTTTCAGGTACTGGAATAAGGGGGAACCAAATGGTTATGCTGGTAATGAAGACTGTGGTGAAATCAGGACACATCCAGATATGACAGGATGGAATGACAGAAGATGTTCCGATACATCACAGTGGATCTGTGAGAAAAATGTTATTTAGTGGTAATTTTAGATTCAGCAGGTAAATTCGAAAATACTTCCAAGAAATAGCAAATGTGTGGTATGAGCAGTTGGACCATTTGTAGTATCTGTGGAGAAGTGTTTATCATGTGACCTGTCAGTTAAACTGCTACCACATGTTAATTCACCCATTTTCTAATTTATAATTCGTATCTGCTTCAGGTATGTCACATGCACAGATATCCGAAGCCATTTGTTCTTGATACTTTATATACGTGATTATTTTATTAAGATGTGATCAGTCCACTGATTTTCTACTGACTTTCTGAAAAACTCTTGTTCTTATATTTGTTGTTTCGCTAGAAAATAGATGACGCTTATTAAATTTAAGATGTTTCTTGTCTGAGCACACCCTGTTTACATTTCTGAACAGAACAAATTTTAGTCATTAATTGTATTTTATAATGTTTGGGAAGTTTGAATATGAAAAAAAACTAAAACACTAATAGTACACCCAGATTATGGTGGAGTGATTTATTTTTGGTTTAAACGATCAAAAATTTTAATGGAAAAGAAATTAAAAGTTGAAACCAATAAGGCTAGAGCAAAAAAAAAAAAATCTTTATCCTTAATTATCATGATGATCTTAATGATGTTGAAGATGATGATGCAAATGATAAATTGTTTAATTACAATATTTGTAAATAAATTTGCATCGCTTATTTAGCACTGCAACTTTATTGTCTTTCACGTACACCTGAATATTCTTTAATAATTTTTTCCCCACTCTTAAACTTATTATTGTCCAACTTCAGTCCAAGTAGTCCAATGCATACAGTGGCCTTGAAGAGTGGAGATGCAGTGTTTGGCTCCATCACGTTTCCTCAGATGGAGTGGCTGATACTAATGTCTGCGTCAAGTCCCTATAACCTGGTGGAGTAACCCTTTTTTTTCACAGGTTTAAAGGGGTCATCCAGATCCATTTTTCATTAAATGTTAATATGATCTTTAGGGTCCTAATGAAAAGTTTGTAATATATTTAATTAAAAATACCTTTAACTGGTAAAAACAAGCTCTGTTCTCAGCAACCTGTTTCAGTACATGCTCCTTTAAATGCTTATAATCTCTGCTGAGCCCGCCCCCCAGTTCTGTGGGGCGTGTCTTCACAACACACGTGGGGTATAGCCACGGGAGTGTAGTCCAGTGCGGGCAATGCTTTGGACTGCATTACCCACAAACCATTGCCCGCACTGCGTTGTGGTTGGTTTGTGGGTAATGCAGTCCAAACTGAAAAATATAGAGCCTGGAATATAGAGCTTAAGCCTGTTTTCTTAAGTAGTTTTTGGTTTGATTTAAGTACGGAACCTACCCGGAAGTTTGTAATATCGCCTGACAACACAAAAATTAAAAGAATGGACATGCATCGACTCGATTTGTCTTTCTCATCACTGCATGGGCATGAATTAACGGCCTGTTACTCTGCTGCGAGCAACAACAACAAAAGCGGAGAAGCTTACTGAGAGAGATACGAATGCGATGTGTTTACTGATGTGTTTACATGACTTCTTAATCTTTGACAGACACCATTATAAACCATCTAGCGTTACAAAGGTAAGCATGATATAGTTTTCCGACTACGTACACCGTTTGCAACTAGACAATCACCTTAATCCATTGTTTATTATAAACGGGCGATTAGGGATTATATAGAGACGGAGGTACACAGAGAAGAAGCCATAACCATGTTCTATGAGAGTATAAGTTAACTTACACTCCGCATTCATCGTGATTATTAGAAAAGGCGATCTGTAAAGATTCATAGAAAAAGAAAAAGAAATTACACTCACCGAGCCTGGTTAAGATGAAGCAGGAACACGAAGCGTTAGTACAGATCCATTTTTTAGGAGCAGCTTCGTAGCAAAACCTGCTTTATATTGACCAGCGTTTATAAAGCAGTCTGGTAAAAAATGATTAGCGCAAACATGAACGCATTTTGGTAGATCGGCGGGGACGTTAGCTTCAAAAACAAAATTCAGCCACTGTGTCCTCAGCGGCTCAGATGTCGGTAGTGAATGACGACTGCTGTGTTCGCTATTACACCCAACAACTGTACACCACACTCGCTTAGGCGACATTTTGCCTCAGCGGCGAAAAACAATGGCCGACAGCTTCTTCTCACTCGGGGCGGGTCTTTGCTAAAACACCAGTGTCAATCAACTAGTGTAGGAGCGGCCTCTTTTGGTGTGGCGTCACAGTGACAGGCATTTGCGATTGGCCTGATTTCAGAAGGGGGATGTTATTGTAATAAATGAAAAGAAAATCACTGGGCGGCTCTTTATCATTGTAGAGTGGTTGTGTACGCACTCTCCTAACACACAGTTCAGTCCAAACAGCTTAAAAAAGTGCATGTAGGCCCGTATGACCCGTTTAATGTTTATGGTCACAGCTCTTCACCTCAAAGCAGTATTCCAGCTTGGGAAGTACAGTACAGTAGAATTCAGGCAGCTGGTATGAATCTTACGAATGATGCAATTCCAATGATGGTGATGGAGGAAGAAAGTGGCAAGGTGCTCCAATAAGGTGCCATTTTTACATGTACAATCTAGTTATTTGAGTATGTAGCAAATACTATTAGCTTTAACATTCTGGTTTCCAGGGCTCAATTATCTACCTACCAGTTAGTCAACTGCAATAGCAGAATGTTTATTGCCAAGGACATGTGTCTCCACAGCACTACAGAAAATGGTGGATTTACATACATGGTAGAAACCTGAGCAAAACATACTGCACTCGCTCAGATACCTGTAGTTTGAGAACTGAAATTGCCACAAACTTGTACCAGTATTTAATTGTCAAACGATACACCCGGGATGGCTGTCAAAAGTTGCACTGCATAAGTGACTGGATGTGTTGCTGTGTATATTATAAGTCTATTTCCTGTCTTACTCATTTAAACATGCAACAAGAGAGAAACTGACACACTGTGACAACATTTAGCAGAAAGGCCTTTACATGACTACCAGACTTACCCTGAGAAGTTTACTCAATTTTTTATTATTATAACATTAACCAGGAATCAATATTTTAAAATTATTTTACCAATCTGCAGGAATTACTGAGAAGTGCAGCAGCTCCATCACACACCAACCTGCTGCATCATCAGATGTTACATCTGTTTATTCAAAATAAGGAAAGATCAGACTGAGGTTAGTTAACATTATTGTGTTCACCGAAGTGACAAACATTTGTGGTTACATTTCGGCTGCTACAGCCACAGTTCCATAACAGTCTCTCTTGAACGTGATCATGATGAATTAATACAATTTATGTCAACATATTCAACATATTGTCGAATCATTTAAAAAAAAATTGTATTTAATTGCTATATGCTTGCAGTAACTAGATGAATTTGCTATATGTTTGGATATTTAATCATTTTCTATAACAGCAGAGCTGACAGTAGCTCAAGCTGAATGCATTTGTATAATAATGCACGTCTCATTGTACAATATGGTGTTGTTTTCGCACCTCTGCAGTTTGGTCTCTTCCTTTACTGGCAGCCAGTCTTTTTCTGCATACAAAGCTAACTATTATTAGCAATATTGAAGCTGCATCTACAAAAGTAATCAGAAACAATGAGCTAAGCCTGACCTCATGCCTACTTAAAGTTGTCTGAGTTTACTGATCATGTGCAATGTGTTAACACACACTATACATTTTAATCAGCTTTACTCTATGGCCTAAAGTTGTGACCTCTCTGCTCACACTGTACATTAATGCAACCAGGGATGATCTGCATGCTCATGCTGTATGTTAGAACAGTACCCCAGAATGCAACTGAAAGGTTTGTTCAGCTGTATTGCAGTGAGAATTTGAGGTATGTTTGTGTTAAGGGGGTCCACATGAAATTGAGGGACATTAGAGCATGGAGCTGCTCACACTGTAAGACAGCTGACCAAAGTGTCTGACATGCCAGAAATTTACATTTACATTTACATTTGGGCATTTAGCAGACGCTGTTATCCAGAGCGACTTACATTTTTATCTTATTACACATCTGAGCAGTTGAGGGTTAAGGGCCTTGCTCAAGGGCCCAACAGTGGCAACTTGGTGGTTGTGGGGTTTGAACCTGAGATCTTCCGAACCGTAGTCCAATGCCGACTATGATAAAATTCATCCGATCATCCAGGAGCCAGGTTGCTGGTTGTTCTGGTGATTAATCTGCTCAAACTACATATCAAATGACAAATGATCACACCTGAACTTCCACTCTTGCTCACTCATTCTCTATACTGTTTATTCTGTACAGGATAAGGGAAAGCATGAGGTTAGATCTAGTGCGCCCATGACCAGCATGTTTATTTTTTCCTCACTTCCTCTCTTTCTCTCGCTCTCGCTCACTTTCTCTCGTTCTCTCTTTGTTTTATTTACAGCTACATCATTCTCCTCTGCCTGCGCTGACTAATGGTATATAAATATCTGGACTTGCAGCTCATTTTGAAGTGTTAAAAAAACAGTTGTTTTTTTTACAGTTGTGTTCAAAATGACATTTCACTGATTAGTTTATTGTTTTTTTTGGTTACTAAATTTAGTGGTTAGTAGCTGTGTTGCTGATTACTTTCATACACCAATGTTCAGTGTCTGTGCAGGACCCTTGAGTTCCACACAAACACTGGCAAACCATGACCTCAGTTTGTGCACAGGCACATTGTCAGTTTGGAACAGGATCTAATCTCTTAGTTCTAATAAAGGGAAATTGTAATATTATAATACAGGAACTTACAGGAACTTGATGCTTAGTGAATAGTGGTTTTAACATTGCAACATCTTTGGGGAAAGGGACATATGTGCATGATGATCAGGTGTTCATATACTTTTGGACATATAAGTCGTTTTAAACTGACAAAGCAGATCTGTCTTGAAGATGCTCCGATAAGGCAAATTTATATTAAGTTCATATTTAATAAAGGTTGTGGCCCTTTTACATGCTTATGTGTGTGAGATTGTTCAAAGTGTGTGTGTGCATCATTTGTTTATGTCGTTGTTGCTGTGAACTTTTTTTTTCACCAACTGAAGTGTGAAAGAGAGCGGTGGTTAATGCTGATCTTAGATCAGTGGAACTTGTGTGTATCCTAAAAGCATCAAGCCAAAAGTCTAACAACATTAGGTATTGACATTATATGGAACAAGATATAATATCCATTATTATAACACAATTATCACATTATTTTGGTATTGATATAACTACTGAACATCTGGCGTGTGCATGAGTTTTGCAGCTCAAATGCCTCTACTCTGATGTGTAACTTCCTCTAACTTCATTTACTGACAGTGGCACATTTAATTCTCTATACAGAGTGCAGATGGTCAGCCTGTCAGTCACGTCCACACAGTCATTTCATGTTTAGTGAATCTTGTATAGATTAGAGATGTCTTGGTGTTCCTCTGAGCAGAATGAGATGGAAGTAGTTGACTGCAATGCAAATTCTATACCCAGACCCCAAGGTGGGGATTGAACCTGGAACCTGGAGGTGCAAAGTGACAGTGCTAACCCCTATGCCACCCCTAAGCCTGACATTTATGATTCTTTTTAAAATTGTATATTTCCTTACAGTATATTAGAGTTATTAAGTCATGATGACATCCTCAATGTTCAGTAAGGTATAAGCTACAGCTCCAGTACTTCTTGTTTTTCCCCTATGCTGAAGATAGTTCTTATTGACATTGGCTGTATGTGTGGGGTCATTGTCCTGATAGAGAATAAATGTGTAGCTAATCAGATGCCTCCCTGATCAGTATTGGGAATTAAGTCACATAGTCTTGTTTCCAAGTCAGGGGTATGGCTTTTGGATCACAATTCTTCAGTGAGCACTACTTCTGTCAAGACTTCTCCAGACAGTAGATGTGTGTACCTGGATTCCACTAGTTTCTGCCAGTTCATTGCCGATGGTACGGCTTGACATTTTAAAAGGTTGAAGAGAAGTAAGCTACGCATGATGTGTCTTTCATGTGCTGCATTCCTTGGCTGACCACTTTGTCCATGGTCCTCGACATTGCTTGTTTCTTTGGGCTTTTTCAAAATATCCTAAACATAGGCACTAAAAGACATGTTGTTATAGGAAAATTATCAATGCTAGGGTGTTGACTTATTTGTTGGCTTACTTCATTACCTTACCCATGCACTAAATAATCCTCAAAACTCGTGGGAGGCCTGGAGCCTATCCCAGGGGACTTAGGGTCACCAATTTGGGAACACCAATCTACCTACTCTGCATGTCTTTGGACTATGTGAGGAAACCCACCACGCATGGGGAGAGCATGCAAACTCCATTCACACAGGGAAGGGAATCAAGCCTGACTGGAAATCGAAACTGGACCCTGGAGGTGAAAGGCGACATTGCAAACCACTACACCACCTGTAAGTCAACTGATGATGAGTAAATTCTATGTATCATTTGCCAGTTTATCTAAAATTTGTTCTTGTATATCATTTTTCCATTTACCTTTAAATACATCTAATGTGGTTAAATTACTTGTATTTAATAATTTATATACATCTGTTTAGCATCTGGTTTATATCTATAAAAATATTCTAAGAGGGATGAAAAAGGAGAGTCTGAGCATAAAAATACAATTCTCAGCTGTAGATACCTATAGAAATCATCCTGGGAATGGTGTACAAACTTTTGTACAAGTTTGTTTAAATGATCCAAAGATATTGTCAAGGTAAAGGTCATATAATGACACAACACCATATTTAAACCATAACCTGAGCATTATCTGTATAGGATGGAGCAAACATACATTATACAGTATGTGATATTAAAAATACATCAGTAAGCTTGAAATGAAGCCAGAACTGATTTAAAATTCTAACTGAGTGTTTATCCAGTAGGTTTGTGGTAAAACAGCATGTGGGCTGTTTCTATGGCAATTTAGCGCATAATAATGATGAGAGATATTGATCCCATTGATGGTTTCTCTACAGCCACCCAGACGTAAGCATTGACATCATATTTTGCCCAGAATAACACTGCCCTCACATTAGTAGCCCAGTAATAATAAAGAATTTCTTCTAATTCCCGGGGCCTGTGTAGTATGCTTGGTTTAATACGCGGTTGTTTTTAATTCCGAATGGAAGAAATTTGACTATTTAAAGGATGGCCTTGATGCTCTCTCTATCCTGTTTATTTAACATTTGCCTGTTACATTTCACATATAAAAATAGAGATAGCATGTTCATATTTCTACAAGTACTGAGGTGTACCTGTGTGCTGTGCATCTATGCAACTTGTTGCATCACCATCTTCCTTCTGTGTCAGGGTCATTACCTACATTGTCTGCAACCTTGTTTATAACTAGTAACATCTCCTCTTGTTCAGATAAACAATGAAACGTCTTTTATCTAGAAAAAGACTAACTACATAAAATTACTGCATCTCTGTGTGGATTTGACTGACAGGCTGATTGTCTGTACTCTGTGTGAAATGAATTAAATGTGCTGGTATCAGTAAAGTAAGTCAGATAAAGATACTATATATACATATAAAGAAACTCAGAAGAGGGGAATCAGTGGCTTCTAGTGGTCAAACTGTAAAGCCATTTAAGCTGCTTTTTTTCTCATACCCCAGATGTCTAAAAATTACATTTTACTGTTTTGGCACAGTGGCTTAGTGGTTAGCACTGTCACCTTGCACTTTTAGGGTCCAGGTACGATTCCTGCCTCAGGTTTGTGCATGTGATGTTTGCATGTTCTCCCTGTGCTCAGTTGGGTTCCTTGTTTCCTGAAATTCCAGTTTCCCTTTACAGGTAAGGATATACCAATTAGGCTAATTATCGTTCCCGAATCTTAGGTAGTGTGTGAATGCGTTAAATGGAAATAAATACAATGGTCATCACCATTGACCTCCATGGTCCCTAGTTGGACTATAGAGGTTCTTAGATAGATGGGATGCATGGAATTATGTACTGCACAAATGTATCAACTTTTTTCCCATAACATCATTACACAAAGCTCTTATACTTTTCACCTGCTGCTTTTAAGATTAATTTATATATTTATAGCATGTTTAATTCTGACATATGACTTAGTCAACTTTCTGTAGTAGATTTGGAATATTTTTCATGCAGCTTCACTGTGAGGCAAAAAAAAAAAAAAAACACAGAACACACACAGTTGCACACACTCATACACAGGCATGCAAAGGACACTTTTATTCAATATTTACATTGTAACAGACAGAGGACTTTGACTTGTGACTTTTTATGGCAAGTTTTGTGTTTTTACTATATAAAGAGTAATAAAGAGAAGAGTGATTCTCTAAAGGGAATGCCACTGCTGTTGTTATGAACATAATTAATTACTCCAATGTTTTTAAAATAAAGTCTCAAAATAAAAATAAAAATATTCATCTTTATTGTTGGAGCAGAAAAGTAGCTGCAACCCATAAATAAAGCTCTTAAGAGTCCTTCCATCAGTCCTTTCATTATGTCCCTCACAAAGGGGCAAAAACAATATAATCCATCTCAATACAGCCTTGATTGAGTTCAGGCTTCTGCTGATTCAACAGAGTCAGAGACACTCAGATGGACTCTTAAACACAACCATCTCAATGATAATGTTTTCATCATCACAGATCTACACAGCTGTAATGAGATACAGTAAAAGACATGAACAGTTTATGTGCATTTTGTGCAATCACTGACCGATTATGGAGTTCACTCTGACAAAACAATACATACACAATGTTTTTATATGTTAACTCAATTTATGTATAAGCACTTTTTGTTTAAAAAAAAAAGAAATGTCACTTTGAAAGACATTTTTCACAGATAAAGTTTTGTTGCTCAAAGCATTGCTTGTAATGCCAGCCTTTTGGAGCTGAAGTATGGATCTCAGCACAGTTCTTGTCATTGTTCTTGTTTTGTTCCCCCCCAACCCAGGACCTGAAACCCAGAGAATCAGAATCAGACTTAGATCAGTGTTCAGTTTTCTTCAGTTCTATACATTTAACTGAATCCTCTCAGCCACTGTTAACCGAGATGTACATTGGGACACAACAAAAAAATATATTAAGGAATAATCTTGTATGTAGTTTTCTTAGCAGGCGTACAGTTTTAATGTTTTGGGTCGCACTGCACTAATTAAAATTCATTTTTTAAAAATGTGTTGCTGTTATGTGCATATGCTAAAATTCTCTACACTTTTATTTTTTCTTAAAAAATCCATGCTTCCGATTTGCTGCAATGATGATGTTTAACAAAAAAAAAGTGGTAGACTGTACAAAAAGAACTCAACAAACCCTCCATGACATAACCCATAGGTTTTTTTGAAGACTGGTTTTAAAGCTTACTATGAGCTCTAGAAATCACCATCTTGGTAAGAGCTGACTTTATCTAAATCCCAGTTAATCCATAAATGGGAAAATATGCAAAATGAACAGAGTCTGGCTGTTGTTCAGAGCATGCCTACTTAACACAAGCTAGCTAGCTTAGCTTTAGCTTAGCTAAAATGCTAAGGTGGTTAAAGTTAATTTATAGGGTAATATTACTTATAGGGTATTGTTACAAAAACCTGCTGGATCCAGCTGGGCATAGAATCAAAAAGATATCTGCAGTACTCTGGTGTTATTTGTTTATTCTATGCCTGCTTGACCTCCTCCTGAAGATATTGTACAGAAATCTGACACATAAGTTTGCAATCCATTTGAGAATTCACAGGTTTTAAGCTTTTTTGTGCAGAGGCTGACGTCAGATAGAAAAAGTCCTGCAGCCATTAACTAATCCAGCTGATTCTAATTAGCACAACTTAACAAAAATTTGTGTGAAATGTTAAGTGACATCACCTGTTTTGTGCACAAGAGCTCTACATGGCATATGTTGTCTATATATTATTATTATTATTATTATTATTATTATTGCATATTGGTCAGACTTAAAGGATTCAGGTCATCTAACAACTTTTAAAATTACACATATAAAATCTTAGTAAATACCAGTAAAGGGCAGTTTAAACAATGAGTTTATTTATTAAGGGGAAAAAAAATGTCCAAACTTACCTGGCCCTATGTGAAAAAGTAATTGTCCTCTTGCTAAATCATAAATGAACTGTGATTAACAACATTAACAACAATAAGAAAGAGACTGGGTAAAAAAGGCATTGAGGGTTCCAGGGTAAAAGCCAGCCTTGTCTCATATTTGCCAAAAAACATTTTGATTATCCTCAAAACTTGTGGGCAAATATTCCGTGGACTGATGAGTTAAACATTTTTGAAAGGTATGCATCTCATTACTGTACATCTGGCATAAAACTAACACAGTATTTCATAAAAAGAACAGCACACCAACAGTCAAACATGCTGGTGGTAGTGTGAGGGTCAGGGGCTGCTTTGCAGCTTCAGGACCTGGATGACTTGACATAATTGATGGAGCCATGAATTTTGCTCTCTACAAGAATATCCTGAAGATGAATTTCCAGCCATTAGTTCATGACCTCAAGCTGAAGCGCACTTCGGTTATGCAACCAGCCAATGATCTTAAACACACCAGCAAGTCCAGCTGTGAATAAAAAATTAGGCTTTTGGAAGGGAATAGGGAATGTCCGGACATAAATCCGATTGAGATGCTGTGGCACGACAAAAATATGGCTTAAATGACCACTATGCCATCGTGTCACCAAGCTTCAGCTAGGCTATTCAGAACTAAACTATTTAGGACTAATGACTCTGACTTGTGGCATTTTTGACAGGGAGAAAGCCAAGTTTTTGGTCATTGTCCTGCTACATAACCCAAGTGCGCTTGAGCTTAAATTCACAAACTAATGGCTGGCCATTCTTCTGCAAGATTTTCTGGTGGAGATCAGAATTCATGGCTTCATTAATTATTGCAAGAGGGAATTTGAGGTATTGTATGATATGAGGGGTATTTCAGATGGTGCATTAACACACACAATTTAGGGGAGATCTAAGATTTAAGTAAACTTAATAAAAATAGTAAAATTTGGGAGATAAAAAAAAGGAAAACATGAAAATAATGTCATTTTTTTACATTGTAGTCAGTAGTGTATGGTCCACCCATTTCCACGTTTCATTTTTATTTCTGCTCAGACCAATCCAAGCCTGACCGCCATTCAGCTGTTTAATGATGAACTCCTGTAAATAACAAAATAATTAAAAAAATGGCTTTACTATCTCTGTCTCTCTCTCTCTTACTGTCTGTCTCTCTCTTTCTCCCACCTGTTCCTCTCTGCTGTTTATGATCACCAGGTCTGCGCCTTTGTCCCTGCAGTCCCGTCTGCTCTCAGTCCAGTTCTTTTTCTCATCAGACAAGAAATAGAAACTTGAACTGAAGTTAAAACACCTCCCTTTGTCTGTGCCTGCTAAAAGATTTTAAAAAGCAGATAAATTGAGAAAATGTACAGAGATCAAAACACAGTTTCTGATTTGTTGCTTGTGCATAGACATAATTTTTTTCACCACATTTTACAGAATATGTATAGACTCAACTTTCATGAGCTTACTTTATTATGTAATATAAAAAAAGGTTGCCCTTACTCCAACTGGTTTGTTTGCAGAGAACACAAGGGAGCTAACTTTTACTCCTGCTAATAAAATAATTCACATATTCACATATGTATTGATAAAATCCTTCACACTGTGTTTTTATTATGTACAATAATAATTACACAAATAGTGGCAAAAACCATAAAAGTAAACTAAATTCATCCACTGGTTTCAAAGAATGGTGAGGAAGGAAGGTAAAAATCTACCAAGAACAGAGACAGCACAAAGTAAAGCATTGGATAAATAATTACTTTGGAGGTGAAGTAGATCCTGGACAGGGTGCCAATCTATAGACAAACTTACATGCTCATTCACACTCTACAGGCAATCAGGCAATAAGAATTAGCTTAATCTGGAGTACAAACTGGAGTAAAACTGTAGTACAGAGAGGTAACACACCAAGCACAGGGAGAACATACTTACCCAAATCACAAAACGTCCTGGGGTATTCATCTCTCTGTAACTGGTTTCTCTCTGTAGTCAGGTTGTTGTTACTGGTCTGTAACTGGTCTCTCTCTATAGTCAGGTTGTTGCAACTGGTCTGTAACTGGCCGTATTCTGTGTTTATGGTGTTGTATTTGATCCACAGCAGTGTGATGGAAGTCAGCAGGAGAACACACAGCACCACACACGCTGCAGTCAGTGTGTACCACCTGTCTCCTCCTAGAGGTAAATGGACACCAATGTGCATTTTTGTCTTTTCACAAACAGTCCCACGACCTTCTTCTTTTTTATATTTGTTTTGCATGTTTTTTAGATATTTTTAAGATCAGCAAACATATTTCAATGTTACACAAAGATAATTTAGTATAAATACAAAATCAGTTTTTAAATGATTATTTCATTTACTATGGAAAAAAAACAGCTGTAGAAACCTACCTGGCCCTATGTAAAAAAGTAACATGGAAGGGAAAAAAATTGCAGCCTGGAAAGGGGCGTGGAGAACAAACTAAATTCGCTTAAAAAAGCGCTAAATTCACAAGAACGATGGAAATGGACAAAAAAAATTATCATGAAGGAAATCCCTGGCCATTGTGATGGCCACTACTATGTTGTATTTCACATCATGTAGGTATCTTGCCCTTTTAAGAGTTACCGTCCCTCCCCCAGTGTGTGCTCTGCGGGGGTGTGTGCCTGAGAAGGAAAGGAGCTCAGGTGTGCTGCTCACACCCAAAACACTCTATTCTTTTACCCTTTTCTTTACTTTTACTTTATGTTTTGTATTATCATTTTGTGACACTGAAAGTGGCCAATAAAGGTTTTGTGCTGAACGTTATTCTTGGCTCTGAGCTTTTTTTCCCCTTGGCTATCCGGCGCAAGGCCATATTTAAGCGACCATTTTGATTTCAAGCATGAGAAAGGCAAAAGCTTTATTATGCAAAGGTGTTCCTTGATTTATTTTTTAACTACATTAGAATCCCCACCACGCCCCCGCTGTTAAAAAACGTAACTCGGGAACTCAAAAAATTTTAATTAGCTACTTTTTACTTTTACTTTAATAGATTTTTATCATTGTAACTTTACTTTTACTTCAGTAAAATTTCACTAAAGTAACAGTACTTATACTTAAGTAGAAAATTATTACTCTTTCCACTTCTGGTAATTTGGCATGTCTTAGCCTGAAAAAGGCTACAAAGCCTTAGCCTAATATTCTAAGAGTTTGGGACTCCAGTGAACCACAGTTAAAGACATTATGCACAAATAGAGAATATTTGAAACATAAACCTTTTCAGGAGTGGCCGGCCTACCAAAACTGCAGGCCTCACTCGCTCAGATAAGGTCAGTGTTCATGACTTAAATTTTTTTTTAAAAAGACTGGGCAAAAATAACACCCATGGGAAAGTTTCAATGTGAAAGCCACTGTTGACCAAAACTAAAAAAAAAAAAAAAATACATTTGCCAAAAATCTATCTTGATTATCCCAAAGAAATTTGGGCAACTATTCCGTGGAAAAAAGTGAACAAAAATAACTTTTTGGAAGGTGTGGGTTCTGTTACGTTTGGTATAGTACTAACACTGCATTTCATAGGAGAAGAGCCCAGCAAGTCCACCTCTAAATGGCTCAAATGAAAAAAAAAAACTGCACTTAAATTCTGTGGCATGACTGTAAACATGTCAGTCGTGGTTAAATTACTGTTTCACATAGGTCCAGTCAGATTTGGACAGTTTTTGTTTTTCCCTTAATAAATAAATCATCATTTAAAAGCTGCATTTTGTATTTTCTCGAGTTATTTGTGTGTAATATAAAAATTTGTTTATTGATCTATATTATTTATACGTGACAAATATGCAACAAAAAAATGAGAGGGAGGTGCTTTTTCATGGCACTGTATGAGCATACTGTAGCATTTTTTTTATATCAAAGCCCTTTAGCAGTAAGCTAGAGAACATTTTGGAAACTTTATCCAGCCATCACTGTGAAATTTCTCTAGTTCCACTGTTAGGCTGGGGTTTGATTTAAAGAAAAGGCTATTCAGATTTTTGGATAAAGTTGTGTTTAAGTTGACATACACTTGGCAATACTGGACTTAAACTACATTTTCTCGGACTATTTCTCTGATGTAAAAGTATTGTAAAACATAAATCTGGAGCTCGATTTATTTAAGGTTTTCGGAATAACACAGTGTCAAAAATATATATTCAGCACACCTACTATTTGGTAGCTAAAAACAAGCTTGATTGACCAATCTTCTTGTTAGTATCTCTAGCATTCTATTACATTTTTAAATTTCCTGGCACGGACCTTATCTTTAAGCATTTTCAGTAGGGTTACGGCTTTAAATTATCCTGCAACATCCATTCCACAACAAGCTTTGATGTGTGTTTGCAAGCATTGTCCTGCTGGTACTCTCATTTAGCAGGATAATTGTGATCGCTCTTCTCCTTCATTATTCCATGAACATAGTGTTGCAATGCAGAAGTTTCTTTGGCAGCTAAACATCCCAAATGTAAATTCCAACCACCTCCAACTGTTTATACAGTGTTATTAACAATTAATTATTTACCTTTACATATCCGAAAGTATCTCCACCTCTACCCCAATATCCACCTCTCTTCTCAAAACCTTCCTTTTTCTTTGTTTATTGGTGACCTTAGTTAACATTGGGGTTCCAGCAGATTTTGGTTCATGAAAAACCTGTTTCATTATGGTTCCTGAGCTTGTAAACCAATTTCCTTTTCCCTTGGCAAAGTGGCTACAGCTCCCAATAGTTGTACAAAAGTGACATTGGAACCTGCAGTTCCCTTTCAAAAGCTACACTTGATGCTGCATGAAAATGCTATGGGAACATCTTTTTGTGTTACCGGTTGTGAAGCATCTTTTTGTCTTCAGGACTGCATTGTGTTCGCATGTGTGTGCAAGCAAGTTTGAAAGTGTTAACTCACCGATATGGTGGAGTTTGTTAGGAGACCTGTACCTCCGCATGATGGATCTCTTTCGGAGTGTGATCTCCGAAAATTTTTGTTTGCTTCGCACGCAGCGGCGCATTCCTGGGTACAATCTGGCAGACCTGCATGAGCCGGAATTCCCCCTTACTCTTGCGCTCTCGTCGGATCATATATAAATGGATTAAATGGACTGTCATTATAAATGGACAGGAGAGACCTACTCTCACTTCCGCGGGTTACTGCAGATAACTAATGCATGCGATCGAGGGATTGCATATCGTCTGGCCGCCGAAGCAGGATTTCCCTAAGCGCTCAAAAAAAAAAATTGATGACAGGTTTCTGTCGGTTGGCCGGGGAAGGAGCCTCAGCGACGCTCTCTCTCTCTCTCTCTTTCTCTCTCACTTTTTTTGGCGACCTTAATAACGAGTTAACTCTTTCATGGAATAAGCCTTATTCATCCCGTGTTTTTTGTGCCATCAACTTCGATTTATTCGAATATCGTTGATGCGAAGGCATGGGGTTATATGATGCCCCAGATAGAAGAGACGCTTGCGGGCTATCTCTCTTCTGGGACATCATCCTTCCTAAGAAAAAACACAGACTTCCCACCAAGCCAGATAAACTGACATCTTCCCTGGTGGGGAAAAGCTTTCAGGCAGCAGATCAGCCTGGTGCTCTACTGCACACCATGGCGGTTTTTGCAGGCATACCAGGCTGAAAGGCTGCTGAAAGACTTGAGCACTGGCGGGGCTCTTCAACGTCATTGGCTAAATCTGGCTAAATTTCATGGCATCAAGGATAAAGATTCTGCGTTCTTCCTTGATGCCCCCATCTCGCCTTTCGGCCTGTTTGGCGACGCTGTTAACTTCACTAGGTTTAGGGAGGCGAAATTATATGAACATGTCTTCGGGAAATTCCTTCCCCGCCATGCTCAAGTGTCGGGACCGTTGGCCACCCAGTCCCGACTGCGTCTCACTCTCGCAAGGCGTAAGGCAGAAAGAGAGAGTTATGAGCTAGGCACCCCCTCGTAAGACTGGGATGCGGCGCCCCATGCTTCATGAAGAAGAAGTCCTAAGGCTCATTCGCCCAGGACCGTAGGGGGGGCCCCAGGAAAGGTGCACCTGCTGACTCTAGAATTATAGACGTAAGTGGGAAAAGGGGCCATAGAATATGCTCCCTTACCAGACAGAGAATCAGGCTACTACAGTTGGTATTTTTTGGTACCCAAGAAAAACAGGGGGCTGCGTCCAATTTTATATATTTGCGGGCTGAACCGCTTTTTGAAAAAGTACAGGTTCAAAATGTTGACTCTCAAAATGGTTGTTTCTCAATCCAACCAGAGCATTGGTTTGTGACAATCAACCTAAGGGACGCATATTTTCATATAAAAATATTGCCAAATCACAGGAAGTTCCTGAGGTTCGCTTTTGGGGGCGTTCCATTTGGCCTAGCTCTGTCACCTGCAACCGTATTTTGAATAACATAGACGACTGGCTGATTCTGGCTTAGTTTTAGAAGCTAGCGCTTCGACATCAACATGTAGTCCTATCTCATCTTTTTTTTTTTTTTTTAGGATTGAGACTCAACGCCATAAAAAGTGTTCTCTTTCCTGCTCAGAACACAACATATTTAGGTGCCATGTAGGATTCGATCGCATGCGGGCACAGCTGTCTCCTGCACATGTCGAATCCATTTCTAACACCCTGAACAAAATCAAGCTAGGCCAGAAGGTGACTGTTCATCACTTTGCGAGATTTATAGGTCTCATGGCAGCTGCGTCCACAGTAATACCTTTGGGCCTTCTGCACATTAGATTGTTTCTGTTGTGGCTAAAAGCCAGGGGATTTTATTCAACGGTCAATACCCGGAGGCATATAAGGCCTACACGCCAGGGGCTTTGTACCCTTTCTATGTGGGTTAGACCCCGGTTTCTGACTTTGGGTCCCACTATATCTGCTTTTTTTCATCACGAGACGCTAACGACAGACGCTTCCCTCAAGGACTGGGGTGCAGTCTTGGATGGCCGTCCAGCCCAAGGGAGCTGGAGAGGCCATCTTCTTGTGTGGCACATCAATTGCCCCAAAATGATGGCTCTATTTTGGCCCTGAAACGGTTCCTCCAGCAGGTGAGAGGTGTCCTAGTGCAGGTAGACAATACTACGGTAGTCCCATCCTTAATCGCTAGGGCGGACTGTGCTCGCGCCGCTTGAATGAGCTAGCGCACCACGTTCTGTTTGGGGCACAGGACGAGTTCCTTTCCCTCAGGGCGATGTACATTCCAGCTAAAAGCCAGGGGATTTACTCAAGGGCCAATCCCTTGAGGCAAAGGGTTACGCGCCAGGGGCTTCGTACCCTTTCTATGTTGTTCAGCCCCTTGTTTCTGACTTTGGGTCCCACTCTACAGACGACAGATGCTTCCCTCACAGGCTGGCGGGCAATCTTAGATGGCCGTCCAGCTCAAGGGCGCTGGAGAGGTCATCTTCTCGCATGGCACATCGAAATAAAGCCATCGAAATGATGGCCTTATTTCTTTCCCTGAAACACCTCCTACAGAAGTTGAGACCATGTCTACCATGTCCTAGTGTGGGTGGACAACACTATGGTAGTCTCATACATAATCGCAAGGGCAAACTGTGCTTGCGCCGCTTAAACAAGCTAGCGCACCAGGTTCTGTTTTGGGCACAGGACAAGTATATATATAAACGTTTTATTCTTGTTTTAATGTTATTTGGAAGTAAACGAAATAGTAATAGCTAAAATAGTAAACTTAATAGTTAAAATATTAACAAGGGGAATGTTTGATGTCATGTGGGCATTATAAGATTTGTATTGAAAACTTCTAACTAAAACGTGGCAGTTGGCACGCCTAAAAATAGGTACATTTTTTTAATAGTCAAAATAAAAATTCTCTTTTTAAATTTTCCTACATCATAATTTCCTACAATCTAATCAGTGCTCAACCGCACCAAAATGTTTTCCCGAGCGCGGAGGAATGTTGTTGTACTAAATAATATTTATGCAGTAAGGGCCTTTTATTTCTATTAATCCTGGGTTGTCGCACCCTCCTCAGGTGTGAATCAGCTGTTCTCACCTATACATTCAGAGAAACTGAAATGCACCTCTCCACACTTTAAAAACCTCTTAAATCTGAGGCTCTTCTGGAGACTTTCAGTGATTTAAATTTGTGTAATTTTAATCTTCTAAAGTTGACATTGTTACTGTTTTTAATCCTTGGAATGGAAGAAATCGAGATTTTTTGTATGATAGCATAAATTGCATTGTTTTTTAATCACTCTATACACAATAATATTCTTTGGTATTTTTTATTTAAAAAAAATAACGGTTATGGGGCTATCTTCGTTTAGTATTCAGTGCCTGTTAAAATCTGTTATTTTAACTATATCATAACACTCAGAAAGACCTTTTATTTGGGGTTAAGGATGTGCCTAACATTTTTCAGCAGATCTTCTGTTTCACTACATAACCTTGACTTTTCATGAGTATGTAAGACCTCTTGACACCTCTCTCTCTCTCTCACACACACACACACACACAGCAGACCAAATCATTAGCACGTCCCTCCCCTAAACAGCGCAGCAATTCACTTTTTTCATTTACTTACATCTGAACTGAGTCGTTTACATAAGTCAATGATGAATAGCTCATCATATCAATTTATTCATACAGATGTTCCTGTTTTACATGGAAATGTACAGGTTTGTTACAGAATGATTGACTCTGACAGAGCCATCAGAACAGTGGCAGCTGGAACACCTAAAACACATGCAGGATTATTTTTTTATAATTTAAATAAAAATGCTTTTCTAAACATGGGCTATTGTTATTTACTTACAATATTTGTTAATTTAATTTAAATGGGGTTTGGGTTTTCGGAATGTTGAGCATCGTGATCCTCAACTTTACTGTCTGTGACGGCGTGCGCCTGTGATGGGTGTGCGCCCAAATCAACTACCGCTACTCGCTCACTCTGTAGACTCCCTGAATAGGTGGCAAAGGGACAGAGCCGCCTATTCGTGCCGGCTGGCAATAATTAACGTTAATAAGATTGCGGGCTTATAGAGTTACTGCATTATGTTTCAAGACATTCTTAATTGAGATTTTTATCCTATATACATGTCCACAAATACTTCGACATACGTGTTATCATGAATTGCATTTAAAATGTGAGACGCACACACACATACTGTATACACATGAAAAAAATAATATATTCAATACATTTGTGAATTACACTCAAAGTAATTATAAAGTCTGATTTGATTGGTACCATTAAACATTTTATTTCTATTTATTCTATGTTTTGCTGGCAAAATACATTTTAGGCAGAGATGTCTGCTCGGTCTTGTTAAATAGTTTTAAACCCCTCAATTCTGCCAATTCCCCTTGCCAATATTTAACGTTTTAAATAAGATATGTTGGCATATTCCGGACTCCGGAATCCGGACATCCGCATAGTTAACACTATCAGATAGCATACTATCAGGAAATTTAATTAATTTCAATACCATTTAAACCGAGGCACTGCGATGTCTTTCATTATTTTGGCCCTGTTAAGACATCACAAAAACTATATAAAAAACTTTTAAAGCACGAATTTGGGCATCTCATTTCATCATTATGAAAATAACATGAAGCACATATGAACACGTTCAATATGAAATATCTGTTGTAAAACAAAATAAAATGTTTGCTTCAGCATTCATAAAGCCCTTCCATGCGCAATCTGGCGGATGTTTAGTGAAGCACAAAACATTTATTTTAAATTCCCGAATGTTGCCTCCGGCAAGTCGCAGCACGCTGCGCGCTAAATTGCGGCATCTCGCGAGAAAATCTGTATGAAGGTGGGAGCAGACTTGCTGTCCAGACTGTCCCATGGGGAATGGAAACCCCAACCCGAAGTAATCTGTCAAATCTGGAAGAGATTTTATGTAGCAGAAGTGGCCCTCTTGGCCTTGCAAGAAACAGCACAATGTCCCCTCTGCTACTCTCTGACTCGATGAAGCGATGGCCCATACGTGGCCCAGATTACGTCTCTAATGTATTTGAAATTGGTGCATAGCAAAACATGTAGACCCAGTCCACTGCATTGTTTCAGTGTTGGAGTTCCTGCAAGAAAAGTTTATGCCCTAGTTCTCTCAGAACGTGTGTAACTGCTACTTCGGCTTATCATGTTCTTACTGATGGGGTTTCTGTGGGAAACTAGGGTGACGGTCCCTTCTTGGGACTCAGCGATTGTGCTCGAAGGTCTGATTGACACCCCTTTCGAACCACTAGAGTCAGCACCTGTCCGCTTCTGACCCTTAAGATGTTTTTTCTTATGGTTACTTCTTTAAAGAGGATTGGAGATCTGCAGGCTTTGTCAGTCTCCCCATCCTGCCTAGACTTTGCCCCTGGGCTAGTCAAAGCTATTCTCCATCCTCACCTGAATTATCCTCCAAAAGTTTCATTCTCGACCAGGCACCCAGTTGTCCTTGAAGCCTTCTGTCCTTCGCCTTTTACAGCTCCGGAGCAGGAAAGGCCTCACTTACTGTGTCCAGTACGTGCTCTTCCGATTTACGTCCACCACACTAGTCAGTGGCAGTCTTTTTTTATGCCAAACACTGTCACATTGGGTGAGTGATGCTATTGCCCCAGCCTACAAGGCGCGTGGTCACACTTCGCCTCTAGGAATCAGGGCTCATTCGACCAGGGGGATTGCCTCATCTATTGTGCTGGCAAGAGGTGTCCCCTTGCAGCAGGGGTGTGATGCGGCAGGTTGGTCCTCTCCACACAGATTTGTCAGATTTTATAGTTTGGATGTTCCTGCTACTCCGGGCTCACAGGTCCTCGAGTCAGTCTGAGACATCCTTGGCTATTGTTTGCACACGCAACCCAACCCTGGCACTTGCAGTGCAGCGGGGTTGGTATTCTCATGCCCAAAGCGTTTTTCACGCAGCATCGAGTGTAGCTTTTGAAAGGGAACGGCTTTGGGTTACTTTACTTTAACCCTGTTCCCTTAAAAAGTGGGAACAAGAAGCCGCGCTCCAATGCCGCACTGCTTGCATGACTGGACGTCCTTTCAGACAAAATTGACCTGAGGATGTTTCCGGTTCACTCCTATTTATAACCTGCAGGTGCACTTCATTGGATGACATCACCTGACCGAGCCAAAATTTGGCATGTTTGATACACACATGCTTTACAACCTATGGGAACACAAAAACATGTTCCCATAGCGTTTTCACACAGCATCTTGTTCCCGCTTTTTCAGGGAACAGGGTTACAGCAAAGTAACCCGAGACGTTGTTGCAGATCGTTGCAAAAGATATCCGTGCCAAAAATATTCCTGTCTACCATGTCTCACTGAGGTCTTAGGTCCAATTGCATTGTGTGTTGGTTAACCTACTGAGTTCTGGCAACAAACCTGTTTTATATTTTACAGAGAGTCAATCAAGGAGTCAATCATTCTTAAAAAAGAAATGTAGAGGCCATGAGCTCAGCTGAGCAAATTTAAAGTAATTTCCGGACTTTAGTAAAACTTAATTATTAATTTAAGTGTATGTATATTTTTTACCTTGTATGTAAAATATACAATATATTATTGGCTCTGTAATGATTTTAGAAAATAAATAAATAATTGTGCTCCAGTTTCCTGGGATTTTCTTCTATTACAGATTTATGTTATTTAATAACTTCTATCACAGATTTATGTTGTACAAAACTCAATTTAAAGAAATCACTGCAAGTTACTGCACCTAAGAATTTTTGACCAGGAAAACACTTTTGACCATTTAAACATAAACATTCTGTACCTGTCTGTTGTGCTTCTATACTTCTCTCTGTGTCTTCGTATTCTGCATTGGAGTCTCGATCTTTAGTACGATCTACACTATCATAGATATCCACCACCATCTCCATTCTCTCCGAAGAACCCTGAAACATCTTTACATCTAAAATACTAACTAAGACAAGAATTTAAGTCTCTGTGGACGTGAATGACTAATTTTACTTCTGTGTGAGGAGAATTAAAAGTGCTGCTGCCAGTGAAAGAAGTCAGAGGAAGTTACGTGTCAGAGGAGAGGCATCAGAGGCATCCGGTGGTCAAAGTGTAAAGACATTTGAGCTGCATTTCTGTATACTATAGAAGATCATATTAAAGTCCACCAGTTATATATCGGTGCATTGTTATAATACTTATTATAATATTATAATAATTGTTATAAATATGTTGTGTTATAATGATGTATACACTGGATCTATTCATCATATTTTTTGTTCCATGTAACATCATTACACAAAGAAATTCGTCTTATTAGTCTATTAACCTGATATAATAGCAGGTTGAAGTCTGTCATATGAATTAGTTGACAGTAGACCTGGAATTCTTTGTACATTTACTTATTTAGAAGCTTTTCTGCAGTTTAGTTTTACTGTGAGGTAGCAAGATACATGTTCTACTGATCTAAGATCAGTGTTAACCACCGATCTTTGACACAAAAAGTGAAAAGTTCACACCAAAAACCACTGAGCACACACACAGTTGCACACACACAGACACACTATTTTCTCTCTCTTGCTTTGTCTCTCATATCTCTCTCTTAGACATGCACAAACAGGATGCACACACATGCACACACACACACACTATTCTCTCTCTCTATTCTCTATCTCTCTGCGCATGCGTTGGGTCTGAGGATAACCTGTGGAAGGCTGTTAGAATTCAAGTTTTGAAAGATTAAATTTTTTTACCATTTTTTTTTTACTATTAGGTATGTTATTTATGAACACAGTTAAAAGTTTTTAGCATTAAACTTAACACTAAACTTAAGTTTACAGTGTGCATTTCATCTTCAGACAGGTCCTATTCTTCCATGCCTTTTTAGGGCGACACAGCTGGGAAACAGCAGCAGCAGCGTGAGGACAGCGGGAGAGCACCGAGGAGTACGAGCCTGCGACGGGCCTGGCTGAAACCCATTGCAGCGACACACCATAGCTCAAACTGTGTTCTTCCGACGCCCCCCTGTGTGGCAGTCTGCAATGGCAGCTCTGCTCGATTTCAAGCTTCTTTCTTATTTTCTTTTTATTTTCGTAACTATTTATATTAAAGTTTTTAGCTATCTTATTCTGACATCATGCACTACTGTTTCATTCTGATTCTGGGCATTTTTCTCTGGTCTTCACTACCTTTTTCACCCGTGTTTGGAGACCCAGTGCATGTTTTCTTGGTTTACTGTATACTCGGAATCAGCTGTTAGCTCTGTGCCCAGCAGCAGTGCTGCCGGCGAATGTACCCGATATCCCCAGTGAGGTGAGGAGGAGGAGATGGGGGTGTCAAGCCAGGAGGGAGAATCATCGCCCGAGAAGGAGATGTTACAGACCATCTATCCCTTCTGTTATCATGAAAAATGTGAGATCTCTCAGAAATAAGATGAATGAGCTAACAGCGCTAACCCGATCTCAGAGGCAGTACCGGCAGTGTAGCATCATGATGCTAACAGAGTCCTGGCTATTACTGCTAACACTGGACACGAACGTGGCGCTGCCCGGTTTCCAGCTGCTGCAAGTGGACAGGAGGAGGGAAAGCGGTAAAAGGAAAGGAGGGGGGCTGGCAGTGTTTGTGAACGACAGATGGTGTAACCCTGGGCACATCACTGTAAAATAACAACTCTGCAGCAGAGACATTGAGCTATTAGCCATTAGCATGCGTCTTTACTATCTTCCACGGGAATTCTCGCATGTACTCGTGATAACAGCGTATGTTCCACCCTCGGCCAAGGCAAAGGCAGCCTGTGACTCTTTCCACTCTGTAGCCAGCAGACTGCAAACGCAATCGCCAGGAGCCTTTTTTTTTATATCTGGGGACTTCAATCATGTATAACTGGACTCTATACCCACTTTGCCCACCTTCACCCAGTATGTGACATGCACCACCAGAGACAATAAAACGTTGGACTTACTGTATGCCAATACAAAGGAAGCATACAGTTAATCACCTCTCTCTCCCATGGGAAGATCTGTTCACAACCTGGTGCACCTTGCTCCTGTGTATGAACCCCTAGTGCGCAGGGAGCCACCAGTCACTCACACAGTGCAGAGATGATCAAAGGAGAGCGAGGAGGCTCTAAAGGACTGTTTTGAGTGGGAGGTGCTTTGTGACAACCACGGGGAGGACATTGATAGCCTTGTCACCTGCGTGACGGTCTAGATTAACTGTGTGGATAACAGCGTACCCACAAGGGATGTGTGGTGCTTCTTAAACAAAAAACCATGGATTATACCAGAAATAAAAGCTGTCCTTAAGCAGAAGAGGAGGGCCTTCAAATCTGGAGACAAAGACGAGCTGAAAAGGGTACAGAGAGAGCTGAAAGGACTGATCAGGGATGGGAAAGACAGCTATAGGCAGAAGATGGAAAACCAGCTTTAGAGGAACAATGTTAGCAAAGTCTGGAGAGGCCTCAGAACCATCTCAGGTCACAAAGATCAAAACTCTTTGACCAAGGGGGATGAGAGGTGGGCAAAATAATTGAATCACTTCTTTTAAAGGTTTGATTCTTTTAGGATGTCTTTAACATTGGCTGCAGACACCTCCACCCCCACTGCTGCTGTTCAACCTCTGACCCAAAGATCACTTTACACCCCCTCTACACACCCTGCTCACTTTTTTCCCACCCCCAACCACAGCATCCAGTACACATCCAACACACGGCTCCAGTCTGTCTCTCTCAACCATTCAGGGGTGCATTTCCCGTACAACGCTCTTTGCTTAACCACTGTTGTATGATGCAATGCTGAAGAAAATAACTAACTAGTCACGACTGTTTCCCAACACCATAGTACCTGTGTCGCACTTCCATCGTTAAAACCATGTTGGTTTAATCTGTCGTTCTTCTTCTTCTTTGATACAATGGCGGAGTAGTGCCATAGGCACATATCGCACCCTACTGTAAAGTGTTTTTTCTCTCTCTTCGACTCGCATTCAATGCGCTTTCGCTGTGACGTTACGTAGAAGTGGTGTAATAATGTGACGAACGCAACATTCATTATTTGTACAATAAAACATATATAGGCATACACAGTTTAAATGTGCTCTTTTCAGATAACAAAGTCTGTAACTGTTAGTTATATTTCATTTGAACCCATTTTTTTAATTTGGTATTGATACATAAGTACAATTAAAATAAAAAGAAATTATGGGTTTTGAAAATGCTGGGATTGTGTTGTGAACACCTGTTACTTATTTTGCTCAAGATCATTTCCTATATAAGTCTCTTTACATACAGCCATGTTTTAATGAGAGTTGATGTGAAAAAATGACACGAAAAACCACAATTTACTACAAAAGAGCTTGCAGTTTTTTTGGAGGAGGTGGGAAACAATCAAATCTTGCTTTTCTCCAAATTAAAAAACACATTTACAAATTTTGACCAAAAAACATGGAATGAAATCGCACAAAAAATTAATGCCTTTGGAAATGGGTATGAGAGAAGCCCAGAGGGAGTCAGAAACAAGTGGAGGGACTTTAAAAGGGACTTTTTTTTTTTAACCTATAAATAGTCCATATTCTACTTCTTCTTCTGAGAGCACAACACAAAACCACATGCTTATTTATACCATTGTTGTTGATTTATTAGGGTACATTCATTTAATATATATAGAGTAATATTTTAAATAGGCTTACACTATGGTAGTATATATATTTTTTTATTTTCTTAGTGCTTAACACTTTGTGCACTGTAGATGTTAAAAACGTGAACAGTACGGATAACATTCATTATAAGTGAAAACCTCTAACACTACAAATATTATAAGAAATTTCTCTTTGGGTATGTTTTAACAAAGATACTCACTTGAAAACTCACCTTTTTTTTGCACAATCGAAACCAAGGCTGTGTTCCAACCGGCATAAATAATGCTTTCATAGGGCACTTCGAAGGAAGAATAATTGCGATGGTATCTCTGTTATATCGTTTCAAAGTGAATTTGTAATCAAAATAACCGAAAAATTAATAACCTAATATCTGAGCACCAAAACATTAAGTTTTCCAAATCGCTCAAAGTGATTGGGGAAATTTTTTAGAAACTAATAGGGCGTAGGGTCGTTAACTGTGAATAGAACACACCCAGCCGCGGCAAGGAACTATGCTTCTAACCACAGGTCGAAGGCTGTAGTTCCAACCAAGTAAGTTTGCGAAGCTGTTTTCGACTGTTCGTTTGAACTATGGTTTCGAGAAACACCGAATTGTTAAACTATGTTATTAACGACGGAACTTGCGACCAAAGTTGGCTGACGATGCTTTTGGAAAACGCATCCCAGGTCAGGAGGGAGCTTAGTAGGATCAAAGCCAGGAAGGCTGCAGGTCCAGGTGGCATCTGCTCAAGAATTGTCAGGTCCTGCGCAGATCAACTGTGTGGGGTGATGGAGCTCATTTTCAACATGAGCCTAAAGCTGGGGAGAGTTCCACAGCTTTGAAAAACCTCATGTCTGGTACCAGTGCCGAAGACTCCACATCCCAAGGACCTAAACAGCTACAGGCCGGTGGCTCTGACATCCCACTTGAAGACCCTGGAGCGACTGGTCCTGGCTCAGGTTCAGCCCCTGGTAAGCGCATCTCTGGACCCACGTCCAGTGCAAACGCACAAACAAACAAACACACACATCAAATACACCATGGTAGCTACAGTATGTGCAATATTATGATGGAACATATTAAACTTTATAGGGATGTGCAATATCTCTAGTCATGTGCAATACTATGGTGGAACGTGCAATTTTTCTTCCTGTCTCGTAAACCACCATACCTGGGCAAACCATGTGTTCATGTTTTGCAGTTTGTTCATAGGGGCATTATCATACTGGAACAGGCTCTGTGAAATGACAATATTACAACTTTAAAGCGTTTGCAGTGGGTAGGCCAGGATACAGACATGGGGACAGCAGGATGAGAAGTAATGTGTCCTCTATTAAAGCAAAAGCATAAGAAATAGGATCCTATGGTGACGATGGTAGTGAAGTGAAGGTCAGGTGAGCTGGTGCAAAGAATGCAATATTTGGGCTTTCAAGACAGGGCCTTTAAAGAGTCCATCATTGTTCCTGATCCAAAGAAACCCATCCCATCTGCCTCATTGACTACCACCTTGTTGCCCTGACCTCAGTCATGATCACGTGCCTAGGCTGATCAAAGACTTCATCATCTTTTCACTACCAGACACATTGGACTCATTACAGTTTGCACACCGTCCAAACCAATCAACTTATAAAAATAAGTTAAGAAATAGGAAGTAGTAGAATTATGTTAAAATGCTGTTTATTAAAAAATGTTTCGGGTTACTTTGCAGTAACCCTGTTCCCTGAAAAGGTGGGAACGAGATGCTGCATGAAAACACTTTGGGAACATCTTTTCATGTTGCCGGTTGTGAAGCATGTGTATATCAAACATGCCAAATTTTGGCTAATATAACCTCGGTCAGGTGACGTCGTCTGATAAGTCGCACCTGCATGTTATAAATAGGAGTAAACCGGAAACATTTCTCAAATTGATTTTGTCTGAAGGGACGTCCGGTCACATGGGCAGTGCGGCATTGGAACGCAGCATCCCGCCTTTTCAGGGAACAGGGTTACAGCAAAGTAACCTGAGATGTTCCCTTCCAAAGGCTACACTCGATGCTGCGTGAAAACGCTATGGGAACGAGAATACCAACGCCGCTGCACTGCAAGTGTCTGGACCCCCGGGTTGTGTAGCGTGTGCGCACAAAGACCGAGGTGGTCTCAGAACTATCTCTGGGAAGCTGACTCGAGGACCCGTGAACCCGGAGTAGCAGGCACATCCAGGCTATAAAATCTAACAAATGTGTGCGGAGAGGACCAACCTCTCGCCAGAGCGATAGATGAGGCAATTCCCCTGGTTGAATGAGCCCTTATTCCTAGAGGCGAAGTGAGGCCACGCGCCTCATAGGAGAGGGCAATAGCATCCCTCACCCAGTGTGACAGAGTCTGTGTAGTGGCGGCCGCCCCCCGGTTGCGGGCCCCATAGCATATAAAGAGCTGCTTTGACTTACGCCACTGGCCGGTGCGGTGGACGTAAATCTGAAGAGCACATACTGGACACAGTAAGTGAAGTCTCTTCTGCTCCGGAGCTGTAAAAGGCAGAGAACAGAAGGCCTCAAGAACAACAGGGTGCATGGTTGAGAATGAAACTTTCGGAAGATAGTTCAGGTGAGGATGCAGAACAGCCCTGACTAGAGGCTAAAGTCTAGGCAGGATGGGGAGACTGACAAGGCATGCAGATCTCCAACTCTCTTCAGAGAGGTAATGGCCATCAGAAAAATCATCTTAAGGGTCAGAAACCTGACAGGCGCTGACTCTAGAGGTTCGAAAGGGGTGTCAACTAGACCTTCGAGCATGACAGATAAATCCCATGAGTGGCTCTAATTGGTGGCCTCAACCGTTTAGCTCCACCAATGAAACGGGCAACTAAAGGGTGCTTTCCCACCATTATCCCATCAGACGGAACTTGGCAGGCTGAAATAGCGGCTACGTACGTCCTGAGAGTACTAGGGCACAAGCCCGAGGACAACTTTTCCTGCAGGAACTCCAGTACTGAAACAATTCGGCAGTGAACTGGGTCTACCTGCTTCGTCATGCACCAACTTCCAAATACATTTCATTTGAGGGAGTAGGCTTTCCTAGTGGAGGGAGCCCTAGCATTTAAAATAGCGTTAATAACGCTGGCTGAAAGACCAGCTTGACTTGGCAAGGTTCGAGCCGGGGAATCAAATATTTTCCCCTGCACCTGAGACAGAAGATCCCTCCTCACTGGAATCACCCATGGTGAGATATTAGGTCCGAGAACCACACTCTGGTCGGCCAACAGGGCGCTATCAACAAGCGGCGTAACCGCTGTTGACTGATCCTCGCCAGGATCTGACTGATTACTTCGGGATGGAGCTTCCATTCCTCGTGTGTCACAGCTTGTCTGGACAATTAGTCTGCTCGCACATTCATGTGCCCTGGAATGTAAATCGCCCTGAGGGACAGGAACTTGTCCTGTGCCCCAAGCAAAACCTGGTGCGCTAGCTTGTTCAAGCGGCGCGAGCGCAGTCCGCCCTGGCGATTTATGTAGGAGACTACCAATGTGTTGTCCACCCGCACTAGAACATGGTAGCCTGTTGGAAAAAATGCTGTAGGGACAAAAATAAAGCCATAACTCGAGGCAATTGATGTGCCATGTGTGAAGATGGCCTCTCCAGCTCCCTTGGGCTGGACGGCCATCCAAAACTGCACCCCAGCCGGTGAGGAAAGCGTCTGTCATTAGCATCTTGCGATGACAAGACGGGCCTAGAGTGGGACCCAATGTCAGGAACCGGGGTCTGAACCACGTAGAAAGGGTACGAAGTCCTCTGCGCGTAACCCTTATTTGCCTTCGCGGATTGGCCCTTGCATGAAGTCCCCTGGCTCTTAGCCACAACTGAAAAGCTCTCATGTGCAGAAGGCCCAAAGGTATCACCGTGGATGCAGCTGCCATGAGGCCTAAACATTTTTGAAAGTGATGTACAGTCACTCTCCGGTCTAGCCTGATTTCCTTCAGGGCGTTGAGAATGGATTCGATATGAGCAGGAGACATCTGTGCACGCATAACGATCGAATACCAAATAACACCCAAGTCTTTTTTGGGAATCAGAAAATAACGACTGTAGTAGCCTGGCTCTATGTCTGGAAGGAGAACCTGTTCTATGGCCTCTTTTTCCAGCACTGCCTGCAGTTTGAGAGTCAACAGATGCGCCCTTTCCGTTATCACGGAGGTAGTAATCACGCTATTGAAACGCGGAGGGCGATGTGCAAACTGAATCCTGTAGCCCTTTTCTACAGTCTTTAATACCCAGGGGAATATGCTTGGCAGTAGCTTCTACGCTGCCAGCTTCTCCGAAAGGGGCACAAGTTTTAGCACTTCGGCTACACAGGGGGGTGTTAGTGGTTCAGCATCCTGGATTACAGCAGGATAAGACCAAAGGACTAACATACTGTTGGAGGCCGGTGTTGTCCGAAACACCAAAGGCAGCAGAAACTGAGCACTAACCCTCCTATGTGAAAGGGTGTTACGTGCCCCTCCCCGGGGGGTCCACCCCCACGGTCCTGGGCGCATAAGCTTCAGGAAGACTTCTTTCAAAAGAAGACAATGCGGAGATATGACCTCTTTGAGGCGGCCTGTGAGGGGCGGCGAGCCGTACCCCAGTCTTTACGAGAGGGTGCCCTGCTGCTGATGCATTCTTTCTTTTAGCGCCTCCCATCTGGCAAGAATCAGATCTGATCGAGACTGGGTGGCCGACAATCTCGACTCTTGAGCACGGCGTGGGGAAATTTCCCAAAAGCCTGTTCATAAAGCCTAGCTTCCTAGCTTCGGAAGGTGAGACGGGGGCATCAAGGAGGAATGTTCGATCCTTATCCTTGATGCCTGTAAAATTTAACCATAGGTTCCTTTTTGCGGACACCAGGGAGGCCATGGAACGGCCAATAGCACGGGCCGTCTGCTTGGTCGCCTGAAGGGACAGGTCAGTCGCCCGGCCTAATTCTGTGAAGGCTAACTCATTCACAGTGCTGCTTTTGCTCAAATCCTTTAGCAGGTCGGCCTGATACGCCTGCAAGACCGCCATGGTGTGCAAAGAAGCGCCGGCTTGACCTGCTGCTTGAAACGCCTTCCCTACCAGGTTAGAAGAAGTTCTACATGGCTTGGAGGGAAGTGTTGGCTTCTTTAATAAGGATGATGGTCCAGGAGAGAGATAGCCCGCGTCTCTTCTATCTGAGGCATCATCATGTAACCACGTGCTGTTGCATCAATGATATTCGCATAAAACGAAGTTGATGGTACAAAAATACGGGATGAATAACGCTTGCTCCATGAACGAGTTAATTCATTGTGGAGGTCATTGTCAAAAAATGACTTCACGCAGCTCCTCATACTTTCTATCTTCCTTAAAGGAGCGTTCTGAGGTAGCTACTTTCATTTCCATAGAAGCAAGAGAGCAAGCCTCTTCTACACACTCACGAGAAGCACCAGAGTGCGCTTGTGAAGTGGAAGGAGAGACTTCGTGATCGGGAGAGGGGGAGAGAGAAAGAAGGGGTGACTCCGTCTCTCGCGCCTCGGCCACATCGGCTTGTGATCCCCAGGAATGCAGCGCGGCTCATGGCTTTCTAAAGAACACAAGGCGTGCGCAAAGCACCTTCACGCATAGCCCTTTTACAGGCAATGGAGGAGGCATGTGGGGATATTGACCAGGCATCATGTCAGGCCTGGATACGCCATTCCAGAAGATATTTTCCCCCGGTGGCTTGGACTAGAGGACATTGCATGTGATGTAGACGAAATTTTGTGGCCGGACCCAGAGAGACGACATGATTTAGACTGATTTCTTTTTTTTCCTTTACCATTTACCATTTTGTTTTGACTTGTGTTTGTTTTGATGTGTGAAAATAAACACCAGTACTTGAAGTTTGCATCCATTTATGTTTACAGAACTATGATAAAAGTATGACCTCAAACTGACATAGCCTACCTTGTGCACAGAAAAAGCAAAAGCCAGATGTGTTTTTTATTCATACCCTCAGTGTGTAGTTGGTGCATTGTGTGCTTATTAATGTGATGGCTTGTGTTAACTGTTTGATATGTAAATAGCATTTTTTTTATGAACGTTTGAAGAGTTAAGCAAGGTTTATTAGCTTTTGCAAGAAAACTACAATGTTTTGCTGATTTGGTGAAGGATTTTCTTATTTGTGAGTTTTGCAAAAAATAGCCAATAGTTACAAAAAGTTGTAATTGGTGATTTTTGAGGCTGGTAACTCTAAGTGCATCGTGCATAAGTGTGTCCATTGTATTTATTTATATTCTTGTTGTTATGAGCTATATTTACATACTGACATGTGAAGGTGAGCGGGGGTTAATGCTGATCTTAGGTCAGTGAAACTTGTGTCCGTCTTAAAATCATCAGGCAAAGAGTCCTACAGCTTTGTGGTAAGACATTAAAAGGAACAAAATATAATTTCTTGTGTACATTATTCTAACACCATTATACTATTATCTTGGTGTTTACCATAATGCTGAAATCTGGGATATGACTAAATATTGCAATATCCTCACACTTTGATTACAAGTAGCCCCTTATGCTCCTCCTCTGATGTGTAACATTCTCTATTTTAATTTCATAACATCCCTATACAGAATTCAGAGGCTCAGCCTGTCAGTCACGTCCACACAGAAACACAGTCATTTCATGTTTAGTGAAACTTGTATTGATTAAAGATGTTCTTGTGTTCTTCTGAGCAGAATAAGATAGTAAAAGTCATCTACAAGATTGCAGACAATGTTGAAAGTCACAACATTGACACAGAGGAGGAAGACACTGATGCTGTATTACTGTTTAGGGCAGTAAACAGGAGCATTATATTCTTGTAGCAGTGATAATACTATTGGAGTGTTTGGGGAAAATGCCAAGCACTACACACAGATACAGAATGTTAACGTTTGCATGACCCTAATGTTACAAAACGCAGTAACTTCGTTTTTTTGTACTGTAAGTGGAGATGACGGTGGATAGCTGTGAGAATCTACACACTATTAGCGATAACACTGAGATGGAAGTGAGAAATTTCCTCTTAATGTTTTTCATCTTTCTTTGCTTTCTACTGTACAATTATCTATCAGCTTTGTGTTACACTATCTGCCTGTGTTTTGAGCCCAGCCATGGACAATGAAATTACAAAATGTAAACATATTTCTGCAGTTTGGTATAGAGATTATACTGTCAACTTTAAAAAGCTTTTTTGAACAAAATGCATGTACAGTACAGTATTTAGCAGATTCTCGTATTTACAGTGAATGATATGGTGGCCCAGAAGGGCAAAACATCCTTCCTGTATATGTGTAAGATTTTTTCCTTATATGTTTGATTTTTTCCCTTTTAACCGTACAATTTTTTCGGTGTACGCAGTTTTTTTTATGTGCAGGTGTTTGTGACGATATTGGATTTATTTGTTTTTTTTTTGTGTCTGGTTATGCTTGCTTTGTCCCTGTTATGTCTCTGCTGGTGGTGGGATTGGGGTTGTCTCTTTCTTGTTCTTGCAGGTTCCGCCCACTTCTGTCAGTGCCTGAAATCTGTTGGTTATTTCTCTGCCTGTCCTTTGTTGGTCCTGCCTCCTCCCAGATGATTGGTCCTACAGGAGACTCAGAGGCCTACTTAAGGCCTTCAGACGAGAGTACTAGAGACAGTGTTTTTGCTTACTGTTTATCGCATGCTTGATCCTGAATGTTAATCTGTGTATGACCCCTTTGCTACATTTCTGACTACTCCGCTTTTGATGATTGCTTGGTTTTGTTCGCCTATTCCGCGTATGACCCTTTTGCTTGTTTTGATTTCGCTTTTGCGTTTGCCCCTCTTTGTTTTGTTGGTTTGGTTTGTAAATACTTCTGTAGAATATATATTTGTATTTAACTCTTTATTGAGTGGCTTAGTAAGGAGTCAATGCCATTTTGTTTGCACTTTGTTTTATCTTGGTTTGTGGTTAGTTAGGGAGTAAGGGAAGAATTTTGTATTTTTCTTTATTTATTTTTGGTGTAGGTAAGTTGTTTCACTTTGGAATTTAGGTAGAGGGAATTTTGTTTATTGTTTTTGGCCTTCAGCTTTTGAAGCTTAAAGCCACCTTTTGTGGATTTGCTTATTCACCTTTTTGTACAGTAAATAAACACTAAGCAAATGCACTTTTGGTTTCAGCCCCTTTTTTTTCACTCCCGTTACGGCCCGACCTTGACCGGGGCGTAACAGTGTTTTTGTCCTGTGTATATGCATTTTTCCCCATGTAAATGCATGTTTTTTTTCCATGTGTGTGCAACTTTTCCCATATGAGAACTCTCTTTCTCATTTAAGTTGCAAGATAAATGCTAAAGCTAATGCACAAGGCACTATGGAACTTTGGGGCCAACAATGTGAACATGTCAAATCATCCTGTTCCACCCTAGGTGAATGTGGGTCCACAACACAAATGCATTGTATACACATTTAGAATGTTATAAAACACAACCATTGGCCATCTCCTGGCCATTCTCTGGCAAGTGTAGGTGGCAGTCAGCTTGTCCAGGTTGTCCACTCCACCATTGTTTTTATTATAGTCCAAAATAAGTACGGGTTTTTTGTCACTTGCTGATGACACAGCTGCGTCTTTGTGAAAAGTGGACATAAGTATCACACTCTACAATGTCTTTCTCCTCGGAAACCTGCTCATCTGTATCACTATGCTGTTCTGTGTCATCTGCCTCAAAGAGAGAAGCCCCTCAAAGTGTGCTTATGATTTTTGTTCTGAATTTTGGTTTCACAGTTTCACTCCACAGACAGATATACCAAAACTTTTAACTGTTGTATGGATATTTATACCTTTAAATATAACTTGCCTCTTAAATTATAACTCCCTTCTCTCTTCAAAAACATGTTCTGTCTTTTTTCAGGTAATAGATTATTCCTAGCTTTATACATAGTTAATGCAGTTCTAAATTCCACAAGGTCAAAGAATTTTAACATTTTAGATTGTACAAACAGTGAGTTGGTATGGACACGAAATCCTATGTTATAAACAATTCTCATGGCTCTCTTTTGGAGTATAAACAGGGGTTGTAGTGAGCTTTTGTATGTGTTCCCCAGTGGAAAAAAAATACACTTTAGAGTATTACAAATATATTGAAATCCTCGATAGTACATTGCAAATATACCAACAAAAAATTGTACCATCAGTTAATATATAAAAAGTATACTAACATCATGCATTTTCCAAATTTTGGAATTACATTTTAAATATACTTAAAAATAATTGTATTATAGTACACCTTTCAAAAATATATTATTGGAAAAATATACTTTAAGTGAAAGGTTGGTCTAATTTCCAAAGTATACTTATTTAAACTTGTTTTTCAATGTAGTTTTGGAATATATATATTTTTTTTTAAATATGCTCAAAATAATCATTGTACAAATGTACAGAAAGTATACATTAGAATACAATTTTTAATATTCTGTAGTCTCGGTATATTATCAGTTAAATTTAAATGTACTTATATTTAGTGCACTACTCTCTCGTGCTTTTAGACTCGTTTCTGCACGCCGAATCTCTCTCTCGATGTTAAACTCGTTTTTGTGCGCTGAAAACCATTTTTTCCTGTTCGAGATAGTTTATGTTTGCACTCTCTTACTCTTCTGTGCACTCATAGAATAAAGTGACACACTGCAGCAGTGTGATATCTCTGTATCTTTTCCAGCCAACCATAGACTAGAATCGGCACCCCACCAGCCAATCAGAGATTATTGTAGGCGGGCAGATTCGGACTGGCCGCTCTTTGATTGGCTCCCCAGTCCTCCACTTCTAGTTTGAATTAACAGCTGGAAGCTGCATCATCGCGTGCGTTAGTTTGTATCGTTATTATTTTATTTTCATCGGCATAAGGTAAATTTAATAGTTTTTGTTAGGTAATTTGTAATTAAGTACATACTTTAAACTATAGAATGTATTGTCTAATGTGTTGGTGCTAAATCTCATGTACTTTGCTTGTGGTATAATGCTCCGTAGGTTTAAACTAATACTGTACCTGTATACTCTAATACTGATGTCTGTCTGTGTCCACACACCAGGTTTAAAATAATACTGTACCTGTATACTCTAATACTGATGTCTGTCTGTGTCCACACACCAGGTTTAAACTAATACTGTACCTGTATACTCTAATACTAATGTCTGTCTGTGTTCACACACCAGGTTTAAACTAATACTGTACCTGTATACTCTAATACTAATGTCTGTCTGTGTCCACACACCAGGTTTACTGTAAACTAATACTGTACCTGTATACTCTAATACTGATGTCTCTCTGTCTCCACACACCAGGTTTAAACTAATACTGTACCTCTATACTCTAATACTAATGTCTGTCTGTGTTCAGACTACAGTTTACATTTTAGTTTGTGTGTTTGTTAAATACAAATACACTATAGGACAGTTTTTTGTAACCTTGTGCAAATTAAATCTGTTGAACTCATAAATAAAATCTCCCTCATAATTACTGTACTAATGTAATGTGTTTCAAAAACATGTTATAGTGTAGAAAATACATTTAGCATTTGTAAATTATCCTAAACACCTTAAGTGTACTGGTAATACATTTGCAATACTGTAATATAGAAGGTATTATGTACTGTATGATACAATAAAGTATATTTGTATATAATAAATTATATTAAATATAATAATAAATTATATATTTGTATTAACCACAAAATGAACTTTTTTAGTATTTGTAATTGACCAGAAGTATAACAGCTACTGCTGTAATAAGAATATACTCATAGTATCTTGTATATCATGTATTTGTATCACAGTAAAAATGGCATAATGTACTTATATTAAATATATACTTAAATTGTATTAATTACTGTCAGGTACGTTAGTACACACACAGGCATATACTTTAAGTGTACTAAGTATACTTATAGTTGTTCCACTTTAGCACACAAAAAAAAAACTTAATACACTTAAAATTGTGCTTTTGTACAATTTAATTACAACTTAAATACACTTGGTACAAAATTAGTTGTTCCAAAATAGCAAACTTCAAGTATACAGTGGAACCTCGGATTACGAGCATAGTTCGTTCCGGAAGCGGGCTCGTATTCCAAAACACTCGTAAACCAAATTTAATTTTCCAATAGGAAATAATGGAAATTTAAATTATTCGTTCTACAGCCCAAAAAAAGAAATACATAAAAATAATAAATAAAGTAAAAATAAAACAAATTAACCTGTCTTACCTTAAAAAATTTTAAAAATAAATCCCGACAGATAAGTGTTTCCGTTTGTGCACGCAGGGTGTGTGTGTAAAATGTGCATGCACACACACACACACACACACACACATTAACAGATAGACCGTTTTTAAAACTATTTAAAAATTAGCATGAAACATCCCTAGTCACACTCGCGTGAGCGCATATTAACAGGATCACTACTGTAAAGTAAAACAAAAACAACATCAACAAAAAACAAATTAAACAGCTCCTCACCTTTGAAAACAATCGTGACAGAGAAGAGTTTGCGTGCTTGTTTGGCAACCTGAGAGGAGGGGGGATGAAGGGGGGCTCGCTCGCGTTTACGGCCCCCTTCTCTCAGGTTGCCAAACCAACACACAAACTCTCTGCCTTACACAGACACAAACACACACACTCAAAAACACTGCAAGCACTAAGACCCAGCAGGGGAGACGATAGGTCTCGGCTGCCAAACAAACACACAAACTCTTCTCTGTCGCGACTGTTTTCAAAGGTAAGGAGCTGTTTAATTTTTGTTTTGTTGTGTTTTACTTTACAGTAGTGATCCTGTTAGTATGCGCTCACGCGAGTGTGACGGTTTTAAAAACAGTCTCTCCGTTAATGTGTGTGTGTGTGTGTGTGTGTGTGTTTTTCAAGTCAAAATTTCTTTTAAATTGTTGCTCGTCTTGCAGAACACTCGTAAACCGCGTTACTCGTAATCCTAGGTTCCACCGTAGTGATAATATACCGAGACTCCACAGGTGCTAGCTGGTCTGCGCAGGCTCTAAGGATACGGCCTGAGATGCCATCTGGTCCTGCTGCTTTCCTGGTGTTCACTCTCTTGAAGGCTCTCCTCAGGTCATGCTCGGTGATGATGAACGCGCTTCCGGTGCTGGCAGTGACTTCCTGTCTGCAGCCGTTAGCGCCTCTAGCATTAGCATCGCTAGCGTCTTTAGCTGCAGCCTCGAAGCGAGCATAGAAAGTGTTCAGCTCGTCTGCCAGAGTCACGTCCGCGTTCGTCATACCGGTTGTTGGTGCTTTATAGTCCGTAATTGTCCTTAATCCCTGCCACAGGCTCCTAGAGTCACTCTGTCGGAGTTGTGACTCTAGTTTCCCCCCGTAGCGCTGCTTCGCCTCTTACCGCCTTCCGGATGCTGTATGACGCAGCCTTGTACAGTTCCATGTCCCCCGACGTGAGTCCCGTGTTGTAGGCAGTGGTGCGAGATTTCAGAGCGTCCCGGATGGTTTTATACACCCACGGCTTTTGGTTGGGAAACGTTCTAATAGTCTTTTTTTCCACGGTATCATCCGCTAGTTTCCCAATGATTCCCACAACCGCTTCCGTAAACACGCAGATGTCATCATCGGAGCTGTTTCTGAACATGTCCCAGTCTGCGTCATCAAATGCGTCCTGTAATGCGGGCACCGATTGGTCCGTCCAGCGTGCGACCTCCCTCTGAACCGGAACTTCCTGTTTCAGCCTTTGTTTGTATTTTGACATGAGGAAGATGGCGGCGTGGTCAGATTAACCAAACGGTGGACAAGATTGTGCCTTGTAGCCGTCCTTGACCGTTGTATAACAATGATCCAGTGTCCTTTTGCCCCTGGTGGGGCAGGTGATATGCTAATAAAAGTCCCGGTGTTGTGATTGTTGCTGTGTGAGTACCTCATGCAGCTCGCATAAGGCAGTGTCCGTGTCCGCTTGTGGTGGAATATAAACCGCACTGATTATGACCGATGTAAACTCCCGAGGTAGATAAAAAGGACGACACATGATGGACAGTAGTTCCAGGTTGGGTGTGCAGGAGCGTGTGAGAGGAACAACGCTCGTGCTGTTGCACCAGCTGCTGTTTACCATTAAACCGTGTCCTGTCCATGCGGTGAACCGAAAAGAACTCGGCCGGCTGGATGGCGTGGTCCGGCACCGCTGGGTTCAGCCATGTCTCAGTTAAGCAGAGGAGATTGCAGTCCCGAATGTCTCTCTGGAACTTTATCCTGGCCCTGAGGTCATCGAGCTTGTTTTCCAGTGACTGGACGTTGGCGAGCAGGATGCTAGGCAGAGGTGTGCGGTGTGCACGGGCTCTCAGCCTGTTCCTGACGCCGGCTCGTTTTCCTTGGGGCCGCCGCTTCGCGTCGCATCCTTTGTTGTCCCTCAGGATCTCACTCAACCAGCTCGGATCCGGAGTTAAAAATGTCGAATTGTGAGTACATTGTACACCAATAGAAACAAGTGTAGGTGCATGTTATTCACAAGTTCTGACGCGTGTCTTTAGTTACACAGTGTCACTGACGACATCAGACGTTTCGTTGATTTCTTTGTCTCTTGTTTATTTTCAACATCAAAAACAACGGTTGTTACAGTTTCTTGCATAAATCCACTGTAGTCACGACAAGTCGCTTGCTGTGTTCTGTAGCTTCGATAGATTACAGTTACAACAACTTATTTTACTGTATTCCTTTTAGCTTACTGTCTCACGTTATCACGGTCAAAAGCTTGTGTGCTCCACACCTTTCTGTATCCTTCCGTGTCTTAACAACAACTACAACTAACGTGCGTGATAGACATGGAACTGCATAACTGTGGGATGATGTCACAGAACAACACATGAAATGATGTCACAATACAAATTATATGTATGATACTTAATGCTTAATGCTTAACTAATAAACTGAAATAAGATAAACATAACAACAAATCACAAGAATGAAATATGGCCCTTACATTTCCAGCCCCTAATTGACAGGCAGGAAGACTGACAATTACACACATTTTTTTTTTTTTTTTTTTTTTTACAATTGGGCCACAACATTTACTATTGGATTAAAATTTGAATTAACTTTCTTAACACTTTAGAATTAACTTTCTTAACACTTTAGACATTTGTTAACGGTTTAACTTAAGGTATTCATATCGCTGCGTACCAAATGAAAGGAACATGACTACTTTATAAGGTAATTAACAGTCCATTTCACATATCAGGCACAGCTTATCGATGGGTCTTTCCAGGGTACTGGTTTTAGTTTTGACCAGTACACGTCTCACAAGTCCTTTTTTATCAGGGAACACTTTCGTGATCCGTCCGACGACCCATGAATTTCTTGGAGAAGACTCATCAATTATTAGAACTACGTCTCCAATCGAGAGGTTTTTTCTCACCTGAGACCATTTTTGGCGCTCCTGAAGCAAGGGCAAGTATTCACGCACCCATCGCTTCCAGAATAGGTCGGCAAGGTACTGAATTTGCTTCCACTTGCGACGTGCGTAAATGTCCTCTTTTTTGAAAAGTCCAGGAGGCAAGTTTGGCTGTTTTTTCATCAGCAGCAGGTGGTTAGGTGTCAGGGGCTCCAGGTCTGTGGGATCGTCTGTAGCGGTGGTAAGGGGACGGTCATTTATTATAGCTTCCACCTCACACAGGAATGTGTGCAAGCTCTCATCGTTTAGTGTTTGTTCTTTTAATACAGACCTCAAGATTTTTTTAACTGACCTTATCTGCCTTTCCCATATTCCACCGAAGTGAGACCCAGCAGGAGGATTAAATATCCATTGTATCCCCTTTTGCATGAGGACGCCTTCAATTTTTGACTGATTCCACTGTTGGATAGCTTTACGCAATTCAGTCTCAGTGCCTATGAAGTTTGTTCCATTATCACTTCTCATAACTGACACCTGGCCTCTTCTGCACATGAAGTGTCGAATAGCATTTAAGCAGGAGTCTGTATCTAATGACTGCGCGACTTCAATGTGCACGGCTCTTGTTGTCAGACAAGTAAACAATACGCCATATCTTTTAACATTACTTCTACCCCGTTTGACCTCGAAGGGTCCAAAATAGTCTACCCCTACGTTAGTGAACGGTGGGTGATCTGGTGTTATTCTATCGCGTGGCAGTTCTGACATTTTTTGTTCACTATTCTTCGCTCTGATCTTTCTGCATGTCACACAACTGGACAGAAACTTTCTCACAAGGGAATTTGCTGTCGGAATCCAGTATTTCTGCCGCAATTTTGAAAGCATATAATTCCTTCCACAATGTCCGACCTGTTCGTGAGTGTTTCTTAAGATTAGGGTTGTAATGTGTGAGTCTTTGGGTATAATGACAGGGTGTTTTGCATGCTCAGGCATTGCAGACCTACCAAGACGTCCTCCAACTCTTAGCACTCCATCCTGCAGTACTGGATCTAGTTTGGAGAGACAACTGTTTCCTTTTACGGAAGCATTACCCTTTTGTAACATGGAAATTTCGTCCTTGAATTTTTGGTTTTGAACAAACTTAATGACTTCGTTTTCTGCCCTTGTTAAGTCCTTAATTGTTAGAGACTTATGGTTTTCTGTTATTGAGTTGTTTGCCTGTCCCTTGATCCTTTTTGTTCTCTGTTTAAGCATATCTTTAACGCAAAGAATCCAGGCAACGGATCTTTTTAACTTATACCAGTCAGAGTGATAGTTAATCAGTTTACTCACGGCATCTGTGCTCTCTGTAGTTTTTACGAGATTCGCTGAGGCTAAGTGTTTAATCTCAGTGTCATCCTCTTTCGTCGACAGATCGTGAATATTTTCAGGCCATTTACTCTCTGGTGTTTTAAGAAAGGGGGGACCATGGATCCAATTGTTGTTTTTCATGAATTTTTCATAGGAAACTCCTCTGGAAGCAGCGTCAGCTGGGTTTTTTGAAGTGTTGACGTACCTCCACTGCTGTGGCTTGGTTGACTCTCGTATGATGGAGATTCTGTTAGCGACAAAGGTTTTAAAGCGAAGTTTTTCATTAACAATGTATCTCAAAACAGTTGTGCTGTCGGTCCAAAACACAGAGTTCAGCAGTTCTATTTCCAGTTGACCTTTCAACATTTTGTCGTTGTTTACGGCGACCACTGCCGCTGTCAATTCCATTCGGGGGATAGTAGTTTGTTTTAAGGGCGCTACGCGAGAATTCCCCATCATGAATGCACAGTGTGTAAGTCCATCAGCATTTACTAACCTAATATATGAGACAACTCCATATCCCATTTCACTTGCATCTGAGAAGTGGTGAAGTTGTGCTGTATTTGTGACTCCAAAGTCAACTGGTTTTACGCATCTTGCTACACTAAACTCAGACAATTGATGCAACTCGTGTAGCCAGGCCCTCCATCGTTTTATAAATTGTTCGGGAATGTCATCGTCCCAAGCGAGTCTCTCTTTACATAACTGCTGCATTAAGATCTTAGCTGGCAGTATGACTGGTGCAAGGAAGCCTAAGGGGTCATAAATTGAACTAGTGACTGACAAGATTCCTCTTCTAGTCACAGGCCGCTCTTTTAAACTAATCTTGAACTTGAGCGTGTCTGAATTAATACACCACAGCACCCCTAGAGCCCTCTCAACAGGGAGTACGTCTTTACTCAAATCTAAGTCCCTCATGTCTTTAATTCTCTCACCCTCAGGGATGGAAGCTAGCAATGTACGACTATTACTTGCCCACTTGGTGAGGTGAAACCCTCCACTTGCGCACAGTTTGGTGAGATTACTATATAGCGCAACTGCTTGACTATGACTAGAGACTGACTTCAAGCAGTCGTCTACATAAAAGTTTTTAAGTACTGTGTTGACTGCCTCGGCAGATGCATTGCTGAGGTTTTCTTCTGCTGTTTTCCTAAGGGCGAAGTTAGCTACACTTGGAGATGATTTTGCACCAAACAAATGAACAACCATTTTATACTCAACCAAGTCCTGACTCACGTCTCCATTCGGCCACCACAGAAAACGCAACAAGTCTGTGTCCTTTTCCGGAACTCTGACCTGATAGTACATGGCTTCCACATCTGCCATCATGGCAACTTCTTCTTGTCTAAAGCGTGCGAGCACCCCAATGAGTGAGTTTGTCAGGTCGGGTCCCTGCAGAAGCTCGCTATTTTAATGATATTCCCTGATAGCTGGCAGCACAGTCAAAGACTACCCTTAGCTTTTTCTTCTGAGGATGGTACACACCATGGTGAGGTATGTACCACACTTGCCCGTCTTGTCGACTTAGGTGGGGTGTGGGGACCTTGACTGCGTGACCCTTTTCAAACGTCGTTCATGAAGTTTAGATACTCTTTGTGAAAGGAGCGGTTATGCCTAAACTTCCGTTTGAGGTTCAGTGCGCGCTGCATGGCTGCGCTTCGGTTATTGGGCATTTGAGTAGCTGCTTTCTTAAATGGGAGACCGATGTAGAAGTGATTATCGGTAAATTGCAGGGAGTTAGTTACAGAGTCTAAAAACTGATAGTCCTCTTGTGACAACTCAGTCTTGTCATCACAGTTCCGTTCAGGAAAATCATGGTTGTACTGTTGTATCAGCATTTGTTCTACACTTTCGATGGAGACTCTGTTGACTGCAACACTCACTTGCTCATTGTCACATGTGCCTTCCTCGACCGACTCTCGAAGAGGTCCATTTATGGTCCATCCGAGAGCAGTCTTTACTGCATATGGCCCATTGTGCCTGCTGTTAATTACTCGCCATGGTTCTAGGAGCCTGTGCTCTTTGTTACCTATGAGAATTTCAACTCCAGCATTAATGTAAGGCAGTTTTACTTCGCTGAGGTATGGCCACTTATCAATGTCGTGCTGTTGTGGAATATTTTCCACTGAGACTGGGATACTCTTTTGTGTGAACACTTTGGGGAGTTCAATAAAGGTGTTTTCTTCCAGACTGCTAACCTCTAGGTCAGTAAGCACGTAACTTTCTACTTGTTTCCTCGCGTTCATGGTGCTTAACATGATGTCAATTTTTTACCTTGTATGTTTAATCGCCTTGCTAATGACTCTGTACAAAAGGTAGCAGAGCTACCTGGGTCCATAAAGGCGTATACTTTTACTGTCTTGTTGCCTTTCTTGGACTTTATTTTAACAGGTACTATGGAGAGAATACAGTCATCTCCAGCCCCGATACACGCACTCGTTTCGTGACTCGCTGTAACAGGCAATGTTTGAACTGGTTCGGTTTCGTCAGCCTTTGCGATCGCTTGAGCTGTGTCTTTTGCTGCAATGTGTAGCATGCGAGGATGTTTCTTTGAGCACAACTGACAGGTAATTTTCTTCGTGCAGTCTTTGCTTAAATGTCCTTTTACTAAACAGCCAAAGCAGAATCCATTCTTTTTTAGAAAGTCCAATTTGGCCTTATGTGTCTCATTGTTAAACTTGTGGCATTCGTCTAGGGTATGATCTTGCTCACAGGATGCACAAGGTTTAGTGAAGGCACTAATAACTAATGCACCACTACTCTTTACTGTGATTGAGTCTCTATGATTTTTACCAACCTGTTTTACGCCGGTCGCAAAGCTGCTGCCCCTCTTTTCTTCAATTTTTTGCTTGAATCCTGGAAAGGATTTGCTGCTGTGTTTTTTACCACTAGTCGAAACGTTCAGGTCTCCAAAAAGTGGGTTGGACATTACCTTTGCTTCTCGTTCTACGAATTTCATCAGCTGCACGAACTTAGCTCTTTCCTGATTGCGTTCCTCGTACTTGAATACGTGGCTTCTCCATTTTCCACGCAATTTGTAGGGCAGTTTTGAGGCAACACCTCTCAAGTTGGTAGCATTGTCTAGCTCATCCATGTAATCGATGCTTGACATGGTATTGTAACATTTTACTAGGAACAGGGAGAAAGTTTTTAGCGACTTTCCGTCCTCTGACTTTATTTCCGGCCAGTTGAGTGCCTTTTGCATCAGCGTTGTAGCGATTATTTGTCTATTTCCGAAATTGTCATGTAACAGTTTCATAGCCTCTGCGTAGCCACGATGTTCTGGCATGAGCAGGCAGCTTCTCACTAGGTCCTTAGGCTGTCCTTCAGTATACTGCTCGAGAAAGAACAGCCTTTCATGATTGCTATCAGTGTTGGTTTCGATGGCATGTTTAAAGGCTCTTACGAAGGACGTGAACTCAAGAGGGTCACCATAGAATGGAGGAACGTTGCGCGGAGGTAAGAAATGTTGCCTCTGACTCTTTGCAAACATTTCTGTAAGATCTGCCTGAAGTTGCATCCTACCCTGAGGCTCCACTATGTTAGTGTTGTAAAGTGAGTGTTCGTTACCTTGGGTGGGCCGTTCCATTAGGGTGCTTGACATTATGGGTTGGGCACTCACTGGCATGCTTAAGTGGGTTGCTCGGAGGCGTGATGGCAGCTCGAGGTATTCCGTTGCCGAACTGTGGTTGCAGTGGTCATTTTGCTCTGGTTCCGGGGGGCGTGCACCACTCGTTTCGACGACCACGCTCCGTCTGGCAGGATGTTGTTTTTTGCGGTTCTGGTAAGAATTTAGTTCAGCATCGGCCATTGCAAGCGCCGTTTCCATTTCCAGCCTTTCCTTTTGTGCCTTTAATTGTGCTTGTTTAGCCTTTAGTTGTGCTTTCAATTGCTCTTCCTCAATCTTTAATCGTGCTTTCAATTGCTCTTCCTCAACCTTTAATCTTGCTTTCAATTGCTCTTCCTCAGCCTTTAATCGTGCTTTCAATTGCTCTTCCTCAGCCTTTAATTGTGCTTGGAATTGTGCTTCCTCTATTTCTAACGCCTGCCGTTGCTCTAAGATTGCTGCTTCAGCCAGCAAGGATGCTCTGTCAGCTTCTGCCTGTTTTAGCCGAGCTAAGGATGCTGTAGATGTTGAGGATCTTTTGGATGCTACCGTCACTACGCTTCCGTGCTTGTTAGGAGCGAGCGCCCTTAGTTCCACCATTGACACACTGTCCTCTGGTAAAACTCCGTCGTCGAATGTTTGAGGCGGCTTAGAGCGGTTCTGAGTTTCTGTAATCCACGTCTCTACCCTTTTCCTGAATTCTGTGGCGCACAGCAGTTTAGACATATACCAGTTTCGCCGGTCATGTTTGCGTTCGTTTTCGTTTAGGTGCAATCGCACATCCCTATTGCTTTCAACAAAGTTCTTCAGTAGCGCCTTGTATTTCGTATGGTATTTGGTTTCAACGTCATACAGATTGCAGGCATCGTACATAAGCAACTCTAATTCACCAGTTAATGCAGTCAATTGACTCCACTTGCCTTCTCTGGCGTTCTTCAGTTCGTGAAGCTTGTCTGCGGCTTCTTTGTCGTCGGGCGCCATCACATGCTCAGGTTCGGCGACAGCAGCGTTGTCCTCGCCGTCTGACATAGTGAAATTTAAAGCAGGCAAAGTCCGTTTATCGCTTTCGGTTTCGGTTGCTCGTTGGCAGTCGATGCGCGTTTTTGAAGTCGCACGTGCGCTCTTCACTCCACGTTCACACTCTTAAATCACTTATCTTCATTTCTGCGGCGGAGCCAAGCTTTTGACTTTAATGTAGGTGCATGTTATTCACAAGTTCTGACGCGTGTCTTTAGTTACACAGTGTCACTGACGACATCAGACGTTTCGTTGATTTCTTTGTCTCTTGTTTATTTTCAACATCAAAAACAACGGTTGTTACAGTTTCTTGCATAAATCCACTGTAGTCACGACAAGTCGCTTGCTGTGTTCTGTAGCTTCGATAGATTACAGTTACAACAACTTATTTTACTGTATTCCTTTTAGCTTACTGTCTCACGTTATCACGGTCAAAAGCTTGTGTGCTCCACACCTTTCTGTATCCTTCCGTGTCTTAACAACAACTACAACTAACGTGCGTGATAGACATGGAACTGCATAACTGTGGGATGATGTCACAGAACAACACATGAAATGATGTCACAATACAAATTATATGTATGATACTTAATGCTTAATGCTTAACTAATAAACTGAAATAAGATAAACATAACAACAAATCACAAGAATGAAATATGGCCCTTACAAAGAGTGTCTCTATCATAACTAATGTACTCCATGGTGGTAATTTTGCCGGTTTTAAACCGCTGTAAACTAACTTAAACAAAAACAAAGAAAAGGTGGTCGGAGCAGTCGTGACGGCAGCCGACCTCACCGGCGCCATCTTGATCACTTTGTTTTATAGACTCATTTAATATTAACACCCTCTATCTGTACCTGTGTTTGACTATAAGTTCTGCATTTGCCAAATAACATACATTTTGTCTTATCTAGATTCAAAGTTAACTTTTTTTGTCTAACCATTTTTTTATTTTTATTATTTTTATTTCTAAAGTGATCAGGTCCAAAAGCTGCTGGAGTTTTTTACCAGTAGCCCAAATGTTTGTGTCATCAGCAATAACACAAATTTGACATTTAAGATCAGATAATTTACATATGTCATTGATGTATAAAATAAATAATTTTGACCCCAATACTGACCCCTGGGGGACGCCACACAAAATTTCTAAACAATTAGATTGGTGCTCTCCCATCTTCACAAACTGTTGCCTGTTTCTAACCCAGTCCAATACAACCCTTCGGAATCCCATACATTTCCAGTTTATTAATTATTATTAATGATTTAATGAGTCAAAAGTTTTTTGTTTTTTTTAGATTAATAAATTTTCCTACAGAACTTTTTTTTTTGTCTATGGACTTGGCCATTTCGTCTATGAATTCAGTTAATGCTAATGAAGTTGTCTGGTTACTTCTGAATCAATATTGACTATCAGAGAGAAGTTTGTGTTTGTCAATGAATTTATCTAGTCAATTGTTAAACAGCTTTTCTAGAATTTTTAAGAATTGTGGCAGAAGAGAAACAAGCGTATAATTTGTGAAATGGTGTTTGTCACCAGATTTGTACAATGGTCATCACTATTGCATAGCATCACTATTGCTATTTTCATTTTGTTGGGAAATTGTCCACATTGAAATGATTTAAAAAGTTTAAAATGTACATTAATAGTTTTTAAATCCCTTCTATTACCCATTTTACTATTTTAATATCTAACCCTCACAATCAGTGGATGATTTGTTTTTGCATTTATTTACAATTTTTATAATATCTCTTTCTTCTACTGATTCCACAAATCTCTCAAATAATCTATCACTGTTGTTAATAGATGACTCGGTGTCAGGGATGTTTTTTGCCAGGTTAAGCCCTACCTCAATAAAAAAATAAAAAAATAAACTATTTAACTTATTTATGGTATCTTCCATTTTTGTAACTTGTGTATCATTTTCAGGAAAAGTACTGTGGGTAATTAACCTGCCTTGGGCTATTTCTAATTACACTGTTTAATTATATCCTCCCTGTACCTTTCATATTGTTTTTATTATTTTCTAATATTTTATAAACAAGGTTGCGGAGCTCCGGCGGGAGAACGCGGATCTCCGTGCGGCTGTGGATGGCGCGGCTAGCTGGTCTCCCGTTGCGGCGTCTGCGGCGCCGCACCAACCCCTACCCCTACCCCACCCCCCCTCCTTTTGATGTATTTCTGGCACTTCCGGATAAATGGGATGGCACAGACGGGAAGTGCAGTGTGTTTTTGACAGCGCTTGATCTGGTGTTTGAGTTTAATGCCACCAGGTACTCCACCGATTGGCTATGCATCGCGCTTCTGGTTTCGTTGCTATCCGGGCAGGCAGCTGAGTGGGCCACGGCAGTTCTCCGGGCGGATACAGACACCGCACACTCATATAATGAGTTCACCCGCCAACTCAAACTCACGTCTCGAACATCCAGCGGGTGAGGTGGAGACCGACACCAAACTCTACCATCTGCGGCAGGGAGGATCGTTCATGAGCCGGTATGCCGCTGAGTTCCGGACCCCCGCTGTGCAGACCGACTGGGGAGGGACATCCTTCTACGAGGGACTGGCTCCACGCATAAAAGGCGAGCTCGCCGGGCGAGAGCTTCCTGCTACACTGGAGGGGATGATCCAGCTCTCCCTCCGTATCGATCAGCACCTCCTCTCTCGCCCAAAGCCAGCCCCGAGGACCCTGCCGCCTGCACCCACCTTCTCCTACACCACACCACGACCACCTACTGCTCTCACCACCACCACTACTGGACCTGTCGGATCTCCACCTCTTGCCGTGGTTGACACCAGCGCCACCATCTCCCGTCTCACGGTCCAGGTAATCCTCCAATTTGGCCACAAATGAGTTTGAAGTACGGCGTTCATCGATTCTGGTGCCGCTGGTAACTTCATTGACTCCACCTATGCCAAAGAATTGGGAATGAAGATCGAGGCGTTATACCAGCCGGTTAAAATCACTTCAGCCACCCACCTTCCATCTCATCGTCCTTACGATCTGGCTATAGAGCTCCAGCCGGGTTCCGCTCCCCCCGCGGCCACCTCTACTCCCTCCTTGACGTATCCTCGGCCCAACAGTTGGCCCGTAAGTGTCGGGGACGTCCAGGACGGTTGTTTAAAGTAGGTGACAAGGTCTGGCTCTCAACCAAGAATCTCCATCTCCACACAGAGTCCCGGAAACTTTCACCAAGATTCATCAGCCCATACCGCATCAATCTACAGATCAACCCTGTCACCTACCAGCTCCAGCTGCCTGCGGCTCTCCGGATCCACCCAGTATTCCATATTTCGCAACTAAAACCCTTCACCACTTTACCTATGGTTACAACGACCCCCCCCGCTCCTCCACTCACAATGTAAAGCTACTTCATTGGCCTGAGAACTCTAAAGAGGTCTGGCGTATGTCAGGGGCAAACTCTTGTACTAATTCATCTCTTCCTGCATTAGCTTTATTTAAATTACCCCTCTGCATTTCATTGAATACTCAATTTTAAAATCCTGTAGTGAAGACAGATCACAGATGTGTTTGGGAATAGAATTCCAGAGTGTAGGGGCAGAAATATTAAATGCTTGTCCTCCGAATATTGCTAATCTATGGCGAGAAATTAACAGTAGACCATCATCTGCAGATCGGAGAGTGCGAACAGGGAAATAAGTATGAATAAGATCGGAAATAGATGGGGGGGGGCAAGACCATGCAGTGCTTTGAATGTGATAAGGAGAATCTTGTTTTGAATGTGGGAGCAAACGGGTAGCCAATGAAGTCTGTGTAGGATGGGAGAGATGTGTAACGATTTCTTTGAATAAGTGAAGACCCTAGTAGCAGAGTTCTGAATGTATTGGAGCTTATTCAATGTTGTATTTGGTAGACCATAAAAAAGAGAATAACAGTAGTCAAGTCGAGAAGTAATTAAAGTGTAAACCAGTGTCTCAGCATCCTTGATGTCTAAAAAGGGCCGTAGACGAGCTATATTGCAGATGTGATAGAAGGCAGATTTAGTAAGTGACAAAATATAAGGTAGCAAGAAAAGATAGGAGTAAAAAGTTTTTTTACAGTGGTGGAAGGTCTAACCAAGGTACCGGAAATGTTAACAGTATCAGTACAGAAAGAAGCAACGTTTTTAGGTGAACCAACAAGTAGAACAGTAGTTTTATCAGTATTGAGCTTGAGCCGGGTTACTGGTCATCCAGGCATTTATGTCATCAATACACACTTAAATGGAGTTAGTGGAAAAGGGATGGTGGTGTCGAAAACTGATATAGAGTTGAGGTTCGTCTGCATAACAGTGGAAAATGAGACCGTGACAGCGGATGATTTTACCTAGAGGAAGCATGTAGATGATGAACAGTACTGGGCCAAGAACAGAACCCTAAGAAACCCCATGAGAAACGTCTCGGGTTACTTTGTTGTAACCCTGTTCCCTGAAAAGGCGGGAACGAGATGCTGCGTGAAAACGCTATGGGAATATCTTTTCGTGTTGCCGGTTGTGAAGCATGTGTGTACCAAACACGCCAAATTTTGGCTTATATAACCTCGGTCAGGTGACGTCATCTGATTAGATGCACCTGCAGGTTATAAATAGGAGTGAGCCGGCAACATTCCTCAGATTGATTGTCTGAACGGACGTACGGTCACGTGGGCAGTGCGGCATTGGGACGCAGCATCTCGTTCCAGCCTTTTCAGGGAACAGGGTTACAACAAAGTAACCCCAGACGTTCCCTTTCAAAGGCTACACTCGATGCTGCGTGAAAACGCTATGGGAACGAGAGTACCAACGTCGCCGCACTGCAAGTGTCTGGACCCCGCATTGTGTAGCGTGTGCGCACAAGGCTGAGAGGTCTCAGAACTATGTCTGGGAAGCTGACTCAAGGACTCATGAGTCCGGAGTGACAGGAACATCCAGACTATAAAATCTAATAAATGTGTGCGGAGAGGACCAGCCCGCCGTGTCACACACTTGTTGCAGGGGAATACCTCTTGCTAGTGCAATAGATGAAGCAATCCCCCTGGTTGAATGAGCCCTGATTCCTAGAGGCGAAGTGAGCCCACGCGCCTCATAGGAGAGAGCAATAGCATCTCTCACCCAATGTGACATGGTCTGCGTAGTAGCGGCCGCCCCCCGGTTGCGGCCTCCATAGCAAATAAAGAGCTGCTCTGATCTACGCCACTGGCAGGTGCGGTGGACGTAAATCCGAAGAGCACGTACTGGACATAATAGGTGAAGTTTCTCCTGCTCCGAAGCTGTAAAAGGCGGAGGACAGAAGGCTTCAAGAACAACAGGGTGCATGTTTGAAAATGGAACTTTCGGAAGATAGTTCGGGTGAGGATGCAGAATGGCCTTGACTAGCCCAGGGGCAAAGTCCAGGCAGGATGGGGAGACTGACAAGGCGCGCAGATCCCCAATCCTCTTGAGAGAGGTAATGGCCATAAGAAAAACCATCTTAAGAGTCAGAAGCCTGTCAGGCGCTGACTCTAGCGGTTCGAAAGGAGTGTCAATTAGACCTTCGAGCACGATAGATAAATCCCATGAAGGGGTCGTGGCTCTAGTGGGTGGCCTAAACCGTTTAGCTCCACGAATAAAACGGGCAACTAAAGGGTGTTTTCCCACAGTAATCCCCTCGATTATAACGTGGCAGGCTGAGATAGCGGCCACGTACGTCCTAAGGGTACTAGGGCACAAGCCCGAGGACAACTTATCTTGCAGGAACTTCAGCACTGAAACAATTTGGCAGTGGACTGGGTCTACCTGCTTCGTCATGCACCAACTTTCAAAAACATTCCATTTGAGGGCATAAGCTTTTCTAGTGGAGGGAGCTCTAGCGGCTAGAATAGTGTCAATAACGCTGGCTGGGAGACCAGCTTGACTTAGTTGGTCCCGTTCAGGGGCCAAACGTGAAGGTTCCAAAGCTCCAGTCGGGGATGAAATATTGTCCCCTGTGCCTGAGACAGAAGATCCCTCCTCACTGGAATCATCCAAGGTGAGCCATCGAGGAGAGATATTAGATCCGAGAACCATACTCTGGCCGGCCAACGGGGCGCTATCAGTAAGAGGCGCAAACCGTGTTGACGGACCCTCGCCAGGACTCCCGGGAGCAGAGATATTGGCGGAAACGCATAAAGGCGTAAATTGGGCCACGTATGGGCCATCGCGTCCAGACCCAGGGGAGCTGGATGAGTCAGAGAGTAGTAGAGGGGACATTGTGCTGTCTCTTGGGAGGCAAAGAGGTCCACCTCTGCTGTAAAGAATCTTTCCCAGATTTGACTGACTATGTCAGGGTGGAGTTTCCATTCCCCGTTTGTCACAGCTTATCTGGACAGTAAATCTGCTTCCACATTCATGAATGTAAATCGCCCTGAGGGACAGGAACTTGTCCTGTGCCCAGAGCAAAACCTGATGCGCTAGCTCGTTCAAGCGGCGCGAGTGCAGTCCGCCCTGGCGATTTATATAGGAGACTACCGATGTGTTGTCCACCCGCACTAGAACATGGTAGCCTCTCAGCTGCTGGAGGAAGTGCTGTAGGGCCAAAAATAGAGCCATCATTTCGAGGCAATTGATGTGCCATGCGAGAAGATGACCTCTCCAGCGCCCTTGAGCTGGACGGCCATCCAAGACCGCACCCCAGCCGGGAAGGGAACCGTCTGTCATTAGCATTTTGCGACGACAAGACGGACCTAGAGTGGGACCCAAGGTGAGAAACTGGGGTCTGAACCACATAGAAAGGGTGCAACGTCCTTCGAGCGTAACCCTTATTCGCCTTCGGGGATTGGCCCTTGTATGAAATCCCCTGGCTCTTAGCCACAACTGAAAAGCTCTCATGTGCAGAAGGCCCAAAGGTATCACCGTGGATGCAGCTGCCATGAGGCCTAAACATTTTTGAAAGTGATAAATAGTCACTTCCTGGTCTAGTCTGATTTCCTTGAGGGCGCTGAGGATGGATTCGACACGAGCGGGAGACAATTGTGCCCGCATAGTGATCGAATCCCATCTGACACCCAAGTATGTTGTCCTCTGAGCCGGAACGAGAACGCTTTTGGTGGCGTTGAGTCTCAATCCCAGCGAATGGAGATGAGCTAGGACGACATCGCGATGTCAGAGCGCTAGCTGCTGAGACTGGGCCAGGATTAGCCAGTCGTCTATGTAATTGAGAATACGGATGCCCTGGAGTCGCAAGGGAGCCAGGACAGCATCCATACATTTTGTATATGTGCGGGGTGACAGAGCTAGACCGAATGGAAGGACCTGATACTGGTAAGCTTCTCCCCCGAAAGCGAACCTCAGGAACTTCCTGTGTTGTGGCAAAACTTTTATGTGGAAGTATGCGTCCTTTAAATCTATCGTCACGAACCAATCTTCTGGTTGGATTTGCGAGACAATCATATTGATGGTTAAAATCTTGAATCTGTACTTTTTAAGATAGCGGTTCAACCCGCGAAGATCCAAAATCGGACGCAGCCCCCCGCCTTTCTTGGGGACCAGAAAGTAGCGACTGTAGTAGCCTGACTCCCTGTCTGGAGGAGGAACCTGTTCTATGGCTCCCTTCTCCAGCAACGCCTGGAGTTCGGAGTTTAGCAGATACGCTCTCCCCCCTATCACGGAAGTGTAGACCACACCGTTGAAACGCGGAGGGCGATGAGCAAACTGAATCCTGTAGCCTTTCTCTACAGTCTTTAGCACCCAGGGAGATATGCCTGGCAGTAGCTTCCACGCTGCCAGTTTCTCCGAAAGGGGTACAAGTTTTAGTGCGCGGGGGGGTGTTAGTGGTTCGGCATCCTGGAATATAGCAGGATAAAACCGAGGCACTAACATATCTCTGGAGGTTGGTGAGGTCCGAAACACTAGAAGCGGCGGAAACTGAACACCGACCCCCTGGGGGTGTCCGGGGGGCATGCTCTTATAGGAAAGAGCGTTGAGTGCCGTTCCCCGGGGGGGATCACCCCCACAGTCCTGGGCACGTAGGCTTTCAGGACTGTGGACAGTGCGGCGATCTGATCTTTTGGAGGCAGCCTGTGAGGGGCGACGAGCCGTACCCCAGTCCTTACGGGGGGGTGCCCGGCTGCTGACGCTCTCTTTCTGTGCCTCTCGCCTGGTGAGATTCAGATCTGGTCGAGGCTGGGTGGCCGAGGGCCTTGACTCTTGAGCACGGCGTGGGAGAAATTTCCCAAAAGCCTGTTCATACAATTTAGCTTCTCGGAACCTAGTGGCGACGGAATTTACAGCGTCGCCAAATAGGCCGGAAGGTGAGACAGGGGCATCAAGGAGGAATCTTCGAGGATCCTTGTCCTTGATGCCTGTCAGGTTTAACCACAGGTGCCTTTCAGCGGTCACCAAGGAGGCCATGGAACGGCCGATTGCACGGGCTGTCTGTTTAGTCGCACGCAGGGATAAATCAGTAGCCCGGCGTAATTCATTGAATGCGTCATGATTCAGTGTGCCACTCGTGCTCAAATCTTTCAGTAGATCAGCCTGATACGCCTGCAAAACTGCCATGGTGTGCAAGGAAGTGCCGGCCTGACCTGCTGCTTGGAACACTTTCCCTACGAGGGTAGAAGAAGTTCTACACGGCTTGGAGGGAAGTGTTGGTTTCTTTAATGAGGATGATGTTCCAGGAGAGAGATAGCCCGCAAGCGTCTCTTCTATCTGGGGCATCACCACATAACCTTGTGCTTTTGCATCAACGATGTTCGAATAAAACGAAGTCGATGGTACAAAAATACGGGAAGAAAAAGGATTTCTCCAAGAACGAGATAACTCGTTGTGGAGGTCATCAAAAAATGGGAGAGAGCGGTGTTTTGGCTCCATCTCCTGGCCACCCGACAGAAATCTGTCATCTAATTTAGATTGTTTTGGGTGAGCCTGCTCCTGTGGCCAGTCAATATGCAGTCGTTCGACTGCACGCGTTATAACTTCTAGCAATTCCTCATATTCTCTCTCATCTTTTGAGGAGCGTTCTGAGGAAGCAACTTCCATTTCCACAAAAGCAGGAGAACGAGTCTCTTCAACACACCCGCGAGAAGCACCGGAGTGCGCTTGTGAAGTGGAAGGAGAGACATCGGGATCGGGGGAGAGGGCGAGAGAAAGGAGGGACTCCGTCTCTCGCTCCTCGGCCAGATCTGCTTGTGATCCCCATGAGTGCAGCGCGGCTCGTGGTTCCCTAAAGAACGCGAGACGCGCGCGAAGCAGCTTCATGGGGAGAAGATCACAGTGCTCACACTCTCCATTAAGCCCTTCGAGAGCGTGCTTTTCACCCAAACATTCGAAGCAGAATGTGTGCATATCGCCCTCCGAAGGGAAATTTTCACAAGGAGGGGGACATCTAGTTCTAAACTCCGCCATACTATCTGGTGAGTTTTATGAGATTTAATTCTGCTTATTTTGTATTTTTTTTATGCTTGCTGACACACAGACGCGCACAATGCGGTGAAGAAAAAGATCTGAGGAATGTTGCCGGCTCACTCCTATTTATAACCTGCAGGTGCATCTAATCAGATGACGTCACCTGACCGAGGTTATATAATCCAAAATTTGGCGTGTTTGGTACACACATGCTTCACAACCAGCAATACGAAAAAATATTCCCATAGCGTTTTCAGGCAGCATCGAGTGTAGCCTTTGAAAGGGAACAGAATAGTATCCTGGCGGATAGTGGGCAATATAATGTTGACGGTCAGACAGATAGGAAGTGAACCAAGCTCAAAATAAGGGTTAATGGTTAATAGAATCGAAAAAATATTACATTGATTTGGGTGGACAATACAAGAGAATTGCAATTATAGAAAATGTACCAGAGATTTTGAGAACTAGGTATTCAAATGTTGAAGTTGCATGAAAGTCAACGGCAGCCAGACCGCCACCCCTATATGTCAGATGGGGTTTGGCCAGGTAGCTGTATCCAAAGGGGGTGATTTCAGGCTCCATAGGTGAGATAGCGAGTAGCTCAGTGCCATTACAACAATGCAGCCACATAATAAGCCCAGTGTTAGAACTCTAAGCAGAGCAGGTAAAGGAACTTTGCGAGTGGTAAAAGAGATGGTTGGATGACATACTGTACGTGCACTACAGCCGCACGTAACATAATCCTCAGTGAGATAACATAAACAATCCAGCAATTCAGATGTTCAGAAGAGGAGAGGAAACAATGGACGAGAAGCAAAACGCAACAAAAACAAAACAAAGACGTAAACGTCCAAACAAAACAACAAAAGCTGCAGCAAAACGCACACAACGTACTCAACAGAGAAAACAAAACATGAGAAACGTTCCAGCAAGTAGTGGCAGCCAAACACGCACAGCGTACTCTCGCCGGAAATGGAAGAACATATGTAAATTATGTCATAAACTAAAATATGTTATTTTTTATATGTATATAACAATATATTTATTGTTTAAAGTAGACTACATTTAGCTTTGATGACAGTTTGGCATGCTTGTGGCATTCTCTCATTGGATTCCTGAGGTAGTCACCTGGAATGGTTTTTCAGCTGCCAGGTATGCCTTGTCAAGAGTTAATATGTGAAAATATATTGACTTATTCATGCATTTTAGTCCATTAGCTGCATTGTGCAGAGGAAGGGTGGGTACAGAGTCAATAGAACTATAAGTGCTACTACAACTACTGCACAAATCCATGTTATGGCAAGTGACACTAAGTTAAATAAAGAAAAACAATGGTCCACCATTGCTTTAAAAATTAAAGTCAATCTGAAAAATATTAGTGAAATTAAAAAAAATTATAATAATCTAATGCTATGATGAAACTGGTTCTGGGGTCCCAAGCAGTTGCCTGACTTTCCTGCTGACAAGCAGCACCTCTTAAGGTACAAAGAATACACAGTGGAAGGCGTATTTCAGCTGGAGAATCATTACACACTTTGTAGAGCTTAAATAACTCTGTGAAGAGCAATCTTGCAGAGGAAAGGACATTGAGTTTCAGATTAATTTTGTATCACAATTTTAAATGGATCAGTGACAGTAAGTAAGCAGCACAAGAATAAATAATTATCAGCAAAAATGAATAATGTACAAAAGAAACGCAATATGAATGTGATCATCACTGAGATAAAGAGCATTAGCAGGAAGATACATGATATGATGTCTCTGATTCAGAGACACAGAACATTACTATTAACAGAACATCCACACATTCGTAGAGAATCAAAGAGTGAAAAAAGAAAAAAAACAAATCACAGACCACACCCACCTCAGTGTGAATATAAATAGAGACAGAAGTGAGCAAGTATAAGGAAAGCACTGCGTAGTTTAACTTCCTTTCTTGAAAACAGAACATGTATTAACATGTATATATTTAACTACAGCTCATATACAGAATCACTCTGAGAGCTGCAGCAGAGACACATCAGACCTGAGCATCACACAGACTGAAGAGCGATCAGATAAAGCAAAGAGAATATGAGAGAAAGTGTTTATGAAAATCCAGAGATTTCAGCAAACAACAGATCAGCTGACTTAAAGCAGTCATACAAAGACATGTTTCTAAATGAAGATGTTCCTGAGATGCGGGTGACCCGTAGCAGAACTATGACTTCAGGTACAGTAGTAGACACAGAGACAAATAATAATAGATAAATAATATATGATGCTTGTAATTGCAAGTTTGCATTTATGTAGAAATTCCTTCTGATCTCTATGGCAGAATTATATACATCACTTTTGTGCACTTACGTTTGCAAAATGGTTTGGACTGGGTTCATCATTTTGCAGTATATTATATTATATTTTATTTGATCCCTAGGAATAGTCTTCACAGTGCTACCCTGTGTAATCACCTGACCATTTCTATGAGTCAAGTGTGAACTTATGAAAGCCAACTTTCTATTAAAGGGCAAGATTCAAATTTTCTCTGTTTGCTTGTTTATTAGCTTTATTCATTTATTTATTGATCCATTTATTTTAAATATAAAGCAATTTATTTAATAAAGTGATGGGTACAGTACTATTACTGTATAGTGCTTTTGTGGATGTGTCATATCATCATGTGGGATAACTTGGTCTTCCTTATCAAGCATTTCGATCATTTCTGAAATGGCCACAGTCCAATAATGCAAGTCTGAAAAGTATCTGTAAAGTGCTTTAGTCCATAGGACCATTCTGGTACCATGCCAGGTTTACTTTCAGTACTAAATACATTAAACAGAAAAGTTGTTACTCTTTTGTCCGATTTAAAAACTAAAAACCTTAGGGTTTAGCTGATTGGACAATCTTTCTTTATTTGTCCTACTTTTTGGTTCTCTCGATAATGATTGAAAATCCTTTTGATGATCCAACAAACAAGCTGAGCTTACACTGCCATCCCATAAGCTGGCACCTAAAAAAGGAATAATATTGTACAATTAAGTATAAATGTGACTGTTACTATAAGGCCTAGCAGACTAGTAAAATAGTACTTTCGGACTTATATACATAATCACGCTGATCTACGAGTGGTGTTCAAGTCAAAGCAGGTCTTGTGGTAAATTCTCTGGAACAAAGCGTTAAACTGATCTGATTTTACCAATAAAAATCATGGTTTAAAAAAAAAAAAAAAAAAAAGGTATTTTGTTCTTTCAAAACCATGCACAACCTCATATATAGAGAAAAAAATAGAGAGAGAAATAAAGGAAGCTTTTACTTTTGAATGTGTTCAAGGTCCCTATCTAGATTAATTATATGTAATAAAGTGAAATATTTCAAGCCTTTTTTTTATTTCTATCTTTGATTCAATGGATACATGTTTAATACTTCTGTAACATTATTTCCTGTTTTATCTCCATTCATTTTCTCTTTAATGGTGTTGGTGCTGTGAAAGAGATTAAAAATATATAATGTTTCACACACAAAAAAAACAAAACAATTGAAAGTCAGTTTTAGTTTATTTCACTTACATATCAACAATATACATATCGTATTTCATGTTACTTTCTCCCAATTATAATTCTGAGAGAAATGTTGTACTATTATATTGGTATATTTTACAGCTTTAGTTACTAGCACTTGGCACTTTCATGTCATCAAAAGCAAATTCAATAGTAGTACTATTGCATTTCAAATATATTTTAGAACGTCATGTGCTTAAGACTTTAACTTGAGTAAAATGTTTGAGGTTTTTTTTTTTTAAACAAAGCTATGCAGCATTATACTGCTACTGTAATTAACCTGCCTGCCTGTAATACTGTTAAGCAAGACTGGAGCTGTACTGGACTCAGAGCTCTGCTCTCCGCTGTGTTAATTCAAATTTCAAATTCAAATTTTATTTGTCACATACACAAACATACACAGTACGAAATGTAGTGAAATGCATTTTACGGCTGCCATTGACCCTAGAAGAGAATTAAGTTTACAAATAAGAAATAAATATGAATAAAAGAAATACGATAGAAATTAAATAAAAATTAAATTAAACTAGGAAAAATAGAACTAAAAATAAAAATAGAAATGTGCTAGGAAAAAAAAATAGAACTAAAAATAAAAATAGAAATATGATGTGCAAAAATAGAAATCTACTGTACAAATTGAAATATACTGTGCTGTGTGTGCAAATATGCATAGAATAAAGTGACTTTGTGCAGAGGTTATTAAAGTGTCTTTGTGCACTGGTCCAGAATGTAAACGTAAAACTGTAAAATGTAGTGTAGTTGTGAAGGTAGGTGTGCAAAGTTATTAAAGTGTCTTTGTGCAATGGTCCAGGATGTAAGCGTACGACATGTAGTGTATATATGAAGGAAGGTGAGCATGTAATTGTCCATAGTGTTCATGGATGTAAGAAGATTGATGGATTTGATCAATTATGAAAAAGATGAAAAGATTGTTAGTTCTGCATAGTGGTGTGGTTGTGGTTGAGAGACCTTATCGCCTGCGGGAAGAAGCTCCTCCTCAGTCTCTCTGTGTTGGCCTTCAAGGAGCGGAATCGCTTCCCAGACCGCAACAGAGTAAACAGTCCGTTATTGGGGTGACTGAGGTCCTTCACGATCTTCCTGGCCTTGGTCAAGCACCGCTTGCTGTAGATTGAGTGCAGGTCAGGGAGCTCGATGCGGATGATGCGCTCAGCTGATCGCACCACCCTCTGTAGAGCTCGTCTGTCCTGCATGGTGCTGTTCCCGAACCAGGTCGTGATATTTCCCGTCAGGATGCTCTCTATGGTGCAGGAGTAGAAATTCCTGAGCACCTTGGAGGGCAGTCTAAAGTCTCTCAAGCGTCTGAGGTGGTAGAGACGCTGCCGGGCCTTTTTTACCACGGTGTTGATGTGACAGGACCACGCCAGGTCCTGCGTGATGTGAACACCGAGGTATCTGAAGCTGTCCACTCTCTCCACTGGGCTCCTGTTGATGACGGGGGTCTGGTAGTTCCTCACCTGCTTTGTACTAAAGTCCACTATCAGCTCCTTTGTCTTACTGACGTTCAGGAGGAGATTGTTTCTCTGGCACCAGTTCTCCAGATTTCCAACCTCCTCCAGGTAGGCCGTCTCATCGTTGTTCGTGATCAGGCCCACCACAACAGTGTCGTCAGCGAACTTGATGATGGTGGTGGAGCTGGTAGTGGCCACGCAGTCGTGGGTGTACAGAGAGTACAGCAGGGGGCTCAGAACACAACCCTGGGGGGCTCCAGTGCTGAGAGTGAGGGAGGCTGAGAGATGTCCGCCCATCCTTACTGCCTGTGGTCTGCCAGTCAGAAAATTGGAGATCCACTGACACATTGATGAGCTGAGTCCCAGGTGCTCCAGCTTGGTGGTAAGTGTGGAGGGAATTATGGTATTAAATGCAGAACTGTAGTCGATGAAGAGCATTTTCACATAATTCCCCCTCTGAGTGTCCAGGTGAGTGAGAGATGTATGAAGGAGATGAGAGATTGCATCGTCCGTGGAACGGTTTGTACGATAAGCGAACTGTAGTGGGTCTAGTGTGTCTGGTAGTGAAGAGATGATGAAGTCTCTGACCAGGCGTTCAAAGCACTTCATCACTACTGAAGTGAGGGCTACAGGGCGATAATCATTGAGGGAAGCAGGATGAGGTTTCTTTGGGACAGGAACAATGATGGACTCTTTGAAGCATGTGGGGATCACCGACTGAGATAAAGAGATGTTGAATATCTCAGAGAACACATGTGCTAGCTGGTCTGCGCAGGCTCTGAGAATACGGCCTGAGATGCCGTCTGGTCCTGCTGCTTTCCTGGTGTTCACTCTCTTGAAGGCTCTCCTCACATCATGCTTAGTGATGATGAACGCGCTTCCGGTGCTGGCAGTGTCTTCCTGTCTGCAGCCGTTAGCGCCGCTAGCATTAGCATCGCTAGCGTCTTTAGCTGCAGCCTTGAAGCGAGCATAGAAGGTGTTCAGCTCGTCTGCCAGAGACACGTCTGCGTTTATCATACCGGATGTTGGTGCTTTATAATCCGTTATTGTTCTTAATCCCTGCCACAGGCTCCTAGAGTCACTCTGTTGGAGCTGTGACTCTAGTTTCCTCCCGTAGCGCTGCTTCGCCTCTTTCACCGCCTTCCGGACGCTGTATGACGCAGCCTTATATGGTTCCATGTCCCCCGACGCGAGTCCCGTGTTGTAGGCAGCGGTGCGAGATCTCAGAGCGTCGCGGATGGTTTTATCCACCCACGGCTTCTGGTTGGGAAACGTTTTAATAGTCTTTTTTTCTACGGTATCGTCCGCTAGTTTCCCGATGAATCCCACAACCGCTTCCGTAAACACGCTGACGTCACCATCGGAGCTGTTTCTGAACATGTCCCAGTCTGCGTCATCGAGTGCGTCCTGTAACGCGGCCACCGATTGGTCCGTCCAGCACGCGACCTCCCTCTGAACCGGAACTTCCTGTTTCAGCCTTTGTTTGTATTTTGGCATGAGGAAGATGGCGGCGTGGTCGGATTTACCAAACGGTGGACAAGATTGTGCCTTGTAGCCGTCCTTGACCGTTGTATAGCAGTGATCCAGTGTCCTTTCGCCCCTGGTGGGGCAGGTGATGTGCTGATAAAAGTTCGGCACTGCGCGCTTGAGGTTGGCACTGTTAAAGTCCCCCGCCACAATAAGCGCAGTGTCCCGGTGTTGTGTTTGGTGCTGTGTGAGTGCCTCATGCAGCTCGCATAAGGCAGTGTCCGTGTCCGCTTGTGGTGGAATATAAACGGCGCTGATTATGACCGATGTAAACTCCCGAGGAAGGTAAAAAGGACGACACATGATGGACAGTAGTTCCAGGTTGGGTGTGCAGGAGCGTGTGAGAGGAACAACGCTCGTGCTGTTGCACCAGCTGCTGTTCACCATTAAACACACGCCGCCTCCCCTTGACTTCCCCGAGTCCCGCGTCCTGTCCATGCGGTGAACCGAGAAGAACTCGGCCGGCTGAATGGCGTGGTCCGGCACCGCTGGGTTCAGCCATGTCTCGGTGAAACAGAGGAGATTGCAGTCCCGAATGTCTCTCTGGAACTTTATCCTGGCCCTGAGTTCATCGAGTTTGTTCTCCAGTGACTGGACGTTGGCGAGCAGGATGCTAGGCAGAGGTGTGCGGTGTGCACGGGCTTTCAGCCTGTTCCTGACGCCGGCTCGTTTCCCTCGAGGCCGCCGCTTCGCGTCGCGTCCTTTGTTGTCCCTCAGGATCTCACTCGGCCAGCTCGGATCCGGAGTTAAAAACGTCGAATTGTGAGTACATTGTATACCAATAGAAACAAGAGTGTCTCTATCATAACTAATGTACCCCATGGTGGTAATTTTGCCGGTTTTAAAACGCTGTAAACTAACTTAAAGAACAAAAACAGAGAAAAGGTGGTCGGAGCAGTCGTGACGGCAGCCGACCTCACCGGCGCCATCTTGGAATATCACTGGTTAATTATAGTGTAAATTTACGACAAAATTTATAGTTGGTTTGTTAGGCATTTATTTTGATTTGTCTAACTAAAACAATCATGTATGTGATTTTTAGAGATATTATTAGGGTAACAACCTTTTTATTATTATGAAATTTACAGGCCACAGAATATTTTTTTAGAGTGTGTAGAACTCATTTAGATGGATAAAAGTGAAAAAAAAATCGAATTTACAACCCATTTCAGTAAACTCTTCTATATCTAAAAAAAAAAAAAAATGAAATCATGTCTTTCCATTTAAAATGCCCTCTTCCCCTTTTCCATGTTTGCTTGTTCCTTTTAAACTTTGTGGTTTTCTTCAACAAGCACCAGAGACATGTTAAACCACAAAGATAAAGATAAGAGTCTTTATTAGAACAAATATATCACAGCAAATAGACATATTGAAAATTTCCGGCTATGCTATGCCATTTCGACTACAAGTGTTTTTAAAATTGAAGTAAATAAATACAGAAGTGTTGAGTTGATATGTTTCCATGTCTTTTTCCCCAGTCTTATGACTGCCCATAGCAAACATTTACCGAATAACAAACATTTACTGAGCGTCAAAAAAGTAGTAATATAACAAATCGAACCAATAATGTTACAAAGCATGAGCACCCCAAGTATGTTGCTCATGTTGCAGTTTTGTTAAAGCAAATCCTTTTCATGAAGACCAAAGAGTCGTTCTCTAAAATACTCCTGAGCTTAGAAACAGGGTTTAAACTGTGGTGAAATATTGAATTTTTCTAAACTGTGCAGGTAAATTAAATATTTCAGCTCCAAAGACAAAAGAGTAAATACAAAACATGAGGTTACCTTTAAACAAAGTAAGCAGCTTGTAAAAATAAATAAATAAAAAGAGCAGCTTATTTCCAACATTAGAGATACTAGTGAACACGATGAGGTTAAATAACAAATGTAATCAGAACTAACCAGAAAAACCTGTGATCCAAAATTGAACAGTGAAGAATGAGGCACTGAGCAGTACAGGCAAAACTAAAGTTCCAAAAAAGTTCCCCACCCCAAACACATACAGTAAATGTCTAAAGTGGCCATAGCTGCAGTTAAGTCAAACTTTAATAAAAGGAGTGAACTTTAAATTACATGAAAAAATAACAAGTAAATGTGTTCTTTTTGGTATAAATGCTAGGATTTCTGCAACCTCAATGCCAAAACCAATCTTTTAAGGAACTATACTGCAGTCCTAACATGGAATTTACAGTGATATACTGTAGATTGTGAATGTGTGAAAGACAGACTTCCCCTTTTCTATTGTGAGGTGTTATTTTTTCAAGGTGTAACTTTTTTACAGTGGTTTTCTTGAAATAGAACAAGGCCTTTCTTAGAAAATAAACAATCAACTAAAAATGAACAGAATTAAAGAGAAGTGCACATTTAGGTGCTACTGCGACCTCACCTCTTAATCCTTATTTTCATTCATTTTTGGCTCACACTTATAATGTTCCCAGTCACTTTTGACCAGAGCATTTTATTTAATTATAAATCCACAACAGTAAATATATTATCACATAATGTTTTACTAGATTTTTTTTATCAACTTGGGTTCCTGTGAACATTTCATGTTTTTAACTTTTATTTGCTTTGTATGTCCTGCAGGCCTCATTTACCTGAGCTCATATCGCTAGTTTTTTTTAGATAAATAACAACTTTTGTGTCAAACCTGACCAGTAGGATTTATTTATTGAAAATTAAAGCCTAAACATATACAGTTAAAACTTAAATATATTACAAATACACTGTATGAACCACTTTACAATTTAACAGTAACATTAAATTACCTTTACAATCATTCTTATTGTTATTGGGACATGTTAGTTCTGTTTATTTATTTTTTTATTATTATTTTATCACAACACCATTGTGAATATGTAAACAATACAAAACAGACATGTCTCTGTAACCATCCCCATTAGGAGGAGGCACAACATGCAGCAGGTGTCACAAAGTGACTGCAGTGTGTGTGCCTCTGCTGTGTGCTTTCCTGATGACTGCTGTCACTGTTCTGGGGATCAAATTCAACACTATTAATAAAGACAAAGAGGATCTCCAGAAGCTTTCAAAACTTGGTGGGTAATGCATTAGTACAAAACTGTGCAATAGTCTCAGAAGAATCAGTATCAAGTACATTAGTAATTAAGTTATGCAATAGCATGTCTTAGCCATGTGACTTTAATTGCTGTAAATCTGTATGACAGCCACCTTTTAAGTTAAAAAAAAAATGCATTGACACTTTTTTAACTAAAGCATTACAGTATTATAGAAAAGCAATTAATAATCGGTTGTAATCTGACAGATTGTCTGTCACTACCTCAAGATGATTATTTTATAAACACATTTATTGTTTAAGTGTTTCATTCCGCTTATTTGGCAATGAACATCACACTGTGGGTTTCGCACTGACTTTAAGACTCCTAATAATCTCTTTATAATTTATTTTTTTTTTAAATCCAAATATTAAGGGGAACAGTGGCTCAATGGCTGGCACATTCGCACATTTAGCGGTGTAAATGTTCTTTCTGTGCTTTCTGGGCTTTCTCCAATAATCTGACTTTATCCCACAGCTCAATTGGTCTTTCCAAATTGTGCCTGTAGTGTAAGATTGGGTGTGTGAGTGTGTGCCTGTGCCCTTCACCCTGTCCAGGATATTCCTAATCTTGTGCCCTTCTGCTGGTATGCAAATTTAAGCAACACATTTTGACCCTTCCAAAATCCAGAATTCATCAATGTTGTGGTTTATTTATTTATTTATTTATTTATTTATTTATTTTATTTTATCTTTTTGTAATAATTGTAAAATGTATAGGCCTACCTATTAGCCAAAAAAATAAATCATTCCAAGCAAAACATTGGGGGATGTGCTGTGGCATCGGGCACTAGGATATTGACAGCAGAGCTTTTGATTGATGTTGTTTGTAGGGTGTAGCCTTCTGGCATGTTTGTTCTTATCCAATGGGTGCTCGAAGCCAAATACAGCGGCCTGGTGTTATTTGCCTGGTTGGTAACATATGCAGTGGGCTGTGGTGCACTGGGTGTTCTTATGTCTTTTAACATGACCAACATTGACATTTTTTGGCAACTTTTGATGCCTGGCTTTTTTATGGGATCGAACCAGATGGGCTAACTCTTGCTCTCCACAGGCATACATGAGCCTTGGGTGCCCATGATCCTGTTGGTAGTTTACTGGTATATATAAAAGTGTTAATGTTTTAATGTTATATTTGATCAGTGTGCATATGATTTGGATCCAGGATGGATGTATTTCAGCTCAAGTCTTTACTACATCTCTACTGGGCAGAAGAGCTGGTCTGAGAGCAGACAGGACTGCAGAGAGAGTGGAGCAGACCTGGTGATCATAAACAGCAGTGAGGAACAGGTAAGAGAGAGAGAAAGAGAGAGAGAGAGAGAGAGAGAGAGAGAGAGAGAGAGAAAGAGATTCTAATTTATCCTTATATTTAATAAAACCATGACAGGAATTCATCAGTAAAGTGCTAAGCAGCAGAAAAGCTTGGATCGGTCTGAATGACAGAGACGGTGAGGGAGTATGGAAGTGGGAAGACGATACACCTCTGAGCACAGGGTTAGAAATCACTAAAGTTAAATTTCCCCATGATGATATGTTTCTGACTCTGTATTATTCTGAGAAACAATACCGATTTGATTTCATCTTTCAGGTATTGGGGACAAGGAGAACCAAACACTCTAGCAGGAAATGAAGATTGTGTTATAAGTGGTGAAATGTCTGATTCTGTGTGGAACTGGGCTGATTATCCTTGTGATCGTGAGTTTATGTGGATCTGTGAGAAGACAATCTTTAACTGAACAGCAGTAAATTGGATGTATATGTGTATCTGTGTTGGTGTTGTGTCTGTCACCTGTTTTTCTTTAAATGACTATTTTTTCCATTTAGTTTTGTTTAGGAAATGCTACATATTCAGTGATGAGTAAGAAGAATTAATGAGATTTAATCTCATCAGTCTGCTGTAAAAGTCACTGAGTCACTTTGTACAGTGACGATTTAAAGTACTTATTACATTTGCCTTCCTTTTGGCTTCCTCTCTGTCCTTTTTTTTTTCATTTTTTTTAAATCATGATAAATGGTGTGAAATCACAGTACTACAAGATCACAGGGAAGGAACAGAAAAAAAAAGAATAAAGTGATAATGTAGAACTATTTACCCATTTCTGGTTAGTTTTTATTGCTGCCTTTTAACTATGAAACAGTATTTTAAAGCTTTATACAATAACAATAAACTGAATGACTTATGGATTAATAAGGATTGTGATTAATTAAAGATCCTGAAAATAAACCTGTTTTCAGGTCTCAAAGACAGGCTTGTGCAAATAATCTGGAACTATATTTGTATTTAAAAAGCTTAGAAGCAAGTACAATAAAACCTTGGATTGTGAGTACAGATGTCGCCATTAAGACTGCGCGTGTTTTCCCGTGATATGCCGCAATTTAGCGCGTGGCATGCCGCGACTTGCCCCAGGCAACATTCGGGAATTTAAATAAATGTGTTGTGCTTCACTGAATATCCGCCAAATGGCGCATGGAAGGACTTTATCTAAAAGCCGGACCAAGTACAACAATGAATTGTGTATAAAGTTAACCTAAAATTGTTTCCAATGCTGAAGCAAACATGAATTTTATTCTGTTTTACAACAGATATTTCATAATGAACGTGTGTATATGTGCTTCATCTTATTTTCATAATGATGAAATTAGATGCTCAAATTCGTGCTTTAAAAGTTTCTTATGTAGTTTTTGTAATGTCTTAACAGGGACAAAATAATGAAAGACATGGCAACGCCTCGGTTTAAATAGGATTAAAATTAATTTAATTTCCTGATAGTACGCTATCTGATAGTGTTAACTATGCGAATGTCCGGATTTGTGAATATGCCAACATATCTTATTTAAAACGTTAAATATTGGAAGGGGGAATTGGCAGAATTGAGGGTTTAAAACGATTTAACAAGACTGAGCAGATGTCCTTGCCTAAAATGTATTTCGCCAGCAAAACATAGAATAAATAGAAATAAAATGTTTAATGGTACCAATCAAATCAGACTTCATAATTACTTTGTGTGTAATTCACAAATTTACTGAATATATTATGTTTTTATGTGTATACAGTATGTGTTTGTATGTGAATATATTATATAAGTATGTGTTTGTGCTCATATGTGACATTCATATAAAATGCAGTTCATGATAAGTGTATTGGAAGGATTTCTTGAATTTTGGTAGACCTCCTTTTGTCTACTCAGTGCTCAGCCTGTATTCTGCTTATCCCGCCTGGCCAGGGAACCCCTCACTGATACACACAAGTCAGTGCTCAGTGAGACGTTCAAAGTTTATTGTGGGAGACAGGAGTATATATACGCACATACACAAAGAACCAAAGAAAAGGTGGATGCAGGAGTGTTTACATCCAGTCTTTTAAAAGATAAGGTAAGGAAGAACATAAATTTAGGAGTAGCTCTACATTTACGAGTGTTTAACAGTTTTACGACCTTTAACATAAACTACTATAGAATGTGTTTATTGAAAGTACAGCTTGTGTCGTGAGAAAAGGAAGAAAATCACTCTGTTCTCATGCACACAGAATATAATGAAACACACTAAAAATCAAATATTCCCTACAATTCCCCCTATTTATTCATATGAAATATCGTTGAATAAAACTCAGAGCTTTCAAGAAGTCGGCGGCGGATAATAGGTCATCGGACGCGGCGCAGGAACATAACCTGAAACATACTTATACAAAAGATTGCATGGACCTAAAAGACACAACATTAAAATAAACAAAACCGGTACGACAAGGGAGAGATAAGGAGCCCATTGACCAAACAAAGTATACCAAACTCCCCAGCCTACTTGACCCTTTTCATCATCCTTTAACTGAGAAGCAACCTCGCGCATCTTTTCCAAAGCAGTAGAAATTTTTCCATGTTCATCATCATTAGCTGGAATGTATGTACAACAACTATCACCTACCATAGCACAAACACCCCCTTGGTTTCGTGTGACCAGTGTAAAAGAGACTCTAAATTGAGAAGGGGCACAAATTCCAGCCCAGTTTCCTCCAGGGAGGAAAATGTAAACAGCCTTATCACAAACCCAATACCAATCTGAATAGTGATTAATGGTCCCACGTGGGCCAGGGTGGATTAATAAGCAATTACCTTCAGGACAAGAACCATCTGGAGAATAGGGAAAATATGCTTCACTACACATATCTAGATGCATGTTTCCAAGAAATACAGAGCCATTTCCTATAAAGCAGTAAGAATATTTAAAATTGGGCAAGGTGAAGACCTGGAAAGCAGTGACAAAAGCTCTTTTCCTCGTGCTGAAGCGGAGGAGGCTAATATCTAAAGCGGTAAGTGAATAGTCACAAGGGTTTGAGAAATTATGATCGTAGTGCATCAGTCTGCACCACCAGTCAGACCCTGTTTGATTCAAAAATAAGCTATGTGTTATGTTAGAGTTAATATACTGAGTACCATTTCGACAGTAGGAACTAATACAAACTCGTGCAGCTACTAAGAGAGCTGATTCATTACAAGGTAGGGGTCTCAGTGACGTCTGTCCTACAGCGGAAGGGAAATGTTGGCACACATAACAAGACTCATTGGTATATTGCTTAGCGGTCCAATTAGTGAATCTCCAAAAAACATTATCATGTGGATGAGGTTGCACTATGTACAACAATCCCTTGTTCAAGATTAGGAGGACAAAAAGAAACTTCATCCTAAGGCAGGAGAGGTTTCCACTCTACTCCTAGTGCTGTTCTACAAACTCTACAGGATGGAGTGTGACCAAAAGAATACACAGAAATATAACAGGTTGAGTGCAAACTCATAAATAACTACTAATGGTGAACTATTGCCTTTCTTGACGATACAGTGCTCAGAGTGCGGGCACGCCCAATCTGCACTCGTCCCACCTTACGAGGCGCTAAGACACCACTAGAAATGCTATACTAATAGCAGAAGTAAAGTCGTTCAGTGGCAACCCCAGACGATCTCTCTGTGTCACGTCACTCTCTCTATGTCACATCACGGGTTGGACATCACTGCAGCACGTCTTTAGTCTAGGAAAAAAAAAAATCACACAGACAGAAAGATAATAATACACATGCATTTATTCATCTTTTGGTCTTCAGCCTAGTAGCATGGATCCACTGTGGAAAAAGATCAGTTACGACAGCAGTACGAGTAATTGCGATTATTTCTGCTGGTCCGTCATATTTACAATCTCCCAGTTTTCTGGGGGTCAAAGATTTTACCAGAACAGTATCTCCCACATTAAAAGGATGTGTGTTTTTTTTTTTAGGGTATTAAAGTCACATCAGCAATTTGTTCATAATGTTTAGTTAGAGTATCTATTAGAGCAGCAGAATATTCAGCAATATGTACATCAAGATCAGTTGTTCCTATTGCGGGTTTACCTTACCTCCATGGCACGGGAAAGGGTCTGCCAAATATAATTTCATGTGGGGACATGTGCACGTCTTTTCTTGGTGTCATTCTCATTTCAGCTAGAACAGCAGGTAACAGATCAACCCAGTTTTTACTCCCCATGGTTTGCATTGCTTTAGTCAATTCTTCTTGCAGTGTCCTATTTGTTCTTTCTACTATACCTGATGACTGTGGATGATAAGGAATGTGAAAATACCAGGACAGTGAAAGATATTTACACAAATTCTGTGTTACCTGAGATGTAAAAGGTGTTTCTTTATCTGCGTCAATAGCATGAGGCACGCCATAACAAGGTATTATTTCTTTCGCTAAGACTCGGGTCACCACCTTTGCATTCTCACGAGCACACGGGAAAGCTTCCTCCCACCTAGAAAACTTGTCGACCAAAACCAGAAGATATTTAAATGTGCCACATGCAGGCATATGCGTAAAATCAATTTGCCACTCTGCAAACGGGGCAGTAGGTAATGGAAGACTTTCATGTTTACCTTAACCCTTTGTCACGTTATTCTGAGCACATACCAAACATCTAGATATTAATGAATCAATTGTTCCAAGCATGTTAGCTATGCAAAAGAGTTTTTTCATATCTTCCTTAACCCCCCTTCGAGTTCCACAGTGTTACACATCGCGCGCGAGGAACAGAAGTCAATGAGATGGCAGGCACAACTGACCATTAGCACAATACCATAAACCATCATGAAACAACGTAGGCACCTTGAGCTTGCCAAAAAGAGGAATCATTTGGCGTGGCTGAAGCTTGCAAAGACCATAAATCTACATCGGGAATCAAAGAGCTAGCAAGAAAGGATGTATTGATCAAATCAGAACCAGAGTCAGGAAAGAAAATCTGTTTTTGAGCTCCTTTTTTAGCAATACAATCAGCTAGCGAATTACCTCGCACTTCCATAGAGTCACCAGAAGAATGAGCCTTAGTTTTTACAATAGCGAGAGTACTAGGTAGATGGCATGCGTCTATCAAATCCTGAACTAGAGAAGAATGAGAAATTGGCTTACCCTCAGCAGAACGAAAACCCCTGGATTGCCAGATGCGGCCAAAGTCGTGAGCAATACCAAAAGCGTAACGAGAATCAGTGTATATAGTGACATCTTTTCCCTCAGAAAGAACACATGCATGAGTTAGAGCAAAAAGTTCAGCTGCCTGAGCAGATGAGAAAGGGAGAGAGTAAGCTTCAATGGTTATATCTGGCAATGCACACACAGCATAACCACAGAGAAATTTCCCATCATATGGTTTTTGCTCATACAGTATGAGACACATATTGGATATGTTCTATGACTGTGTAAACAGGAAAAAAACACATGCATTCCGATATTTCGAGATCGGTTTCAGGCCTCCTTCATATGTGGAAATGAATCAGATATAAATCAGATATGTGCTAATGTGATTGTTGTGTAAACAGACAGATCGGATTTCCTAAGGCATTGCGTTCTGTACGTCATTAAAACTGTGACTTCTTCACGGTTTAATGACAAAATGTTATTCTCCGGTGGAAGCGCATGTGAAATTATAACATCGCAGGTGACATGGAAATGGAAAAGCAGCCCTCCCCCACACACACACACCCACACACGCCTTGCGTTGATACTTATTTGGGCAAAATAACATTACAAAATTATATGCTTTGGTGAATGAAGCATATGCGCAGGCTGCAATTATGGCCTTTTTTTCCTCCTCCTCCGTTTCAAAACCATGGTGACGTTTGGCGAACTTTGCATATATCGCAGAGACACTGTAGCGTCAAGTATATTTTACCTTCATCTATCTTGGCTAGTTTGTAGCGCAAGAATCTCCCTTTAAGTATGCGCAATGTTTCAGATGGCATGGCAAGTATAAACACTTGTATCGGATATGAGTCATAGTTGAAAAAACGTGTAAACAGACGGTCAAAAAAATCAGATACAGTGGTGTGAAAAACTATTTGCCCCCTTCCTGATTTCTTATTTTTTTGCATGTTTGTCACACTTAAATGTTTCTGCTCATCAAAAACTGTTAACTATTAGTCAAAGATAACATAATTGAACACAAAATGTAGTTTTTAAATGAAGGTTTACGTTATTAAGGGAGAAAAAAAACCTCCAAATCTACATGGCCCTGTGTGAAAAAGTGATTGCCCCTCTTGTTAAAAAATAAATTAACTGTGGTTTATTACACCTGAGTTCAATTTCTGTAGTCACCCCCAGGCCTGATTACTGCCACACCTGTTTCAATCAAGAAATCACTTAAATAGGAGCTACCTGACACAGAGAAGTAGACCAAAAGCGCCTCAAAAGCTAGACATCATGCCAAGATCCAAAGAAATTCAGGAACAAATGAGAACAAAAGTAATTGAGATCTATCAGTCTGGTAAAGGTTATAAAGCCATTTCTAAAGCTTTGGGACTCCAGCGAACCACAGTGAGAGCCATTATCCACAAATGGCAAACACATGGAACAGTGGTGAACCTTCCCAGAAGTGGCCGGCCGACCAAAATTACCCCAAGAGCGCAGAGACAACTCATCCGAGAGGCCACAAAAGACCCCAGGACAACATCTGAAAAACTGCAGGCCTCACTTGCCTCAATTAAGGTCAGTGTTCACGACCTTAGAGACTGGGCAAAAACGGCCTGCATGGCAGATTTCCAAGGCGCAAACCACTTTTAAGCAAAAAGAACATTAAGGCTCGTCTCAATTTTGCTAAAAAACATCTCAATGATTGCCAAGACTTTTGGGAAAATACCTTGTGGGCCGACGAGACAAAAGTTGAACTTTTTGGAAGGTGCGTGTCCCGTTACATCTGGCGTAAAAGTAACACAGCATTTCAGAAAAAGAACATCATACCAACAGTAAAATATGGTGGTGGTATTGTGATGGTCTGGGGTTGTTTTGCTGCTTCTGGACCTGGAAGGATTGCTGTGATAGATGGAACCATGAATTCTACTGTCTACCAAAAAATCCTGAAGGAGAATGTCCGGCCATCTGTTCGTCAACTTGAGCTGAAGCGATCTTGGGTGCTGCAGAAGGGCAATGACCCAAAACACACCAGCAAATCCACCTCTGAATGGCTGAAGAAAAACTAAATGAAGACTTTGGAGTGGCCTAGTCAAAGTCCTGACCTGAATCCTATTGAGATGTTGTGGCATGACTTTAAAAAGGCGGTTCATGCTAGAAAACCCTCAAATAAAGCTGAATTACAACAATTCTGCAACGATGAGTGGGCCAAAATTCATCCAGAGCGCTGTAAAAGACTCGTTGCAAGTTATCGCAAACGCTTGATTGCAGTTATTGCTGCTAAGGGTGGCCCAACTAGTTATTAGGTTCAGGGGGCAATTACTTTTTCACAAAGGGCCATGTAGGTTTGGATTTTTTTTCTCCCTAAATAATAAAAACCATCATTTAAAAACTGCATTTTGTGTTTACTTGTGTTATCTTTGACTTATATTTAACGGTTTTTGATAAGCAGAAACATTTAAGTGTGACAAACATGCAAAAGAAATCAGGAAGGGGGCAAATAGTTTTTTACACCACTGTATAGGCAACAAATCAGAATTGGGCATCGAGACCTGCAGTGTAAACGAGGCTTATCAAATTAAACCAATAATGTTACAAAGCATGAGCACCCCAAGTATGTTGCTCATGTTGCAGTTTTGTTAAAGCAAATCCTTTTCATGAAGACCAAAGAGTGGTTCCCTAAAATACTCCTGAGCTTGGAAACAGAGTTTAAACTGTGGTGAAATATTAAATATTTCTACACTGTGCAGGTAAATCAAATATGAGAACTCCAAAGACAAAAAAGTAAATACAAAACACAAAGTTATCTTTAAACAAAGTAAGCCACCTGTAAAAAAAAAAAAATAAATAAATAAAAACAGCATCTTATTTCCAATGTTAGAGATACTAGTGAACACAATGAGCTTAAATAACAAATGTAATTAGGACTAAACAGATAAACCTGTGATCTGAAATTGAACATTGAAGCATGAAGCACTGAGCAGTACAGTCGAAATTAAAGTTTCAAAAAAGTTCCCAACCACAAACACATACAGTAAATGTCTAAAGTGGCCATAGCTGCAGTTAAGTCAAACTTTAATAAAAGGAGTGAACTTTAAATTACATAAAAAAAATAACAAGTAAATGTGTTCTTTTTGGTATAAATGCTAGGATTTCTGCAACCTCAATGCTTAAGATATCTTTTAAGGAACTATACTGCAGTCCTAACATGGAATTTACAGTGATATACTGTAGATTGTGAATGTGTGAAAGACAGACTTCCCCTTTTCTATTGTGAGGTGTTATTTTTTCTAACTTTTTTACAGAGGTTTTCTTGAAACAGATCGAGGCCTTTCTTACAAAAGAAACCATCAACTAAAAATGAGCAGAATTAAAGAGAAGTTCACATTTAGGTGCTACTGCGACCTCAGCTCTTAATTCTCATTTTCATTCATTTTTGGCTCACACTTATAATGTTCCCAGTCACTTTTGACCAGAGCATTTTATTTCATTATAAATCCACAATAATGCATATATTATCACATAATGTTTTACTAGTTTTTTTTTTTTTTTTTTTATCAACTTGGGCTCTTTTCATTTCATGTTTTTAACTTTTATTTGCTTTGTATGCCCTGCAGGCCTCATTTACCTACAAATACTAAGATAAAGCCTATTTTACTATTTATCACAGAGAACTTCAAAGACTCGTTGCAAGTTATCGCAAACGCTTGATTGCAGTTATTGCTGCTAAGGGTGGCCCAACTAGTTATTAGGTTCAGGGGGCAATTACTTTTTCACAAAGGGCCATGTAGGTTTGGATTTTTTTTCTCCCTAAATAATAAAAACCATCATTTAAAAACTGCATTTTGTGTTTACTTGTGTTATCTTTGACTTATATTTAACGGTTTTTGATAAGCAGAAACATTTAAGTGTGACAAACATGCAAAAGAAATCAGGAAGGGGGCAAATAGTTTTTTACACCACTGTATAGGCAACAAATCAGAATTGGGCATCGAGACCTGCAGTGTAAACGAGGCTTATCAAATTAAACCAATAATGTTACAAAGCATGAGCACCCCAAGTATGTTGCTCATGTTGCAGTTTTGTTAAAGCAAATCCTTTTCATGAAGACCAAAGAGTGGTTCCCTAAAATACTCCTGAGCTTGGAAACAGAGTTTAAACTGTGGTGAAATATTAAATATTTCTACACTGTGCAGGTAAATCAAATATGAGAACTCCAAAGACAAAAAAGTAAATACAAAACACAAAGTTATCTTTAAACAAAGTAAGCCACCTGTAAAAAAAAAAAAAATAAATAAATATCTTGTTTCCAACGTTAGAGATACTAGTGAACACAATGAGCTTAAATAACAAATGTAATTAGGACTAAACAGATAAACCTGTGATCTGAAATTGAACATTGAAGCATGAAGCACTGAGCAGTACAGTCGAAATTAAAGTTCCAAAAAAGTTCCCCACCACAAACACATACAGTAAATGTCTAAAGTGGCCATAGCTGCAGTTAAGTCAAACTTTAATAAAAGGAGTTAACTTTAAATTACATAAAAAAATAACAAGTAAATGTGTTCTTTTTGGTATAAATGCTAGGATTTCTGCAACCTCAATGCTTAAGATATCTTTTAAGGAACTATACTGCAGTCCTAACATGGAATTTACAGTGATATACTGTAGATTGTGTATGTGTGAAAGACAGACTTCGCCTTTTTCTATTGTGAGGTGTTATTTTTTCTAACTTTTTTACAGAGGTTTTCTTGAAACAGATCGAGGCCTTTCTTACAAAAGAAACCATCAACTAAAAATGAGCAGAATTAAAGAGAAGTTCACATTTAGGTGCTACTGCGACCTCAGCTCTTAATTCTCATTTTCATTCATTTTTGGCTCACACTTATAATGTTCCCAGTCACTTTTGACCAGAGCATTTTATTTCATTATAAATCCACAATAATGCATATATTATCACATAATGTTTTACTAGTTTTTTTTTTTTTTTTTTTATCAACTTGGGCTCTTTTCATTTCATGTTTTTAACTTTTATTTGCTTTGTATGCCCTGCAGGCCTCATTTACCTACAAATACTAAGATAAAGCCTATTTTACTATTTATCACAGAGAACTTCACTGAAATTTTTACCAAAGTCACTTTTTGAAACAAGTTATATTTTATACATTTTATAAACTGTGGCACAAAATGACAACTTTTGTGTCAAACCTGACCAGTAGGATTTATTTTTTGAAAATAAAAGCCTGAACATATACTATAACATATAAACTTAACTATATTACAAATATAATGCTTGGCCCATACACTGTATGAACTACTTTACAATTCAACAGTAAAATTAAATTACCTTTACTGTCATCATTAAGTAGGACATTGTAAACTAATGCATGTGGGTTTGAGATTTGAATAATCAAATAAAGGTGGAAATCAATAGACAGCAGCATCAAACAGTTTGAATTTCATACAGGTTTAGAGGTAACTCACAAATCATAATGACAATTATCGTTAACATATATATCCTAACAGTTACCACCATACCTGACTGAAAATAAACATGTTTACATTGGTGTGTGTGTGTGTGTGTTTCCTGTAGGCCCAAAAATTACACTCACTTAAGCAATCGTCATTTTTAGCTGAGTAGATCTAACATCTGTTAACTCTGCAGCATCTGCCACATTTAGGCCCCTTTGTGCTGTAGTTTCTTTATTTTGATGCCCTCTTCTGCCAACAGATGTTTGGATGTCAACAGATGTCTGAACCATAGAATCTGACATGAAAAACAAATATGTGGTTCCTAGAAAGAGATAAAACTTATAGAAAATGAACCCATGAAATATTGCCCCTGTTTTATGGACTGGTTTTTAGGCAAAAACAAATAAATCAATAATTTTAGGTTTAACATAAATTATATCAGTCCTAATATGTGTTGACCTCCTAGGAACATGCCCAGTAGATTAACAGTTCACCGGCAGTGCAATCATTCTTATTGTTATTAGGACATGTTAGTTCTGTTTGTTTATTTATTTATTATTATTATTATTTTTATTATTATTATTATGTATTTTTTTATCACAACACCATTGTGAATATGTAAACTATACAAAACAGACATGTCTCTGTAACCATCCCCATTAGGAGGAGGCACAACATGCAGCAGGTGTCACAAAGTGACTACAGTGTGTGTGCTGCTGCTGTGTGCTTTTCTGATGGCTGCTGTCACTTTTCTGTGGATCAAATTCAACACCATTAATAAAGACAAAGAGGATCTCCAGAAGCTTTCAAAACTTGGTGAGTAATGCTTTAGTACAAAACTGTGCAATATTCTCAGAAGAATCAGTATCAAGTACATTAGTAATTAAGTTACGCAATAGCATGTCTTAGACATGTGACTTTAATTGCTATGAATCTGTATGACAGCCATCTTTTAAGTTTTAAAAAAAATACATTGACACTTATTCAACTAAAGCATTACAGTATTATAGAAACACAATTAATAATGGGTTGTAATGAGACAGATTGTCTGTCACTACCTCAAGATGATTATTTTATAAACACATTTATTGTTTAAGTGTTTCATTCCGCTTATTTGGCAATGAACATCACACTGTGGGTTTCGCACTGACTTTAAGACTCCTAATAATCTCTTTATAATTTATTTTTTTTTTAAATCCAAATATTAAGGGGAACAGTGGCTCAATGGCTGGCACACTTTCAGGGTTTGGCACTCCCGCAGTGTAAATGTTCTTCCTGTGCTTTATGGGCTTTCTCCAATAATCTGACTTTATCTCACAGTTCAAAGATATGTGATTAAGGCTGATTGGTCTTTCCAAATTGTGCCTGTAGTGTAAGATTGGGTGTGTGAGTGTGTGCCTGTGCCCTTCACCCTGTCCAGGATATTCCTAATCTTGTGCCCTTCTGCTGGTATGCAAATTTAAGCAACACATTTTGACCCTTCCAAAATCCAGAATTCATCAATGTTGTGGTTTATTTATTTATTTATTTATTGATTGATTTATTTATTTGTTGTAATAATTGTTGAATTTATAGGCCTACCTATCAGCCAAAACAATAAAACATTCCAAGCAAAACATTGAGCCCAGTATTGTGTAAGTTCCTATTGTGCCACCTGGGCAGCTCTGCCCTTTGTGGCAAGACTTCAGAAGACCTCTGGGGATGTGCTGTGTCATCTGGCACTAGGATATTGACAGCAGATCTTTTAGTTGCTGTTGGTTGTAGGGTGGAGCCTTCTAACATGTTTGTTCAGCTTATCCCATGGGTGCTCGAAGCCAAATACAGCGGCCTGGTGTTATTTGCCTGGTTGGTCCCATATGCAGTGAGCTGTGGTGCACTGGGTGTTCTTATGTCTTTTAACATGACCAACATTGACATTTTTTGGCCATTTTTAATGCCTGGCTTTTTTATGGGATCGAACCAGATGGGCTAACTCTTGCTCTCCACAGGCATACATGAGCCTTGGGTGCCCATGATCCTGTTGGTAGTTTACTGGTATATATAAAAGTGTTAATGTTTTAATGTTATATTTGATCAGTGTGTATATGATTTGGATCCAGGATGGATGTATTTCAGCTCAAGTCTTTACTACATCTCTACTGGGCAGAAGGGCTGGTCTGAGAGCAGACAGGACTGCAGAGAGAGTGGAGCAGACCTGGTGATCATAAACAGCAGAGAGGAACAGGTAAGAGAGAGAGAGAAAGAGAGAGATCCTAATTTATCCTTATATTTAATAAAACCATGACAGGAATTCATCAGTAAACGGTGAGGGAGTGTGGAAGTGGGAAGACGATACACTGGGTTAGAAATGGTTCTGGGTTAGAAATCACTAAAGTTAAATTTCCCCATGATGATATGTTTCTGACTCTGTATTATTCTGAGAAACAATACAGATTTGATTTCATCTTTTAGGTATTGGGGACACGGAGAACCAAACGTTAAAGCAGGAAATGAAGATTGTGTTATAAGTGGTGAAATGTCTGATTCTGTGTGGAACTGGGCTGATTATTCTTGTGATCGTGAGTTTATGTGGATCTGTGAGAAGACAATCTTTAACTGAACAGCAGTAAATTGAATGTATATGTGTATCTGTGTCGGTGTTTTTCTTCGAGAGACTATTTTTTCAATTTAGTTTTGTTTGGGAAATGCTACATATTTGGTGATGAGTAAGAATGAGAATTAATGAGATTTAATCTCATCAGTCTGCTGTAACTTTCACTTAGTCACTTTGTACTTATTACATTTGCCTTTTGGCGTCCTCTCTGTTCCTTCCCCCCCGCTTTTTTTAAATCATGATAAATGGTGTGAAATCACAGTACTACAAGATCACAGGGAAAGAAACACCAGAACATAAAAAATAAAGTGATAACGTAGAACTATTCACCTGTCTCTGTTTATTTTTTTGTTGCTGCCTTTTAACTATGAAACTGTATTTTAAAGCTTTATACAAGAACAATAAACTGAATAACTTATGGATTAATAAGGATTGTGATTAATTAAGGATCCTGAAAATATACATATGTTTTCAGGTCTCAAAGACAGTCTTGTACAAATAATCTGCAGCTGTATTTGTATTTGTATTTAGAAAGCTTACATTTTATTTTATAAAATTGCATTTTTCAGCATTATACTGTGTTGCATCAAACAATAATTTATTAAAATGCTAATTCTTTATATTTATGTATAATTATTGATACGCTTCCAGAAGAATATGTTTTGTAAAATTTTTTGCTTAAATTGTTTTTTGGTAAAAGCAAAAGATCTGTAGTGTCCATAACCATGACAAATTCATTTTGCAATATTTAAAAAATTTTGAACTTTAGAATAATACACTTTTTCAGGTTCATGTCTTTTCATGTGAAATCTAAATTGGCTAAATGAAATGAATGAAATCTAAATTATCTGAATGACAATTAAGAGTATGAAATCGTATTTAGCAAATGTGTTTCTTTTTTATCTGCTAAACATATAAATTTGTATGCATATTTACAACAAAAAAACATGGATCATTAAGTATTATGAAAAAAGGTGTTATATGATCATATCTGATGAAGATGTATTAAAAGTGTTTGTTAATATCGAGTGCGTACAACAGGAATATTGTATGCATACATTATGTGTTTAATACATGTAGATGTCTAATGTTTTCTTGATATCAAAATACATTCAACAATTCCTGATTGTGATTGTAACAAATGTTAATTTAATTTTGAAATTTAATTAAAATTTGCAAATTAAATGTTTAGAGCCATGTGTGAGACAGAGCATATGCCCCAGTAAATGTAAGTGATTTGATCCACAGCACTGTTCTACAGGTTCACACACTGTGGTCCTTCTGTAACATTTGCTCCATGCAATCTCTCCTACTAATGGGAAAGCTGCCACATAGACTCAAATTAAGTACACCTTTACAGCAGTTTAAAACATAACAGTTGTTATGAAAAAAGTACATTGTACAAATTACTGGGCATTAAATAGGTTTGGTATATGGTATATGGTATACTGTATGGTAACATATGGTATTGGTATTATAATTAAATGCTTAAAAACATGATTTGTAACTTTGTTTATAATGAGGCTTTATATATATATATATATATATATATATATATATATATATATATATATATATATATACAGTATCTCACAAAAGTGAGTACACCCCTCACATTTTTGTAAATATTTTATTATATCTTTTCAACCCTAAAATTTTATTATATCTTTACAACGCTAAAGATATGAAACTTTAATAGAATGTACAGTAAAGTAATCAGTGTACAGCTTGTATAATGATGTAAAGTTGATGTCTCCTCAAAATAACTCAACACACAGCCATTATATCTGAACTGCTGGCAACAAAAGTAAGTACACCCCTAAATGAAAATGCCCTCTTGGGTATGGAGTTCACTAGAGCTTCACAGGTTGCCACGGGAATCCTCTTCCACTTCTCCTTGATTATGTCACAAAGTTGGTGGATGTTAGACACCTTGCGCTTCTCCACCTTCCGTTCGAGGATGCCCCACAGATGCTCAATAGGGTTTAGGTCAGGAGACATGCTTGGCCAGTCCAGCACCTTTACCCTTAGTTTCTTCAGCAAGTCAGTGGTTGTCTTGGAAGTGTGTTTGGGGTCATTATCATGTTGGAATACTGCTCTACGGCCCAGTTTCCGAAGGCAATGGATCATGCTCTTCTTCAGTATGGCACAGTACATGTTGGCATTCATGGTTCCCTCAATGAACTGTAGTTCCCCAGTGCCGGCAGCACTCATGCAGCCACAAACCATGACACTCCCACCACCATGCTTGACTGTAGGCAAGACACATCTGTCTTTGTACTCCTCACCTGGTCGTCGCCACACACGCTTGACACCATCTGAACCAAACAAGTTTATCTTGGTCTCATCAGACCACAGGATGTGGTTCTAGTATTCCATGTCCTTAGTCTGCTTGTCTTCAGCAAACTGTTTGCGGGCTTTCTAGTGCCCCATCTTTAGAAGAGGCTTTCTTCTGGGACGATAGCCATGCAGACCAATTTGATGCAGTGTGCGGCATATATTTTGAGCACTGACAGGCTGACTCCACATCCCTTCAACCTCTGCAGCAATGCTGGCAGCACTTACACATCTATTTTCAAAAGCCACCCTCTGGGCGTGACGCTGGGCACCTGCAGTCAACTTCTTTGGTCTACCATGGCTGGGCCTGTTCTGAGTGGAACCTGTCCTTTTAAACTGCTGTATGGTATTAACCACCGTGCTGCAGCTCAGTTTCAGGGTGTTAGCAATCTTCTTATAGCCTAGGCCATCTTTGTGTAAAGAAATAATTCTTTCTTTCAGATCCTCAGAGAATTATTTGCCATGAGGTGCCATGTTAAACGTCTAGTGACCAGTATGAGAGCGATAACACGAAATTTAACACACCTGCTCCCCAAGGACACCTGAGACCTTGTAACACTAAAGAGTGACATGACAGCGGGAAGGGAAAAGGGCTAATTGGGCACAATTTGGGCATTTTCATTTAGGGGGGGCTCACTTTTGTCACTTTTGCCAGCAGTTCACACATTAATGGCTGTGTGTTGAGTTATTTTAAGGGGACATAAACTTTACACCATTATACAAGCTGTACACTGATTACTTTACATTCTATCAGAGTTTAAATATCTTAGCGTTGTCCGTTGAAAAGATATAATAAACTATTTACAAAAATGTGAGGGGTGTACTCACTTTTGTGAGATACTATATTAAAAAAAATTGACACTTCATCCAAAAATTAAAACTTTGCAAGAGAAACGAGTTTACACAATATCTTTAAATTCATTACTGACTCCAATGTATTTATGGGCTAACCCTGAAATTCTTATTATTTGTGCCTCCTGTAGAGGGCGCTTAGCGCATTTGAGATGTTGAATTGCACAGCTCAGGTCACAGAGTTCATTAAACATCACCAGAGCTCGCAGCATATTCATGTGTTTTTCTTACTTTTCTGCAGGTATGGAAAAATACTGTTTGTTAACCCTTTAAAATGACATTAAATGAGTCATGATGATTTAGTAATACATGTGGATGCATATAAATGCAATTTGTTTTAACGAATTGTCTATTTGATACAATTTCAGGATGAGTCAGTAAGTAATTCGTGTAATCTGTGAATAGAGACGCAAAAAGACAGCAAAATACCAACAAGCATGTACATAAACTGAGTTAAAGAGTGTTTGTGATAAATTGTACATACGGATTGTGTACATACGGACATGCAGCGGCAAGTGTATTTAAGTTAGAGCCAAGATGGCGTCGTTTGTGTGAAAAAATAACGTAAAACAAAGCGGTTTAAGGAGAAAGTAACAGTGAACTTTATGCTTTGTTTAAAACTTGTGAACTGAATGTATGAGTATAAAATAGAGGTAAGATTGTGAGATTGTCCCTCATGAGCAAGCCGAGGGAAACGGTGGCAAGTAAAAACTCCCTAAGATGGCAATAGAAAGAAACCTTGAAAGGAACCAGACTCAACAGGGAACCCATCCTCATTTGGGTGATAATGAATAACAGGAATTATAAAACGACATCATGTCTTAGGCTGCTGTATGTTCAGTATAACAAAAGTTGTCCTAGTAATCACTGAGTCTAGTTCAACACAGGGATGAGTCAGGTGCAGAGAACAGAGAGGGGTCTGGATTACTAAAAGCTCAGGAGCAGCATCTGTTGATCCAAACCATCATGAAGCAGAATCCAGCTGGAGGTGGTCCTTCTCTGGATGCCCCAAGATCTTTGCAGGGTTGGCCTCTGCCTACTGGAGCTGGCACAATCTCCAGTTGCCTTGGGATGGGTAGAGAAAGGAAAAACAGGTGGAAAAGAGAAGAATTAGCATAGATGCCGTTCAGGATATTAGCAACACTAGATAGGAGTGTGCATTTAGATATACTGGAGTCCCAGGTTTTGTGAATTATTTTTATGCAAGATTAAAGAGATGTGTCTTGAGTCTACGTTTAAACTGGTAGACTGTGCCTGAGCCCCAAACATTCTCTGCAAGGCTATTTCAAAGCTAAGGAGCTAAATATGAGAATGCTCTACCTCTGTCAGGGAATTGAAACGGACACAAGTGCAGGTCTCCTCCAATCCTTTATTATTTTTCTTCTTTTTAAATAATAAAGCAAAACAAAACAAAATTATGAAAATAGAAATAAAAACTGTGACCAGCTGCAAGGTTCTTTTTCTTAAGTAAAAGGAAAACCCGGAGCGCCGACGTCGCAAAAGGGGAAAAAAAAAACAAACAAAAACCACTCCGACACGGGAGACGTGGCTGTAGTTCCGTCGGTGGCCAGCAGGGCGATAGGGCCGAAGCCCGCTGAACTGCACGGCCGCGAAGAAGGGGCGAGAGCAGGCCGGCTTCGGGACGGAAAACCGCAGCGCAGGGCACACTAAAGAAGTGGGGGGGGAAACAGGACCCAGCCTGGATGCAAAGAAGATAAAAAAAACACCCAGAGAGAGGGAGAAGGAAAAAAAAGTGAAAAAGCAGTCCCGGATGATACTGGCTTGGAGCCAAAACAAACTACACAGACAAAACTAGACAAGACATGAAATGGGCAAGCGATATGGTTAGCGACACGGAACAACGGTCTGACACAGGACAACGGAAAAAGAGGGAATAAATAGGGCGAGTGATTACAACGAACACGAGGGGAACAGGTGAGTGCAATCATCTTAATAGAGTGATAAAGAGGAAGTGGGAGGGAAGGTGGTGATGTCAGTGGCGAAGTATCAAAAACAAACGCCATGTGCTTGAATAAACATGTAAACAACACGGGGGGAAGAGGAAGGGAGAAGAAAGAAAGGAAAATGAAAAACTTAATGATCAGACCAGGGGTTTGACAACCTCCTTTTGTAGATTTTGATATTCTGAGAACTACTAGAAGTCCCGAGTTTTGCGATTTTAAAACAGTCAGGGTAATCTACATACTGTACAAGGCCACGCGCCCAAACACACACACACACACACACACACACACACACACACACACACACTCACACTCACACACAAACACACAAACACACACATACAATAGATCCAATAAGTTTTCTATGCGTGTGGACAATGTTATGTAATGTACAGGTTTCTGAAGCTCTACAGAATGTTCTGGATAGTGGGAGGAGCTTAAATTTACCTCAGAACAACACTGAGACTCCAACAGAGAACGAAGGAGGGTAAGTTATTAAATCTTATATAATCCTTATTCTGATAATATAAAAATAATATTATTTTATGTTTCCTCAATTTCTTACAAGCTTTTGCCAGTTTATGTGAAACATTGTCATTTATGTCACTTACATGGTTTGGTAAGCATAACACTGCTAAATTTTCATTTCATTTTCATTTAGGCATTTGGCAGACGCTCTTATCCAGAGCGACTTACAAAAAGTGCTTTAATGTTTACATAATTGGATACATACTTACACTGGGTTAACTAGGTTAATAACTTAGTGCCATTAGTCCAACACAACTAAGAAGAGGTTTTTTTTTTTTTTTTTTTTTTTCGGGGGGGTTAGTCTAAGTACTGGAGAAATCTTGAGTCGTCGTTTAAAGATAGTCAAAGTCTCTGATGTACGGACATCTAGAGGAAGTTCATTCCACCACCTAGGTGCCAGAACAGAAAAGAGACTGGATGAATGCCGCCCTCGATCCCTGAGAGATGGTGGGATGAGGCGAGCAGTGCTGGAGGATCGGAGGGAACGTGGTGCAGTGCGTGGTGTAATTAGCGCAGAGAGGTAAGTGGGTGCTGGGCCATTTTTAGCTTTGTAGGCAAGCATCAGTGTTTTAAATTTGATGCGGGCAGCTACAGGAAGCCAGTGCAGGGAGCGGAGGAGTGGGGTGGTGTGGGAGAACTTGGGGAGGTTAAAAACGAGACGTGCTGCTGCATTCTGGATCAGTTGCAGAGGACGAATCGTGGACAGAGGCAGGCCTGCCAGGAGTGAGTTGCAGTAGTCCAGTCTTAAAAATAACAAGGGACTAAACAAGCACCTGAGTAGCCTGTGAAGAAAGAAATGGCAGAATTCTTCTGATATTGTAAAGAAGAAATCGACAAGAGCGAGTAAGGTTAGCGATGTGTGGGGAAAATGACAAATGATTGTCCACGGTTACCCCAAGATTGCGGGCGGTGGCTGAAGGAGTGATTTGGTTGTTGTCCATGGATATCACAAGGTCTTGACTTGGAGATGAGTCACAAGGGATAAACAACAGTTCGGTTTTACTGAGATTGAGCTTCAGCTGATAAGCAGCCATCCAAAATGAGATGTCTGCCAGACATGCTGAGATCCGGGTGGAAAGCTGAGTGTCAGAGGGAGAAAAGGAGAGAACAAGTTGGGTGTCGTCTGCATAACAGTGGTATGAGAATCCATGCGATGATATGACCTTACCAAGAGACCGGGTATAGAGGGAGAACAAAAGAGGACCAAGTACTGAGCCCTGCGGGACACCAGTAGAGAGTCTACGTGGGGCAGATATAGATCCCCTCCATGTTACCTTATATGACCTATCTTTTAGGTAAGAAGCAAACCATTGCCACGCTGTTCCACAAATTCCAAGGCTTGTAAGAATAGATAATAGAATCGTGTGGTTCACCGTGTCAAATGCAGCTGACAGGTCCAGGAGGATGAGGACAGATGACAGTTTAGCAGATCTAGCAGCATGGAGCTTCTCAGTGACTGACAGAAGGGCAGTCTCTGTGGAATGTGCCACTTTGAATCCAGATTGGTTTGGGTCATTAAGGTTGTTCTGTGAGAGATAAAGAGACATTTGATTATAAACGCCTCTTTTAAGAAGTTTGGGAATAAAAGAGAGCAGTGATACCGGGCGATAGTTGTTAACTTCTGATAGGTCCAGGCAGGGTTTCTTGAGGATGGGAATAACCCTCGCCTTCTTAAAAGCGGCAGGAACATGAACAGATGATATGGATTGGTTGATGATGGCTGTGGTGAAGGGAAGGAGGTCCCGTGAGATGGCCTGGAGCATTGTGGAAGGGATTGGGTCTAATGAACAGGTGGTGGGGTTAGATGACGAGATGATCTGTTGAATCTCATCAGATGACAGGTTGGAAAATTCTGCTAAAGGAGTGAAGGAAAGGTCCTGAGGTTCTGCCGTAGGAGCTTGGTTGAGAGCGAAGGACTGGTGGATTGCTGCAATCTTCCCATCGTAGAATGTGGCAAAATCATCAGCAGTCAGAGAGGAAGGGGCAGGAGGAGTCGATGGGTTAAGTAGTGAGGAGAAGATGTTGTGGAGTTTGCCAGGATCATGTGCAGAGGCTTCCAACTTTTGTCTGAAGAAGGTAGTTTTGGCAGAAGTCACATCACATGAGAATTTGGAAAGAAGAGTCTGGTAAGAGATGAGATCTGCATCAAGTTGTGATTTCTTCCATCTTCTCTCTGCAGTTCTTAATTCTCTCCTGTTGTTGCGCAGTACATCAGATAGCCAAGGAGCAGGACAAGACGTCTTCCTTGGTTTAGATGACAGCGGGCAAAGGAGATCTATGGATGAGGAGAGAGAGGAGAGGAAAGTTTCAGTCGCAATTTCTAGTGGTAAAGAGGAGAAGGAGTCTGGGTCTGGGAGGAATGATAGGGTGTATGAAGACACAGAGGAAGGGGAGACAGAGTGAAGGTTTTTGCGGGTAAAAGAGACATTTTGGTGGTTAGGTTTACATAGAATGGGAAGGGTGATGGTGAAGGATACCAGGTAATGATCAGATCATGTTAACATGCTGCCTTATGTAGCTTAGCACAAACAGGTTAGCTCACGGTGACTAAGCCTTACAGTAAATGCCTAACTAAATGCCTTACAGTATGTTGATTACAGATGGTTGTCGGTATCAGCTGTGGTGTAAATATTTATAATGTTTCACCCCATTTTGGATAGCTTTATTCTATGGTAGCTATTTGGTTCAGTCTTTAGTTAGCCTTGATACTGCTATCTATATGTTATTTAGCACAAACACTTTAGCACCAGGTGGCTAAAATACTGCCTTATGTACTGATATTAAGATGTAAATATAAATCTTAATGCAAAAAGTATAAATTATTGTATAACATTGCAAAAGCTTGTGTCGTCTATATCCATGGTCAATAGTATTTGATGATACTATACAGTAATTTCATTGTTATCATGCTTATGTTTCTTTTTTCCTTTCTTATAAACAGTTGTGACCGTAAAAATGATTAGCCACCTGTTTTATAGAGACCAAATGCAAATAAGCAGGCAAGATACAGATGGACCATCACCGGATCACTATGTCATGGAAAAAACATGAGGAACCTGGACCACGACTGGGGTCTGGATTTGGACTAAATCTCTTGTATTTTTTTAAGCAGTTGGCCACACGATAAGGCTTCTCCTGTGACTGCGCACAACCAGCACATGGACTATCCTCAGATGCCAGGAATGTTACTACTGCTGGTTACAGGGTCTGTGTGCATTGCAAATCAGTTTATGGTAAGCAGCAAAAAACACCATGGAAATGTCAGGTATGCAATGTTCACTTGTGTCTTCAGTTAAACAGGATCAGATTTTTAAGAGTGGCACAAAGATGTATGACTGTGTATAGGGTGTAAGAGTGGGCTTTTACAAACCTTACACCCCTTGCTCATAGTGCACTGTTCCTGTTCGCACTGTTTTACCCTGAATGTCTGTTTGCACAGCCATATTTACAGTATGCCATTGTAGGGAATATTCAATTTTTTAGTGTGTTTCATGATATTATGTGTGCATGAGAACAGGGTGTTTTCTTTCTTTGACCTCGACACGCTGCGCTATCCGCAAACACATTTCTTACTATAATCCATGTTTAGGGTCATAAAACTGCTAAAGGCTCATAGATGCAGAACTGTTTCCAAGCTTTGGGTTTGGGTTCTTTGTGTGTGTATATATATATACACAGTGGCTTGCAAAAGTATTCGGCCCCCTTGAACTTTTCCACATATTGTCACATTACAGCCACAAACATCAATCAATTTCATGGGAATTCCACGTGAAAGAGCAATACATTGTGGCGTACACTTGAGAAGTGGATCGAAAATCATACATGATTTACATGAAAAGTTCAAGGGGGCCGAATACTTTTGCAAGCCACTGTGTGTGTGTGTATATATATATAGGATATATATATCCTAGGCATTAACTTTGCACTAGGTAAAGAGGCGGCATTCATATGTTTATAAGTAAGAAAAATACACAAATATCAGGACTTGTCAGAACTGCTTGAGGTCCTATAAACCTGCAGACCCCTAAATAATGAGTGATGGCCAAGCTCATTTATTTACATAGTTACTTTTACACCACAGTAGTGCAAATGTTGTACACTACTGTGGTGTAAAAGTAACTGCGTGAAAGTGCCCCTGAGCGGTTAATCTCATACCATACCAAAATTTGATGGTATGATATAAGACACAACTAGGCTGCCACAGCACCTCACCATTCCTTACACCTGTGTAGACACTCACATGCGCACACACACATGAAACAGAGACCGCTACCAGAAGTATGCCCCACCTCAGGCACTCAGTTCCTGTAACCACCAAAATATGTTATACAATTCTCTCTGTGTTATCACAGACACCCTGGTAGAATCAGTCACTCTGAATGAAGCCAGTATAATACTTCACACACACACACAAACAAAGAAAAAGCTCATTTAACAGAAGAAAAAAACAGAAAACAAACCTTTACACTTAAACACAAACCATAAAAAAAAACAATTTACAAAACCCAACGTTATAGTAAAACAATAGACAAACCACAAAAGAAAGAAAAGAAATCAAAATGACAATTAAACATGTACCCGAATACACCCCAAACAAAAGGAGTCCAACACAAAATACATGACTAAAAGATGTTTTAAAAGAGAAAAGCAAAAAGAATATTGCTAAAAAAACAAAGCGGATAGCTCTGTCAACAACAGCAGATAGCTCCCAGCCAACAACAGCAGTTACTGCCCAAAAAATAATTACACGTAGAATGTGGCTAACCGGTCTTTGACCAAATGACAATCTGGACAGCTCACGCTCTCCAAACTCCACGCTTACCAAACAATTTAAAATACATATCATGAGAGTAGAATCTCATGGGTCCCAATCAAGCAAGCCAACAACTTGCCAGAGAACAGAACTCTGAAGAATCTGTCCCACGCCAACCTTTAAACCTGAATAAATAGACAAACACAGCAAAACATTTGAACAAATAGAGAACTACAGTACTTACCATAAACTCTCTTAGCTGTAAAGGGATAACCTCAGGCCAATGCCAGCAATGGCGCTTTGTTTAATGTGTCATACTAAGGGAAAAACACACTAACATGAGCTACAGTCTAACACAAGCAATCAAGGAATCATGGGAGAGGTGATGGAGGGTTTGAGTTGAGACGTGTGAAATACTGGGTGAATCTGGAGCGCCGCAGGCAGCTGGAACCGGTAGGTGACATTGTTGATCTGTAAAGTGATGCAGTATGGGCCGATAGGTAAAAAGCTTTCGTGATTCGGTGTGTAAGTGGAAATTTTTAGTTGATAGCCATACCTTGTCACCTACATAGTACAGCCAGCCCGGGGGGTGTCGACGGCGATGTTGGATTCTATATGTACGGTCATGTTATTCACAAGTTCTGACGCGCATCTTTTTTATTACACTTGGTTACTCACGACTCAAACGTTCGTTGAATTCTTTGTCTCTTGTTTTATTTTCAACATTAAAGTTCAACAGTTCTTATCGGTTTAGCATAAATCCACTGTGGTTACAACAACTTTGCTGTATCTTGTAGCTTACGGTCTTAAATTACCGTTACAACAACCTATTTGCTGTATCTTTTTGATTACGGTATTACGGTCAAAAGCTTGTGTTGTCCACACTTCCGTATCTTAACAACAACTACCGGGCGTGATAGACATGCAGCTACACACCTATGGAATGATGTCACAGAACAACTTCATGAAATGATGTCACAGTGCAACTAACGATTATCATACTAAATGCTTAACTAATAAACTCAATGTGTAATGCTTACCAAATGAAATAAAAATAAACACAACAAAAAATTATAAAAATAAAATATGGCTCTTACACTATAGTTGTTGTTAGCTTTTCGGATGGCGATTTTTGCTTGTTCCCACGGCCGTTGACACCTACGGACCAACTGTTGGGCCGATGGTACATCAACCTCCGGTTCTTGGTGGTTGAACATCGGAGGTTAGAAACCATATCATACCTCGAATGGGCTTAAGTTGGTGGCGGAAGAGATGTGGAGGTTATGGGATAATACCAAGTGCACAGCCTTGGAAAACCGATCGACTATAGTCATGATGGTTTTTTCCTTCGGAAACCGGCAGGCCCGTGACGAAGTCGACGGCAATGTGCGTCCAGGGTCGATGGGGTACAGGAAGTGATTGAAGTTTTCCCGGGGTTGATTGATTGGGCACGAACTCTGGACGAACTCTTGGATGTCTTTTGCCATGGAAGGCCACCAGAAGGCTTGTCGTATGAACAGTAGGGTGCAACGTTTGCCAGAATGTCCTCTGATGGATGATGAATGTCCACTTCGGATAACCTCTGATCTTATTGTCTGTGGCTCGTAGAGTCGTCCAGGTGACACACTGCCGGTTTGGCTCCCGTGGCTTGTGCCTGCCGAACCCTTGTCTCCAAGTCCCATTGGAAAGGTGCCTCTTCATGTTGTCTCAAGAGGGTCCGGCCTTGGTGTTTTTCAACCAATCCCTCAGCAGTCTACTTGATTTCCATGCCCCTCAGATATAGAACTGTCTGCTTCTCACGTTCAGCCCCCTGGTATACATGTGAGCTGCGGAAGATGAAAACAGCTGGGCGGGTTCTTGAGCGATGTCTACAGACCTCAAGTTTACAGGGAACATCAGAAGGCATATGCAAGGGCATTGAGAGCTGCAAGATCACAGTTCTATTCAAATATCATTTACAATAGCTCTGGAAATTCAAAGCAACTTTTCTCTTCTATTAATCGCCTATTGAAACGGAAGCTACAGAGGAGAAATGCAATAACATCATTACTTTCTTCAGAAATAAAGTGGATACCATCCACTCATTCTATCAAATTCCTCTGCACTACCTGTCCTGATGGATGACCCACAGCCAGGGAATTTGCAACCTTTTAGCTGTTTCTCTGTTTCTCTTCAGCTGTTACACAGAAAGAGGTTGAGGTCTTTGTCAGAAAGATGAAACCATCAAATTGTGCTCTGGACCCTTTTCCTACAGTTTTGGTTAAATCCAACCTTTGTGCTGATCCAACCTTTGTGCTGATGCAACCTTTGAAGTCCCCTGATTACCAGGATAATAAATCACTCTCTCCAGACTGGATATGTTCCTGCTACATTGAAATATGCTGTCATCAGACCACTTTTAAAAAAAAATCCAGAAATCTTAGATGCAGAAGTACTTGCAAACTTCAGGCCCATTTTTAACCTCCCCTTTCTTTCAAAAGTGCTGGAAAAAGTAATTGCTGCACAGCGTCAGTCTCATCTAAAACAGAATAATTTGTTTGAGAAATTCCAGTCTGGTTTCCACAGCGTGGAAACAGCTCTGGTTAGAGTCACGAATGACTTGCTGATGTTGGCTGATGCTGGTTTTCCATCGCTTCTCATCCTGTTGGACTTTGATACTGGTGATCACAACATTATTATTTACAGATTTTGTCACACTGTTGGACTCTCTGACCCTGTTTACAACTAGTTTTCATCTTACCTTACTGAAAGAACGGAACATGTTGCCCTGGGAGAGGCTAAATCCGCTACACACAATGTCACCTGTGGTGTTCCTCAGGGCTCTGTGCTCGGTTCTATTTTGTTTATTTTGTATATGCTTCCTCTGGGTTGTATCAGCAGCCGGCACGGTATATTATTTCATTGCTATGCGGATGATACTCAGCTCTACATCAGGATAAATTCAACCTCCTCGTCTACTCTTCCATTATTCACTTTGACCATCAGTTTGGAGGAGATAAAGTCATGAATGAAGCAAAATTTTCTGCAGCTGAACAGCTTTAAGACTGAACCTATTTTAGTAGGTACCCCACACCAAGTGAGGACATCTAACATTAACAGTATTACCTTTTCTGGTCAGGAATATACCATTGTCAACATCTGTTATTAACCTTGGGGTTAAAATGGACTCTCATTTAACGTATGAGGCTCACATCAAACATCTGAGTAAGACGTCTTTTTCCACCTCAGGAATATTGCAAAACTGCGTCCAGCACTCACTTTTGCAGATGCAGAAAATCCATGCGTTCGTCTCCTCCAGGCTGGACTTCTGCAATGCACTTCTTATTGGGACTACTGGAAAAATCCTTTAAAAGCTGCAGTATATTCAGTGCTGCTAGGATCCTGATAAGAGAGCGTAAATACAACCATATTACGGCCATTCTTAAATTTCTTTACTGGCTTCCTGCTGGTTTCATTCAGAATTGATTACAAGGTTGTCTTTCTTACCCACCAGTGTATTTATGGGGATGCCCCTCCCTACCTTATTACCTCACATATGTCCACACGCAACCTCCGCTCTGCATCAGTACATCTTTTGAAACCTCCTAAGACTAAGCTTCATACTATGGAAGATCAGGCTTTTTGCTCAGCTGCACCTAGACTGTGTAATGCTCTCCCTGAGTATCTGAGGACACCATAGACTGTTGATACTTTTAAATCTGGTCTTAAAACTTACCTTTTTTTTAGAGCTTTCGGGTCGAATTAATTTGTAGCACTTTGAGATTTCCTTAAAATATCAAGTGCATTATAAATAAAATGTATTATTAAATGTATTATTATAATCGGTATAGGGATTGGTTCCAGAGCTCGAAACAATTGCATACTCACAGACAAAAATCATCTGGTTCAGGGCTATGGCGTCAGATTTATGTCAAAAGTCACGAGCGCGTAAGACATGCTCACGAGCACATTATGTTATTTCACACGCGCAAAAATGAACCTTCAGGTGGCATGATAAAAGTACTCGCGCACAAATTCAACAACCGGGAGGTGTACAGGCAGCTGCGCGCGAGCGCCTGGCATACTCTCATAGGTTAACTCTGCTCGCGCAGTGGAATCCTGCTCGCGCGCAGCGGGCTTCTGCTCGCGGAGCCCTGTTTTGCTCGCGCAGTGGATTTCTCCTCGCTCAGCTGATTTCTGCTCGCTCGAGTCTAGATGACTTTTGACAATTTGGGGGCGGAAACCAAGGAGGGCACTGACTCTCTTATGATTGGTCACTTTCATCGTAATCACACCCACAGGGACATCCTTGTACCTTGATTGACAGCTCTCATTACAGGAAGGCACGGAGTTGGGTTAAGTTACCACCGAAGAAGAGTGGGAATTAATTTTCTAATATACATAAACTGTCTATCCACGTATAAAATGCTGCGCAGATCATAGTTAAATCAATTACCATATTTTTGAGCAATAAGTAACGTAACTAGCTAGCCTATTCGTTCTGTAGCTAACGCCTTAGCCAACACTTGTGATGCTGATCGCCCGACACTCATTTTAAAACTTGTAATCTTTAAAAACTGCATCTTAGACAACTAACATTAGGCTAACTGAATCATAACACAATTGTTTTCACATGTACAAGTGCTATTCTTACTGACGCTGATTTAATGCATTTGATTTTGCAGGCTAACACCTTGTCCCTTATTGTATTTTTGTGTGGCTCCAGCTCATCTTGCCGTTTATAGATGTAAGAGAAAATATGGTAATTGATTTAACTATGATCTGCGCAGCATTTTATACGTGGATAGACAGTTTATAAAATGTCAGAAGAAGCTCGTGGTCATAAAATAATATTTACTTAATAATATAATATATATAGTTCATTCATGTCTTCTGATGATGTCGACACATTTTTTACGTTTTAAATAAGATATGTTGGCATATTCACGAATCAGGACTTTCGCATAGTTAAGACTATCAGATAGCCTACTATCAGGAAATTAAATTAATTTCAACACCATGTAAACCGAGACATTTAACCGAGACACACATTTATCATGAAAGATCTGTTGTAAAGCAAAATAAAATTCATGTTTGCTTCAGCATTGGGAACAATATTGTTTTAGACTAAGTAATTATACACAATTCTTCGTTGTACAGTACTTGGTCCGGCGTTTAAATAAAGTCCTTTCATGCGCCATCTGGCGGATATTCAGTGAAGCACAACACATTTATTTAAATTCCCGAATGTCGCTTACGACAAGTCGTGGCGCGCCGCGCGCTAAATTGAGGCATCCCGCGGGAAAACACGCGCAGTCTTAATGGCCACATCTGTAAGTAAAAAAATATAAAGTATTCCACCAGATGTACAGTTCTTTTTTGACAATGTGAAAAAAAAACATTCCAAATGAAAAAAAAAAAAACTTTAAAATTAGTAAGCAGTGGTTAATGAAACAAAGTAATCAGCATGACGACACTTTGCCCGTGCAGTATGAGATAATGAGCTGCTTAGATTTACTGAACGTCCTGTAGAACCAGACACAGACCTTCGGAGGACTTGTCCCTTACTCATATTTCATGCAGCAAAACTAAAAACTTTATTTCCCTAATGTTTAGAATTCAGATAGTGATTTAACACTGTTTGTACAAAAAGAACATCCAAGAAAAAAAGAAAAACACATGATGCCACAGTAAACACACATCTGTGCATGTTGATCATCTATAACATAAAAGTCCATTCCTATCACAGCTCATCTCTATTGATTTATGTCCAAAAGACTACATAAAGCAAAAAATAAGGAGCACATAAGAAATGATCGCAGGTGGAAATTATTTCGACTCAATACTATGGGAATTTAAATATTTAATACTGTAATAGTGTATAGTTAATAATAATGTAAATAATAATAATAATAATAATAATAATAATAATAAAACATCCTCAGGCATTTGTAGCTTGTACTGTGTGCCAAAGCCAATTGCTAAATCTAGGGTCATTTTACAGACATTTGGCAGCAATAGATCTACTGTATGTAAATAAAAGTAATGATATCCTCAATTAAACTGGTTTAGTTATAAAAACATAAAATGGGTGATCTTTTTTCTTTAGAGTTAACAATGGGTAGTTTAGCAGCTAACAACTAATGCATAACCTAGCCTTATTTAACTCAGGATACAACCGCCATAAACATAAGGACAAAAAGTCCAATGCAGCCACAGCCATTTGCCACAAGGGGGCAAACATTTTATTTTTTTATCACAACTATACAAACACAAGTACATGCTACAGATTAAAACATATGGAATAACAAAGTTAATTAAAAATAAATGAAAAAATTAAATTCAAGGGACATACTTACATTGCATTATAAGGAAATGGTAACATAAACGGTTAGATCTACCCAAGGATCTAAAGATCTATTTTCATATAATGAGATTTATCTCACCAGATGAATCTAAAAAGCTTTGTGTACTTTTTTAAATAATAATCTTATATAATATTATGTAAGATTATAATAATGTTGTTATAACATAACAGCATTATAGCCTCTGGAAAATACTGAGCACACTGTGATATAAATCTTACCCAGTTCCATGCCATGACATGAACCTGAACCATGCCATACTCTGTTCAGTGCCAGCCAGGCTGTTCACCAAGCCCTGCTGTGCTCTCTTGAACCAAACCAAACTTGAGATCATTGTGCTTCTTCCACTTCCTGGCTTTAATGATGTGGTGCTCATTCTACCATGTAGATTTGAGAGTGTTATTTTGGCACCCCCACTAAGATTCAGGGTTAACACTAGAAGCGCCGCGCCAGTGTCACCTACTTACAACGCGGTTCAGCGGTCATTTGACCACCTAATGTTTTGAAAGGGAAGCTGCTGCTGACACACAATGATCGCTAGATGGCGCTTTCACCCAAAGCAAATAGTTTAGCTCCAAGATCAACTTGCACTTGGACAATGCGCCATTCATTCCCGCGTTGATAATCATCTGTATCTTTTTTTCATATTCAACTGAGAAAACCTACTACAGAGTCTTTAAGGGGACAAAGGAAGAGGGAAAAAACAGTAGAAAAAACTGTTTTGCATTATAACCCAAAGTTTTTGGCATGACTTTTTTCTGCCGTTTTTTCTCCTCATTTGTCTATCTAGGGGCTTCGTTCTATAACAAAAAAGAAAGCTCTACTTAATTTTATATTGTATGGAAAAATTTTATTAGTTTGTTAATTTTATTTGAAGCTTCTGAACGTCTCGGATGGAGCAGGAGCAGCGATTCTGAACTCGCTTACGTGAAATTATCGCTAAAACAATATTGTGTTTGAATAAATCAGATCTACCACAGCAGATAATAAACTATGCTATGTCATGACCGAAGCAAACACCATGATTATGGCATGATTAGGCAACGGACCACGCACCTAATCGGCGGGAACGTGGTTCACTTAGCAGCGGTGTATTATAAACCTGCGGAATATTTCAATGTTTATGCTCACGTAAGAATCCTGTAATAAAAGCGGGGGAAATGTGGAAGTGGCCACTGAATGAGAACTAAACCAAAGATTTGGTAACTACACTGAGTGTAACATCTGCATAGTGACACTAAACAGCTGAACAAGTTCACATTTCCGTTTACCTCGGGAAAAAAAGCAGTATTTTGTTCGTTTATATTTAGAATTTTTATAAAAGTACAAGAAGTACGTGCACGCACACACAAACACACACACGCACACACTCCTTCCCTGAGCCCTCGGTAAACATCTAATCACCGTCAGTATGCAAATGAGCCAAGACGTAGCCTAACATGGTGTCGTGTCGGATTTCAGCGGTCACGGAGTGAAAAGACTTTGAAGCAGTTGCAGCGTTTTTTCAGTTACAACACGCACAGCGATGAGTCCACGTTGTTTCATTGTTTATGACATAGTGACACTAAACAGCTGAACGACTTTATGTTTCCGTTTACCTTTGGATAAAAAAAAGCTGTATTTTGTTTGTTTCTATTTAGAATTTACAAGAATATTTAGTATTTAGAGTACAATAAGGTATCAGTTTGGTCTGTGTAGTTAGTGCCCTTTTAGAGAATAAATAAATGAATAACACATTCCAACCACCTCAAGAGAGTGCAATAGTTTTGCAAAAATACTTGCAAAACATCAGAATACATTGGAGGGAACTTCTGAGCTGGTCAGTGATTGATGGCATGGTCGTTCGGAGGGGGTTGTGATCACACCTACAGTTCTTTTGTTCTAAGCTGTCGGTCAAATATCTCTCCACTTGGAATGGAAGCACAAAATATAGGGGCAACATGCAAGGGATTTCAGCATCTCGACGCACAGTAGAAGCTGTTTATGAAGAAGACACTGTTTTTTTTTTTTATTTTGTAATCTTTCTCGTGTTTACCTTGTACTGTACAATGTATATTAATTTTTTAATGAATTGCTGTGAATAAACTACATATGCAGTTGATTTACCAGAAAGGACTTTTTTTGTGTGCTAAACTAAACTTCAGGGTCAAGTAATAGCGAATACCAAATTTTATTTGAAAAGTATTACAGTATATATATATATATATATATATATATATATATATATATATATATATATATATATATATATGTGTTTGATTGACACAAAAATGTGGGGAAAGATTAAGAAACACACTGAAGCGGAATCTGAATGAAACAATGTTGTTCAAGCTTAGATTAATATATAAACTGCTTCAAAGTCTTTCCACTTTGAGTGTGGATACAGACCAAACTGTTGTTACCTATATATATATATATATATATATATATATATATATATATATATATATAGCATGCATCTTTATAAATTTGGAATCTGCATCTACATTTTCTGTTGCATGTATAGAATTACATAGAAACTCATGATCAATGGTGTTGGGGTACTTATGTAGTGATAATTAGTTTCTGCCAAATCATTAAAACTAACAATAGACTATGAGAGGTGGTTGGAAGGTGTTACTCTGAATATAAACAAACAAAATACAGCTTTTTTCTTAGAGCTAAACAGAAAAGTGAAGTTGTTCAGCTGTTTAGTGTCACTATGTCATAAACAGTGAAACAACGTGGACTCATCGCTGTGCTTGTTGTAACTGAAAAAACGCTGCAACTGCTTCAAAGTCTTTCCTCTCCGTGACCGCTGAAATCCGACACGACACCACGTTAGGCTACGTCTTGACTCATTTGCACACTGACAGTGATTAGATGTTGACTGAGGGCTCAGGGGAGGTGTGTGTGTGTGTGTGTGTGTGCGCACGTACTTCTTGTACTTTTATAAAGATTCTAAATGTAAACAAACTAAATATAGCTTTTTTATGACAATATAGCTTTGGTTATGACATTGCAGGACATTCCCATGTGACTGTATGTCATATGATAACAGCAGTGTTAGCTATTTACTTACAGTGTGAGAGAGGCCACACTGTAAATAGGGACTGGTAATGTTTAAAAGCATAGAACTGATCTAATCTAGACATGGAGAGCATGTTATCAGCCTTTCTGTATGGACTACAACTCTGACTTCTCTGTTCACATTGTATGTTCAAACACCAAGGGTTAATCTGGATTTTTTTGGATGTAACCAAATGCTGAGTTTCCTTCCTCCAGATGCTTTGCCAGGTCTTTACTGCAGCTGCCTTCATCTTCTGGTCCTAAGGAACCGCAAAGCACAAACTCCTAAGGAGCTCATAATTCCAAAAACTGTCCTGAAGACTCTTATACAGGGCATAATTTACTGTTCCAAAATTTATGTTGAATAAAAGCCCTCTTTGCATGTAAGAGTGTGCATGTGTGCGTGCATCGCTTGTGCTTTATGTGGTTGTAACTGTGAGCTTTTTTTTCACATGCTGATGTGTGAAACAGAGCTGCGGTTAACAATGATCATAGTTCATTGGAACTTGTGCCTATCTTAGAGTATCTTAAAAGCCACAGGAAAATCTAATAGAATCTAATCAGAGTCTAATTGAATGACATTATATGGAACAAAATATATCAGTAAAATATATACAAAGTATACAAGCCACTGAGATCCCTCTGCTGATGTGCAACTTCCTCTAATTTACTGACAGCAGCACATGTAATTCCCTGTACAGAGTACAGAGTCTCAGCCTGTCAGTCACGTCCACACAGAGACACAGCCATCTCATGTTTTAGTGAGACTTTTATAGATTTAAGACTTTTGGTCTTCTTCTGAGCATGATGAGATGGGGAAGGTTATCTACAAGATTGCAAACAATGTTGAAGGTCACGACCCTGACACAGAGGAGGAAGATGCTGATGCCAAGACACATTCAGAAGCACAACACACAGGTACAGAATGTTTAAGTTTGCTTGGCCAAATTGTTATAAAGTGAAGAGATGCAATAATTCAATCTTTTATTACAGTGAGTAGAGATTCAATTTAATTCAATTTTATTTGTATAGCGCTTTTAGCAATTTTCATTGCCGCAAAGCAGCTTTACACAATCAAAAAAGTTATTTAAGTTTGTATGAAATGTGAATGTGTATGAATCAAAATGGTCAGTTTGTCCCTGGTGAGCAAGCCGAGGGCGACAGCGACAAGGAAAAACTCACTGAGATGGTGATAGGAAGAAACCTTGAGAGGAACCAGACTCAACAGGGAACCCATCCTCATCTGGGTGAAACAGAAAGCAGTAAATGATCTGCATTTATACAGTGTGTAGGGTGGGAGGCAGTTCAGTATAATAGTCGATGTTAATTGATATAGAGATGATGTTGGATATATGTGAGAATGTAGACACTGTTAGAATGAACACAGAGAGGTAACTGAAAACATTTCTCTCATTACAGTACATAAATGTTTTTTACCTTGCCCGAATATTCCACTTTATATTATAAAAATTCGCATGGATTTCTCTACTTTTACATACAGATTATACTTTAAAATGCTTTTTAAACATTACATTTGCAGCATTTAAAAAATGCTCTTATTCACATCAACTGGAGAAAAAAATATATATAACCTCTATCAAAAGCACATTCTTATATTAGTTACCTAGCCAAGAGACGTAAGAGTATCATGTCAGAGTTGCCCCCTGGTGGCAAGCATCTGTGACTGCTTTGGACTTTGTGTCTTTATTGCACTTACGTCCTTATGTCACTATTCACTGTTTTCTAGTTCAGTTCATGATTACTGTTCACAGCTGTGTCTAGTTATGTTTGCTTAGTTTCATTATTTAAGCTCCCAGGTGTTCACAGTTGAGTTGTCTTGCATCTGTTCTGTTGTCATTAGCTGCTGTTTTTATTTATTTTCACATTTCTGTTTTGTTATTCTGCTAAGTGGCCTGGGAAGTGGTCTTCTAATCTACAGATTTTCTGTGTTTAAGAAAATCTTTGATGATGTCTGCCGTGTGTACAACTACAAGTTGTATCCCCGTGCCTTCCTCGGGTAGATCTAACCTTGCATCAGGATCAGCTTTATTATTTTTTTTGGTCGAGTTGATCCCTTTCGGGGTCAGTGCAAGCTCTGTGTTTTTTTTTTTTTTTTGGCTGTACGCTGGATTTGGGCCTTTGGGACTTGCAGCCTACGGGATTTTCTTTATTGGGGAGACCAGTCTACCATATCTGGATGATTTTTTTGTAATTGCTTTGTCTGAAATAAAATAGGGGGACATTTGACAGCACAACCTTTTTGGATGAAGAACTCATTATTAATTGTTAAATTAGTTTGTATCAGAGTTCTGACCTTTTCAACATTGTTAAAAAATATAACAACAGCACTGTTCCTATAGGAGGCAATGACAATATTCCCATGTCCAACAATCTCTCCATCCGCTGAACAACTTTCCTCAACCCCGGCCGCGCACACCACTCTCACACCATGCCGATGGTTAAAACTTTCACACAACCGCATGCTCGGAGCTGCCATGCTCACGCTGCACAAACTCACTCACACACAAACACACTCACTCACACTCACTCTCTCGCACCACAAAGTAAGTAGATCCAAAGTGTTATTCTGAGCAAAAAATTGCATAAAATGCTGAAAAAAATTGGCAGAATAGCAATCATTATCACACGCTACTTGCACTCTGCTGCGCATGCGCAGAGAGAGAGAGAAGAAAATACTAACGTTAACATTATATATTGTTTAAAGGGCTCACTACTGTACAAGTTAGTCAAAGCAATAGCACAAGCAACCAGTTAGTTTTTTTGCTAAGGACCTGCACTTCTACAACGCAACAGAAAATGGAGAATTACACAGTCATTATAGCTAAACTTGAACATAATAGAATTCAAACAGTTTTCCTGTGATGGGTTATGACTGCACTTGCTCTGATAGTTTTAGAAATTAAATTGCCACAAACTTGTTCAACAGTGTGTGTGTGTGTGTGTGTGTGTGTCATTTCTTTTAGATTTAAATGGCATAAAACCATTTTTAAATAATAAATAAATAAATTTTCTTCAATTTTACATTTGCCTTGTAGTAATTGATAGTTGCATTTTAAACAAGTTAACTAAATTAAGTACAGTAGATGAGCACATATAGACAGGTTTCTGGGTGTGAGTGCATTTTACCTGAACTCACAGACTGCTTAAAGTTTCTGGGTCTCTGGGTCTCCCAATTGTCCTGATTCCCATAAACATCTATATATGAGTTTTCGTTGTCACTGAAATCAGCTTTCTTGTTCTCCATAACTTTTACATTTTCATAAATCTCCTCACTCAGCTCCATTTTTCTATCAGTCTGTATAGACAAACTTGCACCAGTAACTAATTGTGTAAAACTACACTCGGAGTGGCTGTCTTAAGTCACACTGCATAAGTCACTGGATGTGTTGCCGCTTTATTGAAAGATAATTTCCTGTTTATGCAACAAGCCACACATGAGAAACTGACACACTGTGACCACACTTAAACAGGTAGGCCTTAATGTGGTCACTACACAGTCACTACACAGTCATGTGACTACCAGTCTCACCCTGAGAAGTTTACATTTGATTAGTATATGGATGATGATTTTTAAATTATTTTACTGATATGCAGAAATTACTGAGTCCTGAAGTAAAGCAGATCCACCACACACCTGCCTGCTGCATCATCAGATCTTATATCTATTTATTAGAAAGAAGAAAAAGCCGACTGTGATTAAATAGCATATTTTTGTTCACAGAAGTAATAAACATGTGTAGTTATATAGCAGATCTGACAGTAGTTCAAGCTACAAGATATTCATATAATAATGCACACCTCATAGAACAGTATGCAAATAAAGTCTCAGGATGTTTTCTCCCTCTAGATGCTTTGCCAGGCCATTTCTGCAGCTGCCTTCATCTGCTGGTCCTGAGAAACCACAATGCACAAACAGTGCACAGATCTGTCCTGAAGACTCTCACATAAGGCATATTTTCTGTTACAAAATTTCTATTGAATAAAAGCCCTCTTCACATGCAAGAGTGTGCATAATTTTGTGCATGCATCGCGTGCGCTTTATGTGGTTGTTGCTGTGAGCTATTTTTTCACATGCTGATGTGTGAAACAGAGCTGTGGTTTATGATGATCATAGTTTATTGGAACTTGATATATATAATATATCAGTACAATATATATGAATATCATATACAGTGGTGTTCAAAATAATAGCAGTTAGTTGAAAAAAGTGAGTAAAGCTCCTGTAAGGGTCCACCACCAGAGGTCGCTGTTTTTTATTTGTAGTTTTTTGTTGGCTGACTCAGTTTCCCAGCAGGCACCTCGGTCAGGTGATGCGAGTGCACACGTAAGCCGAGGTAGCCATTAACCCATCTATAAATAGCTGTTTAGACTGGAAAACTGGGTTGAGCATTTTTGGGTTTAACCGCTGTCTGTTGTGTGGGCATTTTGTTTTGTTCTTTGTTTAGTTTATGTTTTGATTTAAGTTGTGTTGACTTGGGCTCTCATATAGGCAATGTTTCTGTGTATGTTCTGTGGAGCTGATTCAGTCCTGTCCTGAATGTATGTAAGTACTGTGGTTTTTGTCCTCCTGTGTTTAGCTAAAGTCAGGTAAGTAGTTAGGTGTGTGTTTGGCTAGGAGCGTGTTTAGCTAAAATCTCTGTTGAGATAACTAGCGTGCTTCAAGTCACAGCCCCTTTGTGTCTCTAGCCTTTTTGTTTCCTGCCTCCCTAGTTTTCCAGTGAGCCTAGCCTTAGCGTGTGGCCTAGCCTAGCCTTAGCGTGTCACCTAGCCTAGCCTTAGCATGTCGCCTAGCCTAGCCTTAGCGTGTCGCCTAGCCTAGCCTTAGCGTGTCGCCTAGCCTAGCCTAGCCTTAGCGTGTCGCCTAGCCTAGCCTAGCCTTAGCGTGTCGCCTAGCCTAGCCTAGCCTTAGCGTGTCGCCTAGCCTAGCCACTGGGTATCCCCTGTCTCTGTGTTTCTGTGCCCCAATTCCCTAGTGTGTGTTGAGCTATTAGGTAAGTGTAGCTTAGTGCATGTTGGGGCTGAAGACATGCTTAGCTAGGTGTATGTGTAGCTAACTGCCATGGTTAAGTCCAGCTTAACCATGTTTAGCTAAAAGCCATGCCTAGCTGATTGCCATGTCTTTAGCCCTAGTCCCGTCTCTCTCCTGTCTCTAGTCTTTACGTGTCTCTCCTAGTCTCTCTACGTGTCTCCCTCTAGTGTCTCATCGGGAGTGTTGTCTAGTAGTGTCAAGTTTCAGCTCCACGCATAGTCTGTGTGTCCCCTTACATGTTACATCCTTTTGCCTGTGTCTCGCCACAGGGTGTGATTCGTCCCTCTGCCTGTGTCTCGCCACAGGATGTGTGTTGCCTGTGTCCTGCCAGAGAGTCCCTGTTAGCACAAATTTATTAAATATTGTTTGAGTTTGTTTCCTTTGAGTTTTTACTTGTACTTTTGTGTTTAATGTTCATTAAAGCCTTTTTTTTTTATTTTTTTTGGATTACACACCCCTCTGCCTCTGTGCCTGCTCTCACTGCCCACGGCGATCAACACCTGCCACTAGAACTTCTTAATGTTTTCCGGCGGTTGGCATCCATCATGTTGCATTACCGCCATCATCTGGTCATAACCTCCCCCTTCTTCCTCCTTCCCTCTCTCCTATCCTTTTCAACGGTTGGCATCCAGCTTCATAGTGCTTTACCACACCTCTGTTCCGGAGTGTGGGTTAGAGGGTAGGCCTAAAAAGAAAAAAGAAAAACCTACTCTTCCCACACTATCTACTTCCTTGGTCTCCTTACTTCCAGTCATTCCCCTCTTCTTCCTTCAAATCCTATCAATTATCCCTGTTTCTTGCAAATAAGCTAACACTATCCTGTTTCTCCTCCCATTCTCTGCCCCTAGCACCTCCTCTAATGTGAACTGCACCCCTATCTCCCTCAGTCTATCCTCCATGACCTCTCTCTGTGCCGTATAACTCCTGCATCTCATGATCACATGTTCCACTGACTCCTCTTTGTGACATCTACTGTACAGTATCACACAGTCCCATTTGGTGTTTTCCTATCATTTGAGTGTTTTATTTAATAAGCTATGTCTTTGCCTCAATCTCATCACTGCCTCTTCTCTCCTTCTTCCCACTTCCACTCTTTCCTTGTTCACCTTTTCTTGTATCTTATATAAATGTCTCCCTTTTCCATCTTTGTCCCATCTATCCTGCCACCTTTGGATAATTTTCTCCCATATGATACTTTTCACTTCTGTCTTAATCATTTTAGACAGAGGTAATGTGTACCTCAGTGTTCCCTTTGCCAGTTTATCTACTATCTCATTTCCCTTAATTCCCATATGTGCTGGTATCCACATGAGGATGACCTTAATGCCCTTGTTTATTGTCCTTGTGTATACTTGAAGTACCTCATAAAAGGGTCTTGTCCTGCCTTTGAATGAAATGATCTTAAGCTTGCTAATACTGACAGTGAGTCAGTGCATATCAGGACCTTTTCTTCCTCTTTTTTCTCTACCCATTTTTTTGCATATAGTATTGCCATAATCTCTGTCGTATAGACTCTTATTTTATCCGATGTCCTTTTTTTGTACTTCCACTTGTTTTTCCGGAATTGCCATTCCAAATCCAGTTTTCCCTGATTATGGATCTTTGGATCCATCTGTGTAAATTAATACAAATTATTTGTACTTTTGATTTACATGTATATTGAATAGTATCTTGAGGTTTTCTTCATTGTTTGTTTTCCTTTTTTCTGCCTCCAAGTACCAATCAATTTCAGGCCATTTCATCTTCCATGGAGCCATTTATGGTATAACTGTAGTTTTAGTCACTTGCAACTCAAAGATTTATAATTCTTTTGCCATATTATTTCCTATTCTTCCGAAAGTCTCTCTGCGATTTCTCCCATTCTCTTAGCATTCATCCAAAACTTATTTTGTAAGATGTTCTGTAAGAAAACCCAGCCCAATAGTTAGCCATTAGCTGCATCCTCCTTAATTCTAGTGGCATTTCTCCGACTTCCACTTGTACTGCCACTACTACTAAAGTTTTAATATCCACCACAGCACACTCTCAAGGCTTGTGATTGTATCACATCCAGTCTTTTTAATAACGACTTGGTTGCTGACCCTATCACTATGCTTCCATAGTCTAGCACAGATCTTATTATTGTCACATATATAATTCTCAAAGAGGAATGACTAGCTCCCCATTCTCTTCCTGCCAAACATCTCATCACATTGGGTCAAAATTCTGTGTTATTTCGGGTACTTTAATCACACTGTTGGGTTGCTTTTGCTATGAATACTAAAAGTGCTGCATGATTGAACTCAATGAAAAAAAAAAAAAACGAAAAAAGAAACTTCTCCATTTTGTCCCTAGACCAGTGGCGGCCGGCCCATAGGGGGCGCTGGGGCACCGCCCTCCCTGATAAGAGGGGCTAAAAATGTAAAATATATTTTTTACAAATTAAGTTTTTTTAATTCGGTTTACCCACCAGTATGTGCCTACATGCGATATGAATAACATATACAACATTTCCCACCTAGTGACATTCATTCACCAGTGAATTTCCACACAGACAGACTTGTATCGTTTCTGTCATGGGGTGCTGAGAAAAAGCGCCCCTGAGTGCAGCCAAATAGCCAGTCATGTAGCTGTTGCTAGGGTAAATTAATAAATATGCGGCCAATCAGGTTCTCAGAATTTTATGGTCTTGGGGCGCTGGAAATTCTGCCCCAAGCCGCAGAAAATACCGCGAGATTTAAGTTTTTTTTTTTTCTTTTGAGGCGCGGCCAATCAGAGAGAGGCGCGGTCAATCAGAGTAATGATGGCGAACTTAACGAGCGAAGAGCAGTTTCCACCAAATTCGGTGAGATCCTTATTAATATACCCGTTTTAGACTGTTGTGTTAAATTGCATTTTTAAAACTGTTTATTTTTGTGTGAACCACTTTGAGATGCAACTTTGCTTGAAAGGTGATCCAGCTGATCATACCCTTTGATGTTGATTATTGTATTTGATACTCTCTTAAGCATGCATGGCGTATTATACAATGGAAATTTGTTCATTTACTTTATTTGTGAAACTGGTGATTTTGAGGAGGAGATTAAATCATTATTGTTAATTGTAATCATCGTCTGATTTTAATTCTTATATTGGACTAAGCAAAGAAATATTTTGTCACATCAGCCCCACCAGGAAAAATTTTCACCAGCCGCCACTGCCCTAGACCAGTGGTTCTCAAACATTTTCTGTCATTCCCCACTTAAGGGGGTGGGCAAATTTTCAAGCCCCACTTGTCAACAAAATGATAACAAAATCGGCCAAGTTCACTATGTATTGAAATATAAATTTCTAACCCAATAAGATCAAATAACACCAAGTTCAAAACAGATAAAATACACGTGCAATTGTTATACTAGACTTACTTTGTCACTTATCTAGAGCTTTCTTTCAAAGAGGTCGAGTAGCTTATTAAAGGGGTCATACGGTCCTACATGCACTTTTTCAAGCTGTTTGGACTGAAATGTGTGTTAGGAGAGTGTGTACATAACCACTCTACAATGATAAAGAGCCGCCCAGTGATTTTCTTTTTATTTATTAAAATAACATGCCCCTTCTGAAATCAGGCCAATCGCAAATGTCTGTCAATGTGACGCCACACCACAAGAGGCCGCTCCTACTATAGTTGATTGTGGTGTTTTAGCAAAGACCCGCCCCGAGTGAGAAGAAAGCTGTCGGCCATTGTTTTTCGCCGCTGGAGCAAAATGTCGCCTAAGCGAGTGTGTTGTACAGTTGTTGAGTGTAATAGTGAACACAGCAGTCGTCATTTACTACCGACATCTGAGCCGCTGAGGACGCAGTGGCTAAATTTTGTTTTTGAAGCTAACGTCCCCGCCGATCTCCCTAAATGCGTTCATGTTTGCGCTAATCATTTTTTACCAGACTGCTTTATAAACGCGGGTCAATATAAAGCAGGTTTTGCTAGGAAGCTGCTCCTAAAAAAGGGATCTGTAGCAACGCTGCTTCATTTTTACCAGGCTCGGTAAGTGTAATTTCTTTTTCTATGAATCTTTGCAGATCGCCTTTTCTAATAATCACGATAAATGCGGAGTGTAAGTTAACTTACACTCTCATAGAACATGGTTATGTCGTTATCTCTATGTACATCCGTCTCTATATAATTCCTAATCACACATTTATAATAAACAATGCATTAAGGTGATTGTCTAGTTGCAAACTGTGTACGTAGTCGGAAAACTATTATGCTTACCTTTGAAACGTTAGATGGTTAATAACGGTGTCTGTCAATGATTAAGAAGTCATGTAAAATTATTTTAAATCGTTTTGGCTAAACCGCAGATGTACTTTCAATGTTTTGTTAGTAATTCATGCACTGGTCACTGAATTTAAACAATCATTATTGACTAACATACATTACAACAAATTCTTAGGTGTCCTTCTACCCCTGCTAGACACATTTATCTTGCCATGACCTACGGTCAATATTACTGTTTAAGTAGCACTGCATAGTTAACACACACAACTCACAAGCCAACATTTACTGAGAAAAAAAAAAGTTGTTCATGACCATTAACTGTAACATATAGACAAAGAGAATGAATCATATTAACTTATGAAAAATTGGGACTGGATGACCCCTTTAATGTGACTGGGGTGTGTTGTCTCTAAAGTTCCTAATTTGTTGGGTCTTATGCTGTCTGCTGCCAGCGGTTTAAGACACAAAACACACACAGGTCTCTCCTCTGCCCTCACCATCCCCACCATGAATCCAAGTGCAACATAGGCTTCATCATGTTTTCCTTTCGGCTGGCTTTTTGGTTAATTAGGCTGATAGTGCTGAATCACCTGCTTTTTTGTGGTCCATGTAACAAATGTATCCAATGACGTCTACATACAATACGTTACTGACCCGATTTGTGTCCAAGGTAAAGTTAGTTTTATACAGTATTCGCATCTCCGAATTCAATAGCTGCGTAAATAAACCCGCATATTTCCTCTCTACATTGTCTTTAAGCTACATCTGCCTTAAATTATACATGTTCAAAAGCATAAACACCATGGGATGAAGAAGAATCGGGGCGGTGGTGAAGCGATGGCAGAGTTCCTTGAAGGCTGAGATGGCAGCTGGGTTGAGCTGAAACGAGTGAGATGAGGGCCTGGTCCATGTGGTTAATGGTGCTGCAACTGTACTGTAGCCCCGGATAAAGCGACGATAGATATTCGCAAACCCGAGAAACCGCTGAAGCTGTTTGAGTGTCCTGGGTAGGGGCCAGTGACGTACAGCTTCTAGCTTCTGCGGGTCCATGGCCACACCCTGGGGCGAGATGACAAAACCCAGGAACATGGTGGAGTGCTGGTGAAAAGCACACTTTTCCAGCTTGCAGTACAGTTGGTGAGCGAGCAATCTCTTTAAAACAGCACGTACGTGTTGGATGTGTTCTTCCAGGTGGCGGGAGTAAATGAGTATGTCATCCAGGTAGACGAACACCCATCGGCCCAGCATGTCTCGAAGGACGTCATTTATGAATTGTTAGAAGGCCGAGGGTGCGTTGCAGAGTCCGAATGGTATGACCAGGCTCTCATAGTGTCCGGTGGGTGTGATGAATGCAGTCTTCCACTCATCACCCTCTCTGATGCGCACCAAGTTGTAGGCGCTCCGGAGGTCCAACTTGGTGAACACGGTGGCACCAGAGAGGGCGTCCAGGGCTGAGTTGGTGAGTGGTAGTGGATGTCTGTTCTTAATTGTGATGTTGTTTAGCCCCCGATAGTCGACACATGGGTGAAGTTTGCCCCCTTTCTTCTTGACGAAGAAGGACCCTGCGGCAGCAGGCGAGGTGGAGGGCCGGATATTCCCCTGACGGAGGGCGTTGGTGATGTATTCCTCCATCGCCTGCGTCTCCGAGGTGGATAACGAGTAGAGATGGCTGGGGGGAGGAACGGAACCCCGCTAAAGTTCTATTGCCAGGTCGTATGGGCGATGAGGTGGGTAGCTCGTCTCTTACAAAAAACTTCAGCAAAGTCCCGATAGGAGACAGGGATGGCGTTGGTGTCAACGTCGGAAGCCTCGGACTCCCTGGAACACGTCCCAGGCCGTGCCTGTAGGCAGAGTTCAGTGCAGGTCGGCCCCCACTGGAGGATCCGGTTCCGGGTCCATGAAATGATCGGATCATGCTGCAACAGCCAGGGATTCCCGAGGATGATGGGCGGTGATGAGATGGACGTGAGGTGGAATTGGATCTGTTCCTGGTGCTGATCGATGGCGAGTGTGATGGGTTGGGTCTGATGGGTGATGAGGCTGGATGATAAGGGCCGACTTTCGACCGAAGTGATTTTTACCGACTGGGATAACGCCTCAATCTTTGGCATAATTTGAGTCAATGAAGTTACCAGCGGCACCGGAGTCGATGAACGCAGTGCTTCGAACTCGTGGAAGAGAAGAAAAGAGGTGGAAGAAAAAGGGCTGCGCGTTTCCCGGGCGAATTGGGCAGATTGCTCGGTGGTGCGCCGCCCACCCACAGTAGGCACACAGACCCTCTCGATACCGTCGTTTGCGTTCCGCCATGGTTAGGGAGGCGCGTTCTAATTGCATGGGTTCCCTGGCTCCGGTGTCAACTACGGCAGGAGGCAGAAATCCGACAGGTCCAGAGGTGAGCAGAGGTGCGCGTAATCCGCTGGGTTCACCGCGGATGGCTCAGTCATTCTGTCAAGAACTAACCTGGGGTGACCAGAAGACGTAGCTTTAGCGGTTAGCCCTTTGTAGCGTGAATGGTAAACCCAAACGCGGAAGAACACGAGTAGGCAGGATAATCACGCTGTTTATTCTAAGGACTCTTACAAATGGGGAGTAAGTGAAAAAGACAATCTAACCCGTGTCCTATAAATACACACTCGATCAGGAAATTAAACCAAGAATGTGAGTACTCACAGTTCGGTGAATGATTCCGACATAGCATCGGCGAAACTCAATGACTAAGCGAGGTGCTTTGGTTTGTTTACCTCTTTTATACTTCCTGGTTCGCGACCGCTTAACTTCCGGGTCCTAGTGCCGGTCGCGTTCCGAGTGTGCATGACACATAAAAAATCTTGCATGGCCAGCATACTCACCGGACATGTCACCCGTTGAGCATGTTTGGGATGTGCTTGACCGGCGTATACGACAGCGTGTACCAGTTCCCACTAATATCCAACAACTTCGCACAGCCATTGAAGAGGAGTGGACCAACATTCCACAGGCCATAATTGACAATCTAATAAACTCTATGCGAAGAAGATGTGTTGCACTGCATGAGGCAAATGGTGGTCACACCAGATACTGACCGGTTCTGAGTCCCAGACCCCAATAAAGCAAAGAACTGCACATTCCAGGGTGGCCTTTTATTGTGGGCAGTATAAGGTACACCTGTGCACTACTCATGATGTCAGATCAGCATCTTGATGTGGCACACCTGTGAGGTGGGATGGATTATCTCAGCAAAGCAGAAGTGCTCACTATCACACATTTAGACTAATTTGTGAACAATGTTTAAGAGAAATGGTAATATTGTGTATCTGGAATAAATTTTAGATCTTTACAAACAAAGGTGTTGCGTTTATATTTTTGTTGAGTGTAGATTCCAGCCTTTCATTTGAAGCACATGTAGATAATATTACCAGGATAGCATTCTTTCACCTCAGAAATATTGCCATGATAAGAAATATATTGTCACCAAATGATGCAGAAAAACTAGTTCATGCGTTTATCACGTCTAGATTGGATTATTGTAACGCCTTACTGTCTGGTTGTTTAACAAGGTGCTTTAACAAGCCTAAATTATTCCAGAATGCAGCAGCGAGAGTCCTCACTCGAACCAGAAGATACGAGCACATCACTCCTATCTTATCCTTACTGCATTGGCTTCCTGTGAAATTTCGAATCGATTTTGAAATACTACTCTTGGCGTATAAAGCATTAAATGGTCTCGCGCCACGGTATCTGAGTGAACAGCTAGTGTTTTACAATCCGCCACGCCTACTTCGATCAAAGGATGCAGGCTGCTTGTCAGTACCGCGTATTAAGGCAGAGCTTTTTCTTACAAAGCCCCAAAGTTATGGAATAGTCTTCAAAATAGTGTTCGGGACTCAGACTCAGTCTCAGTGTTTAAGTCTAGGCTAAAAACCTATTATTCAGCCAAGCATTTTTGTAAATAGAATAGCCTTAGGTAAAGGAGCAGATCTGGAGAACTCATGGATGTAGAGTATTAGGTAAACTGGTATGTTTAGATGCTGTCTTTCCCACTCTCAATGATCACTCAGGCTTATTGACGGTGAGGTGATTGGTTGCTTTACATCTCAGAAAGCCCTCATGTCTGTGTTTCCTTCTGGCTTTTTCTTTTTAGTTATGCTCTCATAGTTAGTCTTGTCGGAGTCCCTGCTTGCACTCTGCACTTAATATACATTCACATTATACATTGTTCGACTGTGACCATACCTAATTGCCATCTCTCCATCTCTTTTGCTCTCTCCTCTTCTGCTCTCTCCTCTCTTTCTCTCCCTCTCTCCTTTTTCCTCTGTCGAGCTATACATGTCGCACCTGAGCTGCCAGTGATCTAGACCTCCTCTGCCCTCTGGACCTGTCTAACTCATCCTGGAGTCCTGCTTCTGGTTGGAGATCTCATCACATGGATGACCCGTGTGGAATGCCTGTTGTGACTGGGGATGGCTCCACTTTTCCATGAAGATGGTCCTGTCCTCGACTGATGCAGGTTCAGGACTGGAATTTCTTACAGTCTACCTGAGCCTTCAGGAACAAACTGGACTTTAATCTTACACATCTCCTCTTATATTGAACTTCCAGTCTCGCATAATATTATGCAGATCAATCCCTGCTATCTGTTTTCCTCCAGATGAGGATGGGTTCCCTGTTGAGTCTGGTTCCTCTCAAGGTTTCTTCCTATTACCATCTCAGGGAGTTTTTCCTTGCCACTGTCGTCCTCAGCTTGCTCATCAGGGACAAACATATCATTTAGATTCATACACATTCACATTTCATACAAACTTAATTCTTTTGATTGTGTAAAGCTGCTTTGTGAGAGTGTAAATTGTTAAAAGCGCTATACAAATAAAATTGAATTGAATTAATACAAAAGTCTACTTTCCACATGTTAACTATATAATACTTGTGGCAGATGTATTGTTTGTAAGACTGTTTACTTTTGAGATCAATTTAGCTCATTGTTTATGATCTTGTTACATGTCATTTGCAAAGTAAACCAGATTGAGTTAAGACGTCATGTCAAATTTGGCAAATAAATGTTTAATTAAAATGGTAATGTGTGTGTTGTTTCTTTGTTTATAATTTGGTGTCATTACAGTATATACATTAATCTGAATTAAAATACTTCTTGTGCAAAGGGTAAATATACAGTAATTTAAAAAATTAAGTGTAACATTAATTCTGTTATTGTATAATAATAACTAAAATATTGAAATTAATTTAAATAATAGTCTAATTTTCAGTTGCTTCTACCTTGCATTTCAATCATATCTACTCAATTATTTTGCTCATTTTCACTTTGGGTAACCATTGCATCAACTTCTGATTTTCATTACATTTACTTAGTTTTGTACATCATTGTACTAAATCAATTTATTTAGGTCTACTTAATTTTTGTACTGACTTGTACTCAATTTATGAAGTAAATTTTACATAATTTTGCAACTTTTATGTTTACTTTAATATTTTTAAGTGTAAAAATATTTCACCCAAAAAATTGAGTACAGCACAATTTTATTTTTTAGAGGGTAATTTTCCACATAAATGCTCAATACTTTACTTCTACTCATCATGCAATTTGTTATGCACGTTTAACTTCAGGCAAATCAGCCAAAGTGTTAAATTTAGATATGCATACAGACAGACGGGCAGATTTTCTGACTTTGGGTCCTCCAATATATGAAATGTAAAGATATCATTGAAAGAGCAAGTTCTGATCATATGTATAGATAAAACCTTTTTTATTAAAAAAATTGTGTTATTATATACAGTATATGACACAGAGGGCACCACTGGTCACAGGTGACTCAATCAGTGATCAAAGAGGGAAATTACATTAGTCCATACATGTGGTTAAACAATTATCAAAATAAAAGCACAAAGCATGCACTAACGAAATCACTCCAAATACAGAAAATACACACACACACACGCAAGCAGAAAATACATGTCTTGTGGCAAATATTCCAAATGAAAATACATCACATTTAAATCTATAAAATAGACATAAAATATTCAGAATCGTCCAAAATTAAAATATATATATATATATATATATATACATTTTCCTTATTATATTTACATATAAGTAAAATAATATTTTTCTTTCTATTTAGAATTAATATTATACACTGCAATATCTGTATAGATAACTATAGAGCCACGTGACTGATTACTAAGTTCACTCTGACAAACACAACATCCACTGAGACAGAACTGTCATTAAAATATTTAATGGTAATAATATAATTTTAAACTCTATATATTTGATACAATTTATATAGAAATGCCTTTTCACTGTGAAATTATAAACTTTACTGTGAAAGATGTTTCTCACAGATCCAGTTTAGTTTCTTAGAGCATTTCTGGTCATTCCAGAGGTTCCCATTGGCACCACTATAAAACTCAGTGCAGTCCTCATCACCTATATTATTCGGTTCCTTTTCATTCCAGAACCTGAAACCCAGAGAATCAGAATTAGACTCAGATCAGTGTTCATGTTCCTCCAATTCCACACATTTAACTGAATCCTCTCAGCCTCAGTTTACTGAGATCTACATTGAACATGTACTGTATGTACATACAGTACATATAAATACAATAAGAAATAATATTTTTCCAGCAGGACAACACTTGTCAACTGTACTGCATATTAAAATGAAACACAAAAAGTATCTCAGTACTTACTCTGTAGTCAGTGGTGTACCGTCCACCCATTTCCACTCTCCCTCCTTCTCTGTGTCACTCAGACCAATCCAAGCCTGAACTTTGCCATTCACCTTTTGTTTACTAATGAACTCCTGTAAATAACAACACAATAAAAAAGGCTTTATTCATCTCTATCTCTCTCTCTCTCTCTGAGTGCATGCTGGGAGTGGTGAGCGGCAGCGTGAGAGCGTGTGTACATTAGTGATCTTTCTTTCGTCTTAAATTATTAATGTTGTAAATATTTTCTCTATGTATAGAGATTAGTTATTTCATGGTGTGTGGTGAGTAGATACAAGCTATAGGAAGTACTGTGTTTTTACCCAGCCGGCGCTTGTGCCAGTCGGTGTGTGTGTGTGTGTGTGTGTGTGTAGTGGAATGGCTGCAGACTTCACTCAGCTGACACGAAGTTAAAATCTCAGCTAATTTTCCATGTTCAGTGGAAGAAGTTGCTCTGGCAGTGGGGGAAGAACAGCGCTGTTGTAATCTTTATAGATAAGTTAGAGAAGGTGAATGCGGTGATAGAGGCGGGAATCACAGTGAATGAGCATTTCATTCCTGTTCACCCGCTCTCTACACCCGCAAAATGGATCACTTTAGCTAACGTACCCCAGTTTATTAGTGACGAGTTCCTAAAACGCGAACTGTCACAACATGGGAAAATAGTTTCAATTAAAAAAGTATTGTCTGGGTGCAAGTCCCCTCTCCTGAAACATGCTGTGTCTCATAAAAGACATGTGTACATGATACCCAATAACCAGCAGGAAATCAACCTGAAATTTCATGTGAGAGTGGACGACTTTGATTACATCCTGTATGCCACATCTGACACTCAAGAGAGATCGGCTGTGGACAAGAAGGGCATGTGATCAGAGCATGCCCTGAGAAAGCAGCTCGGAGTGAACCTGACCCAGGCCAAGGTGTCAGTGGATAGGACAGAACCAGTGCTGAGAGCACTGAGACCAGTATGGAGAGTCAAAACGGTCTCTAAAAGCATGCAAGAGAAATAGACTGTCAGTCAGAAAAATATCAGTACTGCGGAGACAGTTATTAAGGACAAATGCATGTGTAACACACCCGAGAGCACTGAGTGCGCTAGCTCGACCGACTTGATGCAGGATCCTACAGGCACTGACGGTACTGATGGTACAGTTGCTGTACCTTCGAGCTGTACTGGATAGCTCGATTGCTGCAAACAGTACTAAAGATCCTTCATAGAGCAAGGCGGGGCACAGTGCAGTATTAATGGGGCAGACACAAAGAACAAATACAAGCAGAACTTACCCAAAAGAAAAACAAAAGACAATAATAGTAAAAGGCAAACAAAGAAAAATTACCTTGAAGAAAATAAAGAATTAATAGAAACAATCCCAGAGTGCAACAACAGTGAGTGGGAAGACATTAAGTGTGACCTGAGTCCACAATCTAATTAAAAAAAAACTGTTGAAACAGCCAAACAAATTCAGCAGTTCCTAAAGGCCACCTTCAATGGAAAACGTCAAGAAAAAAAGTAAACTTCTTCTTTCCTGACATAAAAGGTTTTTGTGCATCTGCCAAATCACACATGAACAAAAAAACGAACTGCAAATTCACTCAACAAGAAATATTCAGGCTGAGGAAATTATTCCCCAAGTTAAAAGGAGAGCACCGCCATAAAAAAAAAAATGATCAAGAAAAACTTTATCCACTACCTCATCCTCCTAAGTGTCATTACATTACACCTCTTTTCTTTCCCCGTGATTACTTTTAAAATTGCCTCTTTAAATCTAAACGGGGCCAGAGAGGCAAAAAAAAGAGGCCAATGGTGTATGAACTAGTAAAAGTAAAATGTATTAATGTTCTATTTATACAAGAGACACATAGTGATGCAGAAAACGCAGGAGATTGGAACAGGGAATGGCCGGGGCAGGTTGTGCTAAACCACAACACAACATGGGCTTCCTATTCTTCACAAGGTTCAACCCTTCATCATATACAGTGGAGAAGAAGGCTTCTCTTAGTCAAAGCCAACCTTGATAAGTTTACTTTTATTTTTATAAATATCCACGTCCAGACAAGTAGTCCAGACAAAATATTGCTCTCTAATACATTACATAACAAGTTAAATACATGTAGCTAACGACTTTTTAATTTTAGCTGGTGATTTTAACTGTACCCTTGACGAAAGCATAGACAGAAACCATAGAGAGCGCCACCCGGCCTCACAGCGAGCTCTCAGCCAGCTAATCCACAGCCACAGTCTGATAGATGTATGGAGAATGTCGAATGGAAAAGATAGACAATATACCTGGTCCCACATACAGAATAATGCAATCTCTCTAGCTAGGCTAGACTGGTTTTATTGTTTTAAGCATCAATATAACATTTTTAAAGAGTGTATCATAATGCCTGTCGGTTTCACAGATCACTCTTTGGTTTTATGCAAGGTTTTTATTCAAAATGTCTTTTAAAAAAGCGCCTACTAGCATTTTAACAACTCCCTAATTTTTGATAAAAGTTTTGAAGATGCTTTAAATTTTATGTGGTCGGCTTTTAAAACAAGAAAGCAAGAGTTCTCCTCTCTCAGACATTAGTGGGGTTGTGGAAAAGCTGAAATTGTACTTTTATGTCAACAGCACACTCTTAATGTCACATGGGTCATTACTCGATTGCATTGAGTAATTGAAGCCCTCAAAGCCGAAAAAACAGCTTTATCAGACCTTCTGGGTATTTAAGCACATGGAGCAATAGTAAGGTCTCGTTTTCAGAACGCTACAGAAATGGATGCGCCAACCAGTTATTTTTTTTGTCTGAAAAAGAAAAATAGACAAAGCCGGATTATCGACTCCCTTCTATACCAGACACGGGACAGGAGCTGACGGAACTCACTGACATTAGAAAAAGGGCTGTGCACTTTTATTCCGATCTCTACACCAGTGAGTTCAAAGACAACTAATACATTTTCAACTCCTTCATAGAGAATCTTCCAAAAATCTCTGAAGAGTATCTGAAGAAAACTCCTGGATGAACCTCTAACTACAAATGAACTTTATGCTGCACTACAGAGTATGCAGGGCCAAAAGGCTCCTGGAATCGATGGACTAACTATAGAATTTTTTACAACTTACTGGAATATTTTAGCTGATGATTTTCTGGAAGTTTTAAATGAAAGTTTCGCTGAGGGATGCTTACCACTGTCCTGTCGCAGAGCAATCATCACCCTACTACTAAAGAACGGAAACCTTCAGGATATAAAAAACTGGCATCCTGTATCCTTGCTTTGCACAGACTATAAAATGTTATCCAAAGCACTAGCTAACAGGCTGAGAGAGGTGATGGACCAAGTTATATGCCAAGACCAAGCCTACAGTGTGCCCAGAAGGTCAATGGTAGACAATGTCTGCCTTATTCAAGATGTTTTAGACATCTCCAGCTCAATGGGCCTAGACACTGGTCTTATTTGCCAGGACCAGGAAAAAGCGTTCGATCGTGTTGAACCCCAGTACCTCTGGAAAGTCATGGACAGGCTTCGGTTCAGCACTGGTCTTGGATGTGTTTGCTGGCAAAGCACTTTTTACCAAAAAAATCTGGGAAGGTAAAGCAGAGAAAGTAGAAGGGAGGCTGGTCAAGTGGAAGTGGTTACTTTTACAAATTTCATACAGAGGCAGGGTGTTATTCGCTAATAACCTTGCTGCCTCTACTTTGTGGCATTGTTTAGCATCCATGGAACCTCCTGCCCAGCTATGTCATACATACAAACAAAAATTGTTGACTTTTTTTGGGACCGACTTCACTGGGTTCCACAAAGCATTTTATTTTTGCAAAAAGAGGAGGGGGGGCAGGGTTTAATTCATTTGGCGAGCAGGACTGCAACCTTTCGATTACAGTTTGCTCAAAAATACCTGATAGGGCCGAAATAACTGGTATGGCGGGAAGTAGGTTTTTAAATCATGGAAACTTTTTAAGTGGACTCAAGTCATACCTACAGACTCTACACACTGGCTCCAAGAACAACCCCTAGTCAACGGAGCAAGGTTTGACATAGAAAGCATCGCCTCAGCTGGACTAAATTCAACAGATAGTCGAAGCAGCAGGACCTAACTTGAGAGACACTGAAGCTGCGAGTGCCCTTCTGGATCTGAAGTCGAGACGGGTCACACAAAAAATGCTGGACCTGTGGATTTAAGAACTTACATCATGGCCAGTAACCAACAGGATTTAAGAACTTACATCATGGCCAGTAACCAACAGGACCCTTTTCCAGAGATGGTTCTAAAGCCTGTCTATGGTGAACTATCTGGTCCTCTACTGAAGGCCAGCACCAACAATACAAGAACTGTGTCAAGGTCATCAACAGAAACTAACTCTGCTACTGTCCAGACACTGTGTGGAGAAACAGACTTTTTCTAAATGAACAAACTATACCAGTGTGGAGAGTGTTGTACAAACCTCCACTCAGAAAGCGTACTGCTGATCTCCAGTGGAGAATCCTACACGGGGCCATAGCAGTAAATGCATTTGTTACTGTTTTAAATTCTGCAACCTTAAACAAATGTCCATTTTGTTCGTAGAAACGAAACTATTTTTCACTGTTTTTTACAATGTAACAGACTCATCAGTTTTTTTTTTCTTGAATTTTAACAAATGTTTTTAATTAATTTAAAGAAAAGTTCTCAGGAACCATTTTTATTTTGGGTGTAGGCTACCAAAAAATTAACCGTGTAAAATGGCAACTACTAAACTTCCTGCTGGGAGAAGCTAAACTCGCTGTATATGTAAGCAGGAATAACTAAATGAATGGAAGAGCAGGTCAGGAGGCCAGTGAGGTGTGGCGCTGTAATATTAGGTCCAGACTGTGGCTGGAATACAGGTTTTATAAAATGATGGAAAATCTTGAGTGTTTCAAACAACAGTGGTGCTTCAATGAAATAATTTGCACCATAGTAAATGAATAACCGCAATTCACACAATTTTTTCACTGAGGAATGATTTTTAGTTGATTTTAATGTTTTTAACCATTGATTTATCTATCTATTTATTTCATTTATTTATTTATTCATATATCTATTACAAACTCAATTATGTAATTATTTAAAACAACAATACTTTAATACCATATAAATGTGAGTTTGAAAATTAGATAAATAAAGTCAGTTGTGAAAAATCAAATCAAATCTCTCTCTCTCTCTCTCTCTCTCTCTCTCTCTGCCTCGCACACACACACACACACACTCTGTCTCTTTCTCACTCGCTCTCTCTCTCTCTCTCACACACACACACACACACACACATACATACATACATACATACACACCTGTTCTTCTTTGCTGTTTATGATCACCAGGTCTGCTCCTTTGTCCCTGCAGTCCTGTCTGCTCTCAGTCCAGTTCTTAACCTCATTAGACATGAAATAAAGACTGCTAACGACAAAACACTTCCTATGTTCTTTGTCTGTGGAGATAAATTGAGAGAATTTCCTGAGATATAAACATAGTTTCTAATCTATTTTTTGTGTAAGGTCATGAAATTCTTTGTACTACATGGGCCATAAAATTAAATATATGTTTAATACATGCATAAATCGACCTTTTATGGGCTCTTTATTATTATGTAAAATAAGAAAGCTTGCTTTTACCCTTTGTTCTTTTTTCCAAGTTAAAAAGCATTATTATTATTCTTATTATTATTATTATTATTATTATTATCCATAGTTTATAAAATATTGAGCTTTGACTATGAACCGGGAAAGTGTCACCAACATTAATTAGATGTTTTCATTCTAAGAGCTTGATGAAATTAAATTGAGGAATATATGAGAGGATGTAAGATCTTGATGTCCCAGTTTTAAGACAGCTCATGGATTTCCATAGAGGACATTTAACTGTTGAGCAGAAAATGTAATGTTAAGTCTATCTACTTACACAAATCACAGGGTGTCCTGTCCGTCTGTAACTGGCATTTCTCTAAAGTCAGGTTGTTAAAACTGGTCTGTAACTGGTCTCTCTCTATAGTCAGGTTGTTGAAACTGGTCTGTAACTGGTCTCTCTCTATAGTCAGGTTGTTGAAACTGGTCTGTAACTGGTTGTTTTCTGTATTCAGGGTGATGTATTTGATCCACAGCACTGTGATGGCAGTCAACAGGAGAACACACAGCAGCAGCATACACACTGCAGTCCCTCTGTAACACCTGCCCCATGCAGTGGCTCCTCCTTGAATTATATCGACACAAATATACATTTTGTTTATTTCTCAACAGTTTTATTTAAACCAAACACTTTCAGCAGTGAATTAGAGAACATCTCAGCAACTCTTTTTAGCCAACATTGTGAAACTCCTCCCTTTGCTTTAAAGGCATGCAGTGATGGGTTTGGGCTGCTTTTAAATAAACTGACTTGCAAATGATGTCACCTGTTCTCCCTTTGCATCACAATGACTGCATAAGTAAAAAAATATAAAGTATTCTACAAGATGTACAGTTCTGTACAAAATGCCAAAAAATAGTTTTTGACAATGTGAAAAAAAAGATTCTAAATTGCAAAAAAAAAAAAAAAGCTATCAAATTAGTAAGCATTGGTTAATGAAACAAAGTAATCAGCATAATGACCCTTTGCCCTTTCAATTGTATTAGGTAATGAGCTGCTTAGTTTACTGAATGTCCTGCAGAACACAGTCCTTCGGAGGACTTGTACCTGCCTCTTATTTTATGCAGCAAAACTAAGAAGCTTTTTATATTCTTATTTATTTCCCTAATTTTGGAATTTAGATAGTGACTTAACACTGAATTCATAAAATCAACATGTATTGCAACAAAGTTTGTACAAAAAAAAACATCCAAGAAAAAAAGAAAAACACATGATGCCACAGTAAATACACATCTGTGCATGTTGATCATCTATAACATAAAAGTCCATTCCCATCACAGCTCATCTGCATTAATGTTTGTCTATAAGACTCCATAAAAGAAAAAAACAAAAAGCCCATAGCAAATGATCAGAGATGGAAATTATTTCGACTCAATACTTTGGGTTTTTAAACATTTAATACTGTAATAGTGTTGGCTGTTGGTCCTGATGACATACCTGTGGAGGTATGGAAGTGCTTAGAAGTGGTGGCAGTAGAGTTTCTGACTAGTATGTTTTACAAGATCTTGGAGAGTGAGACGATTCCAGAGGAATGGAGGAGAAGTGCATTGGTGCCTAAGAACAAGGGAGATGTGCAGAGCTGTGGCAATTACAGAGGCTTTGTGAGCAGCAATATGGTTTCATTCCTAGAAAGAGTACATCAGATGCAGTATTTGCTTTGAGGATGCTGGTGGAGAAGTACAGAGAAGGTAATAAAGAGTTGCATTGTGTCTTTGTAGATTTAGAGAAAGCGTATGACAGGGTGCAGAGAGAGGAGCTGTGGTGTTGTATGAGGAAGTCTGGAGTGGCAGAGAAGTATGCTAGAGTGGTACAGGACATGTATGAGAGCTGTAAGACAGTGGTGAGATGTGCTGTAGGTGTGACAGAAGAGTTCAAGGTGGAGGTGGGTCTGCATCAAGGATCGGCTCTAATCCCCTTTTTGTTTGCTCTGGTGATAAACAGGATGACAGATGAGGTAAGACAGGAGTCTCCATGGACTATGATGTTTGCAGATACATTGTGCTTTGTAGCGAGAGCAGGGAACAGGTGGAGGAAAATTTGGAGAGGTGGAGGTATGCTCTGGAAAGCGGAAGAATAAAAGTTAGCCTGAGGAATAACTTCAAACAGACACCTGGAGCATGGCAGGTCCATGGCAGAACTATGACAAGTCCATGCTAGATCCGTGCACGGAATGTGATCCCCCACGATGACGCAGTTAGCAATGCCCCGCCCCATAAACGCCCCCATGCGCCTTCTAAAAAGATGGTTGCAATGCTGTATAATCCCACCTGGTGAAGCATTGACTACTTTAGTTAACTGCAGTGTCCAGGCAGCCTTATGCACTATGTTCATATATAGCGAGTTCTTACATTGTCAACATAGTTTCATAAATAGATAATGTGATAATAAAAAAAAAAGATTAATAAAACAGATTTTTTTTAATCACTCAACACACAACCCATGATGCTTATGCTTTAAAATTAATTAATTAATTAATTAATTAATTAATTAAACTACTTATTGCAATGTTTTTAAAGACATCCTTAATAATCCTTAGAGATAAGGCAACATCTGTAATTTATCTATACCGATCATTGTAGGTACGGAATACAAACGCGGGCTATGTACAGCATTTTACATTATAGTGTATTTTATCTATTTCCGTTTAATACACTGGTAGATAATATTTTTCTGCAAAGTAAAGCTTAAAATGTAACTTCTGCGTGGGTTTGTCTTCGTTTTTTTTTGTTTTCACTGATATTTTTTTTCTCTGATAGTCAAAAATTGCCATAACAAATCGATTAATGGCACATAATATCTGGAGCAAATATCTGCCCATACGGATCAGTATTTCTTTATTCATTTAACCAGCATAACGTTCCCCCATCAAAGATCTTATGGGGCATTAATCACTTATCACAACTGTCAATAGATGCGGCAGCAGAGACAGATTAAATCACCATAAACATTCACACTTGAAAACAAAACTAAAAAACTAAACTGCTCCAGAGGGTTAGCGCCTGTTATCACAGGACAGAAATCACCTTCAGGATACTACTGTGTGCGGGTGGGTTGTTAAAATCACGTGATTGCAACTCAGTGCAGCTAAATTGCTTGCTTGTTTTAATGTGTTCATAAGAACAAAGTGCCATCTAGTGGTGGCACCATGTAAATAAACAAATAGGGCTTGAATGCGCGTCTTTACTGTGAAATGTGAGGAAGGGGGGATCGCGCCGTCCATAGGGCAGCAACATGTCATTTGCATGCCATTCACATGGCCTCGGCTATTTGACGAGGCTCCCACTGTACATGTGTGTGAATAAGAGGGACGCAAGTGGAACAGTGAGGCTACAGAGAGCAGAGGTAAAGAAGGTGCAGGACTTAAGGTACTTAGGGTCAATGGTCCAGAGCAATGAAGAGTGTGGAAAGGAGGTGAAGATGCAGGTACAGGCAGATTGGAGTGGGTGGAGAAAAGTGTTAGGTACGTTGTGCAATAAAAGAGTATCAGCGAGAATGAAAGGAAAGGTCTACAGGACAGTAGTGAAAGTTGTCTGCATATGGTCTGCATATAGGGGGGTTAAAAATGTAGAATGTTAAGACCGCAGAGTTGGCTTCTCAGTTGGCTGTTTAAAAAAGGTTCAATTGCTAATGAGTACAGCATTCAAGACAATGAGCAGCCTTGCCTGATACCTCTGTAAACTCTAAAAGGAGCACATAAACCACCATTAACCTTAAGTATACTCTCTATTTCACTGTACAATGTTTTGAACATGGCTGTAAAACCAGCCTGTCGAAAGCCTTTTCCTGATCTAAGAAGACGAAACCATTCTTTAAACCCAATAATTTTTGAGACAACCAAAATGTCAGAAATTAGGTGTAATTATCGACCTGTCAGGCACACAGAACGTCTGGTCAAAGTGAGTAATCTGTTCCTTTTCTTCAATTATTCGTGAGGCTAATGTTTTTAAAAGCAGCTTGTAGTCAGTGCATAGCAGTGAGACTGGGCGCCAGTTCTTCAGGTCTGAAAGATCTCCCTTCTTTGGCAGTAAGGTCAAGACAGTCCTCCTGCAGCTCAAAGGGAGCTTGCATCCTTCATGCTTTTTTTTTTTGCTATTTTATTTATTTATTTATTTTATATTATTCTTTCTTAATTAAATGTACCTTATATTTTATTTTTCATATTTATTTCTTATTCATAGTCTTTTATTTTAAGATCACGAGCAGTTGTCTAAGCATTTAACTGCATATCGTATTGTGTATGACTGTGTATGTGACAAATAAAATTTAAATTTGCTGCCCTGAAGGCTTTGTAAAATTTTGCTGGGAGACTATCCATGTCTGGCGCCTGGTGATTCTCCATGCTTTGAATAGCCTCCTGAAGCTCCCCAAGGGTCCACTCTCTATAAAATTCAGTGGCTGTGCTTTCTGGGAGATTTGGCAGATTACTGAGAAAGCTCCCCTTTACTGCTTGTGCTCCTGACCACTCTTTGCTATACTGCTTAGAGTAGAAGCTGGCTGTCTGCTTATAAATTTCAGTGGGCCCCGATAGGAGATCCCCTGACTTTCTGTCCATTTATTTTTGTTCACGACAGAAGAAGATCGATGATTTTCTTTTTGAAGCTTTAATATGCCCCTGATTTTCTGTGTGCTCAAAGCGCTGGAGCTCCACCATTCCTATCGCTAAAGCTTTCAGTGATCCAGCAGTGTCTCTTGTGACATTCTAATTTGTGTTACGCTACATCTCACCACTGCTATAGAGAGATAAAAGCGACTTTTTCTAGTTTAAGAATGTTTCAAAAATGGATAAAAGACTTTTTAAAATTTTTATCTTTTAAAAGTGCAGTGTTAAAATGACAGTAGGCACTTTTAGGGTTTACATTACTTTTGCTGCTCGTGCATAACACAATGCTGTGGTCTGAAATGCCTACTGGGACAAAAACTAGTGATGTTTGAAAGCATAGAACCGATCTAATCTTGACACCGAGAGCATGTTATCTCCAAAATGAGTCAATGTGTACTGTCTCTGTTTTCCGTTAAAAGCTCTCCATGTGTCCTTTAGTTCATGGGTCTCTATCAACTCCCATAGTTTCTTGTGGGAGGCCATATGAGGTTCAAGGCCCTGTCTCACCACAGGGCGTGTTATGTTTGTCCTCCCACTGCCGGTGTCTCGCCACAGGGCGTGTTATGTGTCTCCCCCTGCCTGTGTCTCGCCACAGGGCGTGTGTTTGTCTCCCTCTGCCTGTGTCTCGCCACAGGGCGTGTGTTTGTTCTCCAGTCTGTGTCTTGCCAGAGAGCCCCTGTTAGCACAGAGTTTAGTATTGTTTGAGTTTTATTTGTTCCTTTGTTTGTGTCTTTATTTATACTTTGTGTTCAAACATCATTAAAAGACTCTTTTTTGATTACACCACCCCTCTGCCTCTATGCCTGCTCCTTCCGCCCACGGCGTTCAACACCTGCCACTACACCCCGATCGTGACACTGTTTAGGTTCTGGGAATTTGTCTTTTACTCTGCTTGGTGTGTTTAAGAAAATCTTTGATGATGTCTGCTGTGTGCATAACTGGTGCTCTTCTTGAGGATTAAATTTAAAACAGAATCTGATAAATAGCCTTCACTGTCTGATGCTCCTTTATCCATCCTAGAACTCTTTTGGGGGGTTTGTTTGCCTTCCTATCTTTATTTCTTCTTCGTTTTAAGGTTATACTGTATAGCAGATCTAACAGTAGTTCAAGCTACAAGATGTTTGTATAATAATGCACACCTCATAGTACAGTTGTTTTCACATTCCGACAACAAGAGTTGTTGCTTTAACTGTTGTACTTTATAGATATGTGCGAGTAATGTCTCAAACATTGTCCACAAGAAGCCAGCAGCAGCATATTTAATTCCATATACAAAATACAGAAGCTTAGTCTGTCAACCATGCATCCACCCAAGTAAGCCAGAGTGCTCATTACATAAAGGTAAGCTTATCTTCCATCTCGATATCTTCCTTGTCCCCTGTTGCTGGTGCAGTGATTGATGTTTCAACATCAGTGCTCTGTATCCCTGTGCTTTCCTCAAGTGTATCTAACCTTGCATCAGGATCACTTTTATTTATTTATTTTTTGGTCGAGTTGATCCCCAGCTTGCAGCCCAAAAGACACAGAGCTTGGTCAGCTGGACACAGAGCTTGGTTTTTTGGGCTGCAAGCTGGGTTTGAGTCTTATTCTCAATAGCATCTTCTGGGTCTCCTAGCGAGCGGTAGTCGCAGGGGGAATAATCTAAGCAGTGTACGGTTTTAACGTAATAATGACAATGAATGGCTGCCGGCATTCTTCATCATTAATATGTAAGGTTTACATAATAAAGACAACGCATAATGGTTGCATTGTCCACCAATAAATATAGACATTTTAATGTGGACACAATGGCAACGCATCCTTCATCAATAATAAGTAATGTTTAGCTCTGGGTCAGAGTTGTATCGAATCTTTAACGATTCGGGTTAATTTGATTAACTGAATCAAAATTTATAATGTACACTTTATCGACTACCCGTCCAGCGTTAAGCAAAATTTAGTGTATCTTACCAGTTCCGGTTATCACATGGCCAACGGCTATAACACAAAATCTAGTATTTAGCAATTATGAGCAAGGTAACACGATCTGGGCAAATGTTTAGACTTTAAGATACATGACCAAGACAGCAGTTCTTTATAAAGAAACGAGAATTTATTTGATGGGTTCAATCTTACGGTTTAGTTATGAAACGAGCACCCACTTTAGCAAGGTATGCAGCTTTGTTTGTTTACTTGCGTTATGTTTTGTTCTCATTTGTTGGTTCGCCTCCAGCGAAGGGAATCACGTTGTTGCTGATTGGTTGGTGCGCTGTTGTAGAGATGACGTCTGTCGGGAAAGCCCTTCGGTGGCTGCGCTCTGAAACTTCTCCTGAGGTTTCCTTCGTTGCGGGACTTTGGAGTTCTGGCACGAAGTCTCGTTGAGAGTTCTTGAAGAGCGGATGACGCCAGCAGCGGCGGCGCAGCGCCTGCAAGGGCGAAGCCCGAGCTGCTTCGGAGATGTTGTAGGTTGCAGTTGTGATGATAACTTCTCTTCTTCTCTACACTGTCGACTTCCTGAGGGTTTTTGTCCCTTGGGGGTCAGTCTGTCCCACAGGTGATTCCTCCAATCAGATGTGATTGCAGGGCTTAGCCACGCCTCACGTGGTTCCTTTTTCTGTGCATAAATTAGCCAGGTGTTTCGGCTGTCACGTGTGACCCATCCGGTTGGAGTTTTTAATACTTTATACAAAGTAATTTTGCATGAGCTATGTTCATGCTACCAATTACCCATGTTTACCAACATTCTTGAAATAAAGCCAGCTTGAGATTGACACCAAACATTACATATCTTACCCACTCATTCCTTCCTCTATCTAATAAAAATGTTTGTAAATGCTGATTACACCTTTAAGTTATGCAGAATAATCAAACATATACACAGGAATAAAAGGAACTGAGTAAATATATGTGAATACGTTTTGCCCTACTGGCACACTTTAAAGATGTTTAAAATAGTGTCCATGCCGTATGCCTTTGTTGATGGAAAGGCATGTTTTCCGGAGGTCGAGAGAGTGTCCAGGTGTGATGAGTTCTCCCCCCCAGCTCGGGGTGAAGCTGTAAAACTGTCTTCTTTGTTTACCGGATCGCCGATTTACACCCTCGGTTTCGGGGTCTACTTCAAAGCATCTGGCCTTGTAGAGTTTCTTAGTTTTACAGACGTCCCCTTTAAGATAGCAAACCAGATAAGGTTATCAGGATGGTGCCATGTATGCTGGGAGAGGGTGTTCAGGAATGTGATCCATTGACTGTTTTCTCTATGGGAGCCCTGTTATTCGCTACAGCAGACTCAGCTTCCTCTCACCCCGGCCGTTCAGCAATGCCAGGGTCGTGCTGACTCTCTGGAAAGCCTGTACTAGATGACCATGTTTTTTTTAGACCACATTTTAAGACTTTATGTCAGAGGATACATAGATGCTGTAATCAAAACCTTCAACTTTAAATTTCAAAACTACATTAAATTCATCTAGACCATCTTTGGGAATCATAAAAAAAACATTTTCCTAAAAGACACTAGGTGTTTCATCAGTGGGGACTTACGCTGCACAAACTTACACACACACTCACTCATTTGCACCACAAAGTAAGTAGATCCGAAGTGTTATTTAAAAAAAAAAATTGCATTAAATGGAGAAAAAACTGGCAAAACGGCAATCGTTCTCACACACTACTTGCACTCTGCTGCGCATGCAGAGAAAGAGAGATAGAGAGAAAGATTCAACAGATAATACTAATATTAACATTATATATTGTTTAAAGGGCTCACTACTGTACAAGTTAGTCAAAGCAATAGCACAAGCAACCAGTTAGTTTTTTTGCTAAGGACCTGCACTTCTACAACGCAACAGAAAATGGAGAATTACACAGTCATTATAGCTAAACTTGAACATAATAGAATTCAAACAGTTTTGCTGTGAGGGGTTTGACTGCACTTGTTAGTTTTAGAAATAAAATCGCCACAAACATGTTTAACAGTGTCCTCAGTCAACAATAGCCTTAGTCAACAGTGTGTGTGTGTGTGTGTGTGTGTGCATTTCTTTCAGATTTAAACTACATAGCACCATTTTAAAATAATATATAAATATATATATATTTTCAATTTTACATTTGCCTTGTAGTAATTGATAGTTGCATTTTAAACAAGTTAACTAAATTAAGTACAGTAGATGAGCACATATAGACAGGTTTCTGGGTGTGAGTGCATTTTACCTGAACTCACAGACTGCTTAAAGTTTCTGGGTCTCTGGGTCTCCCAATTGTCCTGATTCTCATAAACATTTTCATATGAGTTTTCGTTGTCACTGAAATCAGCTTTCTTGTTCTCCATAACTTTTACATTTTCATAAATCTCCTCACTCAGCTCCATTTTTCTATCAGTCTGTATAGACAAACTTGCACCAGTAACTAATTGTGTAAAACTACACTCGGAGTGGCTGTCTTAAGTCACACTGCATAAACAACTGGATGTGTCGCTGCTTCATTGAAATATAATTTCCTGTTCATTCATTCTAAACATGCAACAAGCCACAAGTGAGAAACTGACACACTGTGACCACAATTCAACAGGAAGGAGTTAATGTGGTCACTACACAGTCACTACACAGTCATGTGACTACCAGTCTCACCCTGAGAAGTTTACATTTGATTAGTATATGGATGATGATTTTTAAATTATTTCACTGATATGCAGAAATTACTGAGTCCTGAAGTGAAGCAGCTTCATCACACACCTGCCTGCTGCATCATCAGATGTTACATCTATATATTAGAGAGAAGGAAAAAGAGGACAGTGATTAAATAGCATATTTTTGTTCACAGAAGTAATAAACATGTGTAGTTATATAGCAGATCTGACAGTAGTTCAAGCTACAAGATATTCATATAATAATGCACACCTCATAGAACAGTATGCTATTTTGTTGTTTTCACATTTCGACCACAAGAGTTTTTGCTTTAACTGTTGTATTTTATAAATATGTGCAAATAATTTCTCACACATTGACCACAAGAAGCTACTAATAAGACTTTTCATAACTTCATTTCCTGGCAGCAGCATATTTAATTCCATATACAAAATACAGAAGCTTAGTCTGTCAACCATGCATCCACCAAAAAGAGCCACAGAGCTGCTCCAAAGTAATCAGGAGCAATGAGCTTCTGGCTACTTAAAGCAGGAGATGCTGTGCGAGTTTAAAAAACTGTGTGGGACATTAACACTTACTCTACATTTTAATCAGCCTTCCTGTATGGCCTGAAACTGACCTCTCTGCTCACATTGTATGTTTAAACAACAAGGGTTGATCTGAGTTGGATGTAACCAAATGCTGAGTTTCGATATTGAATAAAAGCCCTCTTTACATGCAAGAGTATGCATGTGTGCGTGCATGCTGATGTGTGAAACAGAGCTGCGGTTAATGATGATCATAGTTCATTGGAACTTGTGTCTATCTTAAAAGCCAAGGGAAAATAGTCTAACAGTTTTGTGGAATGACATTATATGAAACAAAAGTGTTACAAAGTCCAAAGATACAATAATTAAATTTTTTATTACAGTGATTATTGTCTTAAATTTCAAATTTTATTAGTCAAATACAAAGTCATATACAGTACGATATGCAGTGAAATGCTTACACGACCGCCAGTGACCTTAAAAAGAGAATTATAAAAAGAAATAAATATGAACAAAAGGAAATACGGTAGAAACATTAAATTTAACTAGGATTAAAATAGAAGTATACTGTACATAAAATAGAAATAAAAATAGAAATAGAAATATACTGTACATTAGAACATTTAAAAAAATTTTAATTTGATGGAAGTGTCTTTGTGCAATGGTCCAGAATGTAAACATAAACATGTAAGTGTAGACAAGTGTAACATTGATGTTAAAAGATTGTATTAGTTCTGCATAGTGGTATGGTTGAGAGACCCTATCGCCTGCGAGAAGAAGCTCCTCCTCAGTCTCTCTGTTTTAGCCTTCAGGGAGCATAAGCGCTTTCCTAACCGCAACACAGAGAACAGTCCATTGTTGGGATGGCTAAGGTCCTTCACGATCCTCCTGGCCTTGGTCCAGCACCGCTTGCTGTAGATTGAGTGCAAGTCAGGGAGCTTGGTGCAGATGATGCGCTCAGCTGATCGCACCACCCTCTGTAGAGCTCGTCTGTCCTGCATGGTGCTGTTCCTGAACCAGGTCGTGATGCTTCCCATCAGGATGTTTTCTATGGTTCAGGAGTAGAAATTCCTGAGCACTTTGGAGGGCAGTCTAAAGTCTCTTAAGTGTCTGAGTGTCACGAGCCAGCTCCCTCCTACAAGCACCTCGCAATCCTAACTCTACTCCGGAGCTTTCTGCGCGCTCAGTGTTCATCACGGCTCACCTGGATCTGATTAAGCACCATCCTTAGGCTTTAAAAGCAAGCTGAGCGCACCTGTCTGTGCCGCAGTGTCTCGCTCGTGTGCCTTACCTTTTAGAGTATTATTGATTCCCCGGATTTTGACTCGTTGCCGACCCAGCTCCTCTTTGGATTCCTTTTTAGTCTTGTCCCTTCTGTTTACCTTGCCTGACTCTCGGACTAATTCTTGTGTATGACCCTGCCTGTACTAGTAACCTGATTACTGGATCTTCTGGTTATCGACCCTTACCTGGTTAAAGACGCCGATTGAGCTCTTCGGTCCACGGCTCCACCGCAGCACAAGAAGACTTCTGCCTCTTCGAAGGACCTCCCGCGACACGCACCGTGCTCGTACTCATTACGGAAGTGAGTCGGAGTTCCCTGCCCCTCTATCTTCAATCGCAAAACAGACCTACGTCAGGAATCCGCATAGCGCTTGGCCGTGCTCCGCGCTTCATCCGAGGATAATTCGTGCCCTTCCATATTCGGGTCCACGGAGGATCCTCTGACGTCACATCACTTTTCCCCCTCCGTGACAGTACACTGCGGCCATGGCAGACCCAGCAGACACTTTGTCCCAAAGTTTGTCACAGTTGTCAGTCCAGTTTCAGCAGGTTTGTTCAGTCCTCCCACCTACACTCACACCCCTAGCGCAGCATGACCGCCCAGCACGGCACGAACCTCGCTTACCGAATCCTCAACCCTCTGGCGGAGACCCTGGCACCTGCCGCTCGTTTTTATCACAATGCTATCTGTTACTTGAGCTCCAACCCTACGGAGCGCTCAAGAGGGCATACATAATCACCCTGCTTATGGAGAGAGCCCGGGAGTGGGGAACGGCCGTCTGGGACGCTAACGACCCTTGCTGCACCACCTTCAGCACCTTCACAGAGGAGATGAAGAGAGTATTCGACCGCATGTGGGAAGGGAGGCTGCTAGGCAGCTTCTGGAGCTCCGTCAAGATTCCCGATCCGCTTATGACTACGCTATTGAGTTCCGAATCCTGGCGGCCGCCGCTCAGTAGGCCACTCAGGCACTTTATGACCCCTTCCTGAATGGGCTCTCTGAGCCAGTCAAGGACCAGCTGGTGTCTTAGCAGCTTCCTGAAGACCTGAATGGGCTGATGGACCTTGCAGGGCGAGTGGATTCATGCCTCCGACGTAGGCACCGCACCCTTAGCCAGCCCGGGCATAGGGTTGGGACTTCTTCCTCACTGACCATGCCAGTTGCCGCTTCTGCTGAGCCCATGCAGGTTGGACGAACCCGGATCTCGCCAGAGGAACAGATACGACTGATATGACAGACCATACGACTGCAACGCCAGATGCAGGCGGGAGCATGCATACTGTGGCCAGGTTGGGCACTTGCGTCTGCAATGCCTGTTTAAAGCCAGCCCCCCCCTAGGGAACCTAGGCACACTGGAGGGGCACACCCAAGAGCAGCAGCCTAGAGGCCATCCAGTCCTTCCCGTCACGCTCTTCCTAGACAATCAGGCCCACGTAGCCCATGCCCTCGTCGACTCCGGCTCCGACCAGAATATGATCAGTGCCACAAAGGTCAAGAAACTACGCATTCGCACTTTTCCCCTGAACGCCCCATTGTCCGTCCACGCTCTCGATGGAACGCCACTCCCTCTAATCACCCAATGCACCATTCTGGTAACCCTAAGGACCTCTGGGAATCACTCGGAGGAGATTTCCTTTCTTGGCATGGGTAGAGCTCAGTGCCAGTTGGTGCTTGGATGTCCATGGCTTTTTCGACACAACCCGTGCGTGGACTGGAGAAACAATGCCATATTCAAATGGAGTCCTATCTGCCTGACCTCTTGCCTAAAATCTGCTCTTTGTCCCACCTTAGCCTCAGGTCCCCCTGAGGAGTTTCCCGACCTTTCCATGCTCCCTCATGACTACATCGACCTTAAGGCTTTGTTCAGTAAGTCACGGGCCATCTCTTTTCCACCTCAGCGACCATACGACTGCGTTATTGACCTCCTGCCTGGCACTTCCCCACCTCGGGGCCGTCTCTTCTCACTTTCACATACTGAAAGAAGAGCCATGGACCAATACATTTCTGAGGCATTAGCCGCCGGCATCATCAGACCATCTTCATCACCCACGGGGCGGGGTTTTTCTTTGTGGCCAAAAAAGATGGTACCCTTCGTCCTTGCATAGACTATAGAGGACTGAATGACATCACTTTAAAGAATCAGTACCCGCTGCCCCTGATGTCCACAGCCTCCGACCTCCTGCAGGGGGCCCAATTCTTCACAAAATTGGATCTTCGCAGCGTCTATTACCTGGTCAGGATAAGAGAACGGGACGAGTGGAAGACGCCCTTAACACCCCATTGGGGCATTACGAATATCTGGTCATGCCGTTTGGGTTAGCCAACGCCCCGGCCGTGTTCCAAGCCCTAGTTAATGACGTTCTCAGGAATTTCATAAACGTCTGTGTCTTCGTATATCTGGATGACATCCTCATCTTCTCGCAGTTCTTGAAGGAACACAAGATGCACGTCCGTCAGGTACTCCAGAGGCTGCTTGAGAACCAGCTGTTCGTCAAGGTCAAAAATGTGAGTTCCACAGTAGCACAGTCTCCTTTCTGGGCTTCATTGTTGCCCCGTCTAGGACACAAATGGACCCTGCCAAATCGAAGGCAGTCACGGGCAGGCCTGCCCCGACGACACGCAAAGAACTTCAGCGCTTCCTGGGGTTCGCTAATAACTCTAGTTATCTAAGTTCGCTCTTGTTGTCTATAACTTTTACATTTTCATAAATCTCCTTACTCAGCTCCATTCTTTTATTAGTCTGTATAGACACACTTGTACCAGTAACTAATTGTGTAAAACTACACTCGGAGTGGCTGTCTTAAGTCACACTGCATAAACAACTGGATGTGTCGCTGCTTCATTGAAAGATAATTTCCTGTTCATTCATTCTAAACATGCAACAAGCCACAAGTGAGAAACTGACACACTGTGACCACACTTTAACAGGACGGAGTTAATGTGGTCACTACACAGTCACAACACAGTCATGTGGCTATCAGTCTCACCCTGAAAAGCTTACTGTACATTTTATGTGGATGATGATTTAAAAATGATTTCACTGATCTGCAGAAATTACTGAGTCCTGAAGTGAAGCAGCTCCATCACACACCTGCCTGCTGCATCATCGGATCTTACATCTATTTATTAGAGAGAAGGAAAAGCAGACAGTGGTTAAATAGCATATTTGTGTTCACAGAAGTAATAAACATTTTTGGTTATATAACAGATTTGACAGTAGTTCAAGCTACAAGATGTTTGTATAATAATGTGCATCTTACAGTACAGTATGCTATTCTGTTGTTTTCACATTTCGACCACAAGAGTTTTTGCTTTAACTGTTGTATTTTATAAATATGTGCAAATAATTTTTCACACATTGACCACAAGAAGCTACTAATAAGACTTTTCATAACTTCATTTCCTGGCAGCAGCATATTTAATTCCATATACAAAATACAGAAGCTTAGTCTGTCAACCATGCATCCACCAAAAAGAGCCACAGAGCTGCTCCAAAGTAATCAGGAGCAATGAGCTTCTGGCTACTTAAAGCTGGAGATGCTGTGCGAGTTTAAAAAACTGTGTGGGACATTAACACTTACTCTACATTTTAATTAGCCTTTCTGTATGGTCTGAAGCTGTGACCTTTCTCCTTACACTGTATGTTCAAACAACAAGGGTTGATCTGAGTTGAAAGTAACCAAATCCTGAGTTTCCTTCCTTCAGATGCTTTGCTAGGCCTTTACTGCAGCTGCCTTCATCTGCTGGTCCTGAGAAACCACAAAGCACAAACTCCTGAGGAGCCCATAATTCCAAACCTACATCACAGATCTGTCCTGAAGACTCTCACATACAATTTTTTTTATTGAATAAAAGCCCTCTTTACATGCAAGAGTATGCATGTGTGCATCACGTGTGCTTTATGTGGTTGTTGCTGTGAGCTATTTTTTCACATGCTGATGTGTGAAACAGAGCTGCGGTTAATGATGATCATAGTTCATTGGAACTTGTGTCTATCTTAAAAGCCAAGGGAAAATAGTCTAACAGTTTTGTGGAATGACATTATATGAAACAAAAGTGTTACAAAGTCCAAAGATACAATAATAAAATTTTTTATTACAGTGAGTATTGTCTGAAATTCAAATTCTATTTGTCACATACACAGTCATACATAGTACGATATGCAGTGAAATGCTTACACGACCTCCAGTGACCTTAAAAAGAGAATTAAAGTTTATAATAAGAAATAAATATGAATAAAAGAAATACGGTAGAAAATGTAAAGTTAACTAGGATAAAAATAGAAGTATACTGTACATAAAATAGAAATTAAAATAGAAATAGAAATATACTGTACAATAGAGCATTTAAAAAAAAATAATTGGTGGAAGTGTCTTTGTGCAATGGTCCAGAATGTAAACATAAACATGTAAGTGTAGACAAGTGTAACATTGATGTTGAAAGATTGTATTAGTTCTGCATAGTGGTATGGTTGAGAGACCCTATCGCCTGCGAGAAGAAGCTCCTCCTCAGTCTCTCTGTTTTAGCCTTCAGGGAGCAGAAGCGCTTTCCTGACCGCAACAGAAAGAACAGTCAATTGTTGGGATGGCTGAGGTCCTTCACGATCTTCCTGGCCTTGGTCACCGCTTGGTGTATATTGAGTGCAGGTCAGGGAGCTTGGTGCGGATGATGCGCTCAGCTGATCTCATCACCCTCTGTAGAGCTCGTCTGTCCTGGATGGTGCCATTCCCGAACCAGGTCGTGATGTTTCCCTTTAGGATGCTCTCTATGGTGCAGGAGTAGAAATTCCTGAGCATCTTGGAGGGCAGTCTAAAGTCTCTTAAGTGTCTGAGTGTCACGAGCCAGCTCCCTCCTACAAGCACCTCGCAATCCTAACTCCACTCCGGGTTTTCAGCACGCCCAGCGTTCATCACGGCACACCTGGATCTGATTAGGGATCACCCCTAGGCTTTAAAAGCAAGCTGAGCGCACCTGTTTGTGCCGCAGTGTCTCGCTCGTGTGCCTTACGTTACGCTTGGCCGCGCCCCACGCTACATCAGAGGATAATTCGTGCCCTTCCATATCAGGTTTCACGGAGGATCCTCTGACGTCTTTGCCCGGTTTCCCAGTTACATCACAAGGTATTCCCCAAAGCACCCTGTGCACGCCTTGACTCTCTTTCATGCACACATAAACACGCACACACACATACACGCCCCCCCCCCCCCCCCCCGCTGCGTGCTGACTCCCTTACGCAAACGCACACACACATGCACACACAAGAAAAAAGAAACACATACACACACACACACACTCCTGTCGCTGGTTATTTAACCCTTTAATCCCCTAATAAATTCCTTTAAGAGAATCTGTGTCTGCTATTGGGTCCTTTTCTCTCCTGCCTTCTCCCCCCTCCGTGACAGTACACTGCGGCCATGGCAGACCCAGCAGACACTTTTTCCTTGAGGGCGGGTCATCGTGCCAAACTCCAGTCCAGGACAAGTAACCGATCCGAGGCTAGGCTCGGAATTAGGCTAATTTTTATAGGCGATTCGTCTGCAACTATAGCTCAGTAGCCACCCCACTCATCTTGCTTCAGCCAAGATCCCATTCATTTGGTCGGAGCAAGCGGCAAGGTCCTTTTAGGATCTGAAGAGACGGTCCACCTCGGTGCCTGTTCTACTTCAACCGGACCCACGCCTTCAGTTTGTGGTCGAAGTAGATGCCTCCGACTCGGGTATTGGAGCAGCCCTGTCTCAAAGGTCGCCCAAGGATAACAAACTGCATCTGTGCTGCTTTCTCTCCCACCAACTTTCTCCGGCCGAGAGGAACTACAGCATTGGCGACCGGGAACTGCTGGCAGTCAAACTTGCTCTGGAAAAATGAAGGCACTGGCTAGAGGGCAGTGAAATCCCATTCCTGGTTTGGACAGGAATAGGTATTTGGAATATCTCCGGACCGCCAAACGCCTAAACTCTCGTCAAGCAAGGTGGTCCCTGTTCTTTTCACGTTTTAACTTCTTCATATCCTACCGTGCGGGATCTAAGAACACGAAGCCGGATGCCCTCTCTCACCAGTTCTCTCCTGCCAACAATAGGGCACCTGAAGACACTGTCTTGCCCCCTCACTGCCTTGTGGGAGTGGCGCTACTAAAAGTTGAATCACGGGTCAAGAAGGCGTTTCATCAACGGCCGGGTCCCTCACAGACACCACAAGGCAAACTCTTTGTTCAGGAGGCAGAATGGCCCCATGTTCTGCAATGGCCTAATAGCTCTAGACTGGCCTGCCACCCCGGCGCGGCACGCACGCTGGCTCTGGTTCAGCAACGGTTTTGGTGGCCCACCATGAGAGAGGATACTTGTCACTTTGTAAACGCCTGTGACTCTTGCGCCAGAAGCAAGACCAGCAATAAACCCCCCGCTGGGTTCCTTAGACCCCTGCCGATTCCTCGCAGGCCCTGGTCCCACATTGCCCTTGATTTCGTCACAGGACTCCCTGACTCAGAGGGTAACACCTGTGTGCTCACGGTGGTGTATCGCTTTTCTAAGGCAGCCCACTTCGTCCTACTATCTGGACTCCCTACAGCCAAGGAGGCAGCCAAGCCCCTAATCATGCACGTTATCTGGCTTCATGGACTACCCACAGACATCACGTCGGATCTGGGTTCCCAGTTCACCGCCCGGTTCTGGTCTGCCTTCTGCAAGTTAATTGGCGCTACCCCCAGTCTTCTGGCTATCACCCACAGACCAACGGCCAGGCGAAGCGAGCCAACCAGGACCTAAAAACAGCCATTCGGTGCATGGTCACAAAGGAACCCCATTCCTGGAGCCGGATGTTACCATGGATCAAGTATGCCCACAACTCCCTACCCACATCAGCCACGGGTCTCTCCCCCTTTCAGTGCTGCCTCGGTTATCAGCCTCCTCTGTTCCCGTCCCAGGAGTGAAGGTGGCGGTCCCTTCAGCTCAAGCCTTTATTCGTCGGTGTCGAAGAACGTGGCTGAAGGCAAGAGCTAGGATTCGCCGGACCATTTCAGTCTTCAAACAACAAGCCAACTGGCGCCACTCCAGGGCACCGTTATACCGCGTTATTTCACGTATGCCTAACCCCTAGCCTCAGCCCCACTAAAAACACCCACCCGCCCGGCTCCTCCTCCCCTACTCATCGATGGTAGCGAGGCCTTCATGGTGAGCAAGCTTATGAAGGCCAGATGACGAGGCAGAGGCCTCCAGTACCTGGTGGATTGGGAGGGGTATGGCCCTGAAGAGAAGAGCTGGATTCCTTCCAGATTCATCCTGGATCAGTCCCTTATCGATGACTTCCACCGCCTACACCCCACCGCACCGGCCATTCCGCCAGGTGGCGTCCGTAGAAGGGGGAGTACTGTCACGAGCCAGCTCCCTCCTACAAGCACCTCGCAATCCTAACTCCACTCCGGAATTTTCAGCACGCCCAGAACACAACGCTGGGAGGCTCCAGTGCTGAGAGTGAGGGAGGCTGAGACATGTCCGCCCATCCTTACTGCCTGTGGTCTGGCAGTAAGGAAGTTAGAGATCCACTGACACATAGATGAGATGAGTCCCAGGTGCTTTAGCTTGGTGGTGAGTGAGGAGGGAATTATGGTATTAAATGCAGAGCTGTAGTCGATGAAAAGCATTTTAACATAAATCCCTTTCCGAGTGTCCAGGTGAGTGAGTGATGTGTGTAGGAGATGAGAGATTGCATTGTCTGTGGAACGGTTCGGGCGGTATGCAAACTGTAGTGGGTCCAGTGTATCCGGTATTAAAGAAATGATGAAGTCTCTGACCAGGCATTCAAAGCACTTCATGACTACTGAGGTGAGGGCTACAGGGAGATAATCGTTAAGGGAAGCAGGATGGGGTTTCTTCGGGACAGGAACAATGATGGACTGATGGACACTGACTGAGATCAAGAGATGTTAAATATCTCAGTGAACACAGATGCTAGCTGGTCTGCGCAGGCTCTGAGGATACGGCCTGAGATGCCGTCTGGTCCTGCTGCTTTCCTGGTGTTCACTCTCTTGAAGGCTCTCCTCACACTTCTGGTGCTGGCAGTGTCTTCCTGACTCTAGCCGTTAGCGCCGCTAGCATTAACATCGCTAGCGTCGTTAGCTGCAGACTCGAAGCGAGCATAGAATGTCTCGTCTGCCAGAGTCACATCCGCGTTCATCATACTGGTTGTTGGTGCTTAATAATCCGTTATTGTTCTTAGTCCCTGTCACAGGCTCCCAACGTAGATATTAATTTCTCTGACTGAAATTAAATATTTACAGAGCCCCCCAGGAGTCATAAGGGGAAAAAACAAACAAACAGATCACACGGATTAATAAATCATGCGCTCGGATTAATAAATCATGCACTCTGATTAATAAATCATGCGCTCTGATTAATAAATAATAAACCGAGCGAGCGGATTAATAAACTTGAGCACTGAATAATAAACAGTTCGGGCAGAATAATAAACCGAGCGCGCTGATTTGTTTACATGTCTGGATTCAAAGTTATGACCTCGTCGGACATGAACGGAGAGGAAGGAGCTCATACAGCCAGCACAACAACTTTAAGGTATGTAACCAACTTTTAACTTAATATTTAACCATTTAACTTGATTTTGAAGGTTTGTGGATAAGTTTGCATGTTCCACACATTTTATGAGGCTTTCCTGTGCCCCATCTTTTGCTCCAGGCCATGGCATAGCCTAATGCAGCATCCAGATTATCTTTGAAATGTAAATATAGTGTAATAACACCCTGCTTCCCCCGAACACACACACACACACACAAACACACACTGTATACAGTATACAGTGTATACATCACACTATGATATTCTGCAATCTCATTTTCCATAAGAATGTTGTTTACTTCTACCGGTTCCGGACCACTCTGAAGTTGATTTAAAGTTGGATATTTGCGAACCGGCTTCCAGATCCCGATTTGCGGGGGAGAAAAAATATTAATATAATATTTATAATATGAATATTATTCATATTCAGTCAGTAATTTACAGACGGTCACTAACTCGCGCAGTAGATGAGGTTCGGTTGCTGGACTCTGATAGTGAAGCCAGAGCGCGAATGTCCAACTTCATACCAACGTCACCGCGGGCTAGTCCGGTTTTTGTTATACTTCAACCTTATGTATGCTGACTGTAACAATACACAGTCTGTCCTTGCATTACTTAAAAATTACAAAAAAATTTACAAAAAATATTACGTCACATATGCGGAGTGAATATTTTACAGTCTGTTTAATACCCCAATCTCACCCATGCGGTTTCGCGCAGTGGGCGTAAATACGGTTCATCATGATTACGTTTCATGCATCATGTCTCTACATTTCCATCTTTTCACGCGAAAAACCCAAATCTCACCGCGAGTCAAACCGTATACAGTAGGTGTATAAAAGGGGGCACAGATTGGTCTAATAGATGCATTCTGTCAGACTGACTGAACAGTTCATGCTTTTTCATGTGTGTATTTGCCTTTTTTGGACAGAATGGATCAGAGATTTCTAGATTTTCTGCAACAACAGCGTGAGTTGGATCAGGGCATCATTTCCGTGTTTGTAAATGAAAAGGTAAGTGCATTGCAATTGGAAGGTTTCACAAACAATTTTTTTGTTTTTAGTTTCTAGTATTGACCTTTTTATATTGCTCTATTCCCACATTATACTGTATACAAGTAGAATAGTATAGTAGTTATAATAGCATAAAAGTAGAAGAAAGGAAATTGGAGTATGACATCACATCGTAAACTCTTTATTCTCTTGTCATCTGTATGTGCACTAGGGTGTATGGTTAATATTTAACATGTAGGACATCGAAATACTTGAATGAATGGGCAGTTATGATGCTTTGCTCAGTGTAGACAAAAAATCTCCTTTTCTTTCTTTATTTCATGTTAACAGGTGGCTGACCTTGGAGCAGAGTATTCCAACTGCAAATAATTGTTTTGCACCATAAATCATTCTTTCCTTCTGGTACTTCACTGACTTGTGAACAGTTTCTGCCTTGTCTGGATATTCCCTGGCATGAATAAATCACAGCTAATTAAACTTTATTTTCTTTTGGGTCTTAAATATACAGACATTCTTCACATTCTAAGTGTAAGACATGGAATTATTGAGTCTGAAAACACTGAAGCGATTTCTCAAGAAGAATGGATGCTTTCGTCATAAACACTTTGACAACCTTGAAAATGTTATTCAGTTCATAAAAGAAGAACTAGAGGGCTCAGGGGCCCTGCATGGCTACCGGTGGATGTACAGTAATTGTAAAGACAAGGGATTACATGTTCGAAAAAATGTTCTTTTAATTCTTTCAAGTCTGGATCCAGTAGGCAGAGACTTAAGAAGGCAGAGGAGACTCAACAGAAGAGCTTACTTCGCGAAGGGTCCAAATTTTGTATGGCATCTTGATTCAAATGACAAGTTAAAGCCTTTTGGCATATGCATAAACGCGGCCATAGATGGATTCTCAAGTATGATTTTGTGGCTCATACAACATGCATACAACCCAAACAGTGATCCCAAAGTTATTGGTGGATATTTTCTCGAGACAGTAAGAGAAACTGGTGGTTGTCCTTGTACTTTAAGAGCAGACATGGGAACCGAGAACAGCTCTATCTGAGATATTCAGCAGTCCTTGCATCAAAATTATCTTGACTTACAAAGTGGTAAAAGAAGTTTCATCTATGGGCGAAGCACAAGTAACCAAAGAATTGAAAGTTAATGGGGAATTCTTCGCAAAGAGTGTGTGGAGTTTTGGCTGGAGCAACTCCATGGCCTCAAAAATTAAGGTGTTTTCAATAGGGAATTCCTAGATAAAAATCTTATCATCTTTTGCTTTTTTGGTATCATACAAGTAAGTCATTCTTACACAAAATAATCTCCATTATAAAATCATTAAATAAATATTTTAATAGTTATTTATTCTGCATAGACTTCTGTTTTAATGTACAGGTCCTTCTCAAAAAACTAGCATATTGTGATAAAGTTAATTATTTTCTGTAATGTACTGATAAACATTAGACTTTCATATACTTTAGATTCATTACACACAACTGAAGTAGTTCAAACCTTTTATTGTTTTAATATTGATGATTTTGGCATACAGCTCATGTAAACCTCATAACCACATAAATCTAAAAAAATTAGCATATCATGAAAAGGTTCTCTAAACGAGCTATTAACCTAATCATCTGAATCAACTAATTAATTCTAAACAATAAAAAAATAGATTCCTGAGGCTTTTAAAAACTTCTAGCCTGGTTCATTACTCAAAAGCGCAATCATGGGTAAGACTGCCGACCTGACTGCTGTCCAGAAGGCCATCATTGACACCCTCAAGCAAGAGGGTAAGACAGAAAGAAATTTCTGAATGAATAGGCTGTTCCCAGAGTGCTGTATCAAGGCTCCTCAGTGGGAAGTCTGTGGAAAGAAAAAAAAGTGTGGCAGAAAACGCTGCAAAACGAGAAGAGGTGACCGGACCCTTAGGAAGATTGTGAAGAAGGACTGATTCCAGACCTTGGGGGACCTGCGGAAGCAGTGGACTGAGTCTGGAGTAGAAACATGCAGAGCCACCGTGTACAGGCAGTGCAGGAAATGGGCTACAGGTGCTGCATTTTTCAGGTCAAGCCACTTTTGAACCAGAAACAGCGGCAGAAGCGCCTGACCTGGGCTACAGAGAAGCAGCACTGGACTGTTGCTCAGTGGTCCAAAGTACTTTTTGGGTAGGACCCGGGAAACCGGAAATGCTGTAGGTGACGTCAGACGCCGGAGACTTGGCGGGAAAACTGAATAAAAAACTGAATGAACAACCAGGACAACGAGGAAAATTTGGAAACTCTTCAGGAATACATCAACTGGTGCTTCGACGTTATAGTCATGAAGAAAAACCAAAATGCATGTTCCCCAGCCAAAAGCGAGACGACGTCCTCCAAAAGAAGTCGTCCGGCAGACTCGCCTGAAACAACATCGCCGACGGGTAAAAGCTTTACCGACATCCTGGATTCAATCAACAAGCGGTTGTCCAGCTTCGACGCGAGGTTGTCCTTGGTCGAGATCCTGCACCGGGAATTCAAATCCCTGAAGGAATCACTGGAATTCAGCCAGCAGCAGGTGGAAACACTCGCTGCTGAAAACGCTACACTACCTGGAGCCCAGAGGCCGCGTCCTATTGTGGCCAAATTCGGTTATTTCAAGCAGAAACAGCAGGTAAAGAGTCGCGGCAGAGCTGAAAGGAACAGACTTCAGCGTAAACGACCAGTTCCCCAAAGAGATCCTGAAGCGACGCAAAATTCTGTTTCCAATCCGACGCAGTCTCATTCAAAAGGGCTCCCGAGCTGTCATCGCCGTGGACTGGCTATACGTGGACGTACAACTCTACCGCAACCTCAGCAGCACTCCCTGGTTATAATAAGACCACTCCAGATAATAATCCGTTATATTTTTCTTTTTTTCTCGCTTGGTCTACCATTCAATTTGCTAATTTAATACGATATCATAAACACGATACCGTCAGTCTCCGCAGCGTTTAAATGTTATTGCAATGTTTTCGTTTCTGTCAAGTTTTTACTTGCATTCCTCTCTGCTTGCTTCTTTGTATGTCTTTTTTACTCTTAACTCCTTTCACTGCACTGATCACCTGCTTTACTACTCACACACATACAACACCCTATATCACACATCAACACGGCACGACCATGTACATATATACACAGCGTCAACGCAACCATTTTGATCTTACAGCGCACACAGCATGCAGCGAGCAGCATTAGCTACACACACACATCTATGGGCGCACTGAGGTTTGTCACATGGAATGTGAATAGAGCTGGCTCCAGAGAGAAGAGGTTAAAAATATTTAGCCAGCTCAAAAAACTACAGGCAGACGTTGTTTTATTACAAGAGACACATAGACCTGCCACAACTACAGATGAACTTAAAACAACTGAGTTTCCTAATTTGTTCTCAGCCTGCTATAACTCTAGGCAAAGGGGGGTAGCAGTTTTAATACATAAAAATCTTAAATTTGCAATACTTAACACAGTTAAAGATCCAGAAGGTCGATTTCTAATCATTAAATTATCTATATCTAACAAAAAGTTATGTATTGTTAGTATATATGGTCCAAATGTTGATGACCCATCTTTTTTTCACGTTTTTTTACCGCACTCTCTGAACACCTAGATTGCGCACTTATTCTTGGGGGATTAAAGGCATTAAATGCAAGAATGTAGAGCATAAAATTAGTCTTTATGCAGATGAGTGTTACTTTTTCTCCAGCATTCACAAACCACTCTCTCTGAGATAATTACATTAATAAACTCTTTCTCAAGAGTCTCAGTTTATTTAATAAACTGGTTAAAATCTACGGTTCTTTCAATTAATTGCTCCTTCCAGAACTCTTCCACTTCACTGTATTCTGGAAACATTACATATTTAGGTATTAATGTTTCACCTAGACTGGCAGATTTTATTAAATTAAACCACATCCCACTTTTAAAGATGGTAGAAGATGATCTAACCAGATGGAAGTCTTTATCCATATCAATGATGGGAATAGTTGCCTCAATAAAAATTATGGTTTTGCCAAGAATTAATTATTTATTTGCAATGATCCCGAGCTGATTGGTTTAGATCTCTGGACTCCTGCATCTCTAAATTCTTTTGGAAAGGTAAACCCCCGTGTATTAGCTTAAAAACACTGCAAAAGACCAAGGATAAAGGAGAACTAGATCTACCTAACTTTCACCAATATTTCTTAGCCAACAGGCTTCAACACATTTCAGGGTGGTTAAAACACACCATCTTAGATGAGTCTTGGCTAGATGTAGAACAGGCATTATGCAATAATATAGAGATTTCGGATCTGCCATTCATTAGCCCGATCACCCAACGACATGCATGCTTCAAAAGCATCAGTATCAGCTCTTCTCTGACAGCATGGTGGGAGTCTCTAAAAAGAGTCTTCACTAATCCCATGCAAACGTACCCCCATCTGGAATAATCCTGACATATTGCTAAACAATAATATGATAAATTTCACAGATTGGAGTTGTAAAGGTATTAAATACATGGAACATATAACATAAAGGGACAGACTTTATTCCCTTTGACATATTAGTTAAACAATATGGGATTAACAAGAACAGATTTTTAAAATATCAACAAATTAAATCTATAGTAAAAAGGAAAATTAGGTCTAATCAAATCAAATTACAAATACCACCAAGTGTGGCACATTTTATTAATCTCAAAATCCCCAAATTGATGTCTAAAATATACAAGACACTTTCCAAAATAGATAAATCAGTATCACTTCCTATTGCAAAATGGGTAAGCTGTAACTTAAGCTGGGACCGTAATTTCTGGTTTTAGATATGTTTAAAAACCTTTGAACTGACTAGAAATCCTGGTTTACAATTAATACAATACAAAATCCTGCATAGAGTGCACTACACAGGTCATAAGATGTTCAGGATGGGTTTTACAGCTTCGAAAAACTGCTCACACTGTTAAGGCAATACACCTTAGGCAATTTACTTCCTTCTCTGCAAACTAAACTGTCTAATGAGCACATGCTTTTACACAACTGATGTTGATTTCATCATTTCGCTTTTCCATCATTTAAAACTACAAAAAAACCTGTAAAAACTACAACACCCACTATAACGCGCAGCCTACTTTGAAAGCATGTGACATCACTCTTTAAGAGCAGCAAACTAGGCTGCATGTTATAGTGGGTATTGTAGTTTGACTTGTTTATTTTTTAAAATAGTGAAAAAGTAAAATGGTGAAATCAGTGGCAGTTGTAAGAAAGTTTAATGCACACAGACAAAACTTATAGACGTCCGACTCAAATTCAGAATGTCATCCTAATCAGACTGCTCCAATCACAACTGTTTAAAGCCCTATACTACAGATATGCAAGACTGTCATAATCTGATCAAAATGACCTCGAAAAGAAAGTAAAACAGGAGAGAGAATGAGAGCTTTTTGCTTGCATGGGAGAGAGTAAAATGTTAAAAAATAATTTAAGTAAAATTTCACCCTACTCTTACCTCTAATGATAAAAAGCAAGTGGAGGCAATTTGTGAAAGCATCAATACCATGTGTCAGTTTGCCGCACATACCTCAAAGGAGTGTGAGAAATAGGCGTACAGTACACCTTGGTAATGAAGTGATGAAGTGTGGCTCAAAAAACATTTGTGTACACTGTGTACATTGTGTACATAATTGAATACAGATATATAAAATACATTAAAAATGATAATAAAATGAATATATATTTTTTAAATGACAGTATATATATAAACACAATTTCCTCACAACCAATAACCAGTTAGGACACCTTTTTAGTTTTCGTAGGGATAGAAGTGATTTCCTGTTTTAATAATGTTGAAAACTCCTACACCTAAAAGCAGGACCAAAATTATATGACTCTTTTGGCCACTTAGGAGAGATTTCTTACTTAGTTACACAAATATCAATTGTGTGAAAATACAAACAAAACCATTACCTGTGCAAAACCGGAGAAATTATCTCAGGCGTACAACACTTCAGGTCCTGATAATTTTTTTTAAGGAAATCCAGAATCTGACACTCTCGTTTGTTGAGAGTTTCATGTTGCAACATTGCTACAACCTTCCTGGTTGTGGGAGTGAGACTAGACATCACTTCATCTAGTCCTCCTGGAGGAAGATGGAGTTCCTGCAGAATATTGCTCTAACACTCCGCTACAAAGGCTGGGTCTTGCACCATTTCTTTGTGTGCAACTTCAAGCAGAGTTCTTCTCAAATTGTCCTCTGTGACATGTCTTTTAATGTCATGTGCCTCAAGGAATTCAAACCATTCCTCTTTTCCAAAAATGGATTTGAAATCTCTCATTGCCTGCTCTGCAATCTCCTTATTTTCACTTGGAATTGTTTCCAGCAATGCAGCAAGCAGTTCATCATCCTTGATTTCCTGGTGAAGGCAGTGAGAAAAAAAGGGCTTAGCCAAGGAAAGTACTTTGCCATGTTGTAGCCTTACACCATCACTTTGGCCGCATTCTCCCACTCGTCTTTCATATCATGCCTGGTCATTGGAACTTTCAGCACATTCCCAGTTGTGCATTTTAGTATAAATGTTTTCCAGTACTCACTCAAGGCATCACATAAGACCCCACCATTGTCCTCTCCCTTTTCAGCATTGCCATTTGGAAGGACCATCTCAATCTCCAACAGCATGTCACCAACTGTTATCTGTCCATCCTTAAATGCAGCATTCAGTTCATAAAATATGTTTCCTTTTCGAAGTCTTAGTTTAACAACCTTATTTTTATGATGAAGTCCTATTGATGGAGGTTGTACTACAGCAGTCTCCACTGGAAGACTTTATTGTCATTTTGGAGGTAAACATACCCTATTTGGATCTCCTCATTAACTGAAACTGATGTGTTTTGTTCTTGCAGCACGTCAATGTCATCAAAATTCAACTGTGATGTATTTGACATTAATTTCTCATCATTAGCATCAATAAAAAGAAACCTTGTGTCTTTTCTGGATGTGCTTGCCATTACAGTGTCAGTGGTAAGTTTGATGGGAGTGCTTGTCAACATAGCAACTTCACTGGCATGCTCATCAACAATTCCTGTGCTTTTTGAGTGTGTTTGTAAAGATGAAGCTATATGTGAATCTACTTGATTTGCAGTTATGTCCTGTCTATCCATGAAAATCCTTTTGCATGACACATAAAGTCCAAGTAGTTTAACTTTTCTCAATTTGTACAGCTGACCAAGTGTCATGGATGAGTCCAGCTCAGCTTCAGTGAAGTCTCTTAGTGTAAATACAAACTGATTTATATTTCCAAGCTTGTTTCTTTCCTGCGGGAAAAAAAAAATCTTTCCCAATGTTCAACAGCTCATTCACTGGAGTGTCCTTCAATGCCTTGAGATGTCTGACTCCTTTTCTTTCTCTGACTTGAATAAGTGACCCTTCGCCCTCTTTAAACAAGCCAATTTGATATGTACGGCTGTTTTTGAGGGCATTTAAGTTGGCAGCTAATTTTTGAAAATGATCATCTGAATGAGCTCTTTTACCAGTCCTCCGTAGTTGAATTTTTTCTCGTAGACTTTGAGTAGCTTTTGACACAATCGAGGAACTCTTTTCAAATGCTGCCACTTCTTCTGCAATACTGTCGAATGTACTGACAGATGCCAGGAGGGTAATGGGAAGATGAAAGGAGTACTTGAAAGAGTTGATGAATGAGGAAAATGAAAGAGAATAAAGAATAGAAGATGTGTCTGTTGTGGAGCAGGAAGTACCAAATATTAGTAAAAGTGAGGTGAGAAGGGAGTTAAGGAGGATGAAGAGTGGAAAGGCTATTGGTCCTGGTGACATATCTGTGGAGGTATGAAAGTGCTTAGGGGAGGTGGCAGTAGAGTTTCTAACTAGTTTGTTTAACAAGATCTTGGAGAGTGAGAGGATTCCAGGAAAATGGAGGAGGAGTGTATTGGTGCTGATTTGCAAGAACAAGGGAGATGTGCAGAGCTGTGCCAGTTACAGAGGCATAAAGCTAATGAGCCATACAATAAAGCTGTGGGAAATAGTAGTGCAAGCTAGGTTAAGGGCAGAGGTGAGCATTTGTGGGCAGCAATATGGTTTTATGCCTAGAAAGAGTACATCAGATGCAATATTTGCTTTGAAGATGCTGGCGGAGAAGTAAGAGAAGGTGATAAAGAGTTACATTGTGTCTTTGTAGATTTAGAGAAGGCGTACGACAGGGTGTCAAGAGAGGAGCTGTGGTGTTGTACACTCAAAAAAATAACTTGTTGAATGAACGTAATTAAATTATGGAAAGAATTTCCACCTGATTTAATGGCTTTCTTTCAGCGTTAAGCAATTTTGTTGGCCCAACTTAATGTTCTTAGGTTCAGTCAAATTAATTTTATTAGGTTCATTTAACTTATTTACTACAGCTGCGTCCAACATAATTTAATACTATTAACATAAATGAATAGCGTTGGTACAACACATTTTTCAGTTGTAAATTAAGTTGATCCAACTCAAGTAAATTTAAATTTCAAGCCCTGGTCAACAGAATTCTGTGAAGAAAGGAAGCATAAGACAAACGGGATAAAACGGAGATTTTTATTTTACACCAGCAGCAACTTACAAACGAAGTCTCAATTTAAAAAGATGTACAAAACATAAAACACCACAAATAAGTATTAATCATAGAAAAAACAATTAACATCAACAGCAAGTTTTGTACTTTATAACTGTCCGTTATGACTTTTAAATATGACCGTTAGAGACGGTTGGTCAGGAAACTTCTGAAGTCAGATGCAGACAGGACACTTTCACTCACAAACCCCTGTGAAAAAAATATAGAGATAGATTCAATTAAAATTCATGATACTTAATTTATCAAATGAACAATATTTATACTAAGCACGCGCATATAACCGTCGGTATTTTAAGTGTGATTAAAAATACAAGAAATAGCTTCAACCAAAATAACATGAACATGTTATCATGTAAACATCGCTAAACAGCAGGTGACATTTATGTTCAGTATTTCGTTTCTATTTGGAAAGACGGGAATTAATTCCTGCTTACCTTTTCCACACGCCCGCCAAACGTTTGTCTTCTCAACACGCTGTGTTCTCTTCTCGCGATATTTCCGGTTTTCATAGTGACAAGATCTCTTTGGTTTATCTCAACATGATTAAATCTAATACATATTAAGTTGTTGAATTTTATGTAAATACAACATAATTTATTCATGTTCATCTTGGAAACATGAATTTATTATGTACAAAACACATATGACATTTTAGTACATGTAACAGGTAGCCATGTTCAGTTTTTTGAGTGTATGAGGAAGTCTGGAGTGGCAGAAAAGTATGTTAGAGTGATGCAGGACATGTATGAGAGCTGTAAGACAGTGGTGAGATGTGTTGTAGGTGTGACAGAAGAGTTTGAGGTGGAGGTGGGTCTGCATCAAGGATCTAAGCCCCTTTTTGTTTGCTCTGGTGATGGACAGGATGACAGATGAGGTTAGACAGTAATCTCCATGGACAATGATGTTTGCAGATGACATTGTTCTTTGTAGTGGGAGCATGGAAATGGTGGAAGAAAATTTGAAAAGGTGGAGGTATGCTCTGGTAAAGCAGAGGAATGAAGGTTAGCCACAGTAAGACGGAATACATGTGTGTAAATGAGAGGAAACCAAGAGGATCAGTGAGGATACAGGGAGCAGAGGTAAATAAGGTGCAGGAATTTAAGTATATAGGGTCAACGGTCCAGAGCAACGGAGAGTGTGAAAAGGAGGTGAAGAGGCGGGTACATGCAGGTTGGAATAAGAGGAGAAAAGTTTCAGGTGTGTTGTGCGATAAAAGAGTATCAGCAAGAATGAAAAGAAAGGTGTACAGGACAGTGGTGAGACCAGTGATGCTTTATGACTTAGAGAAAAGGATGGATAGGATCAAAAATGAGTTCATCAGAGTTCGTCAGAGAGGCCAGATTGAGGTGGTTTGGACATGTTCAGAGGAGAGATTGTAAATATATCGGTAGAAGGATGCTGAGGTTGGAACTGCCAGGCAGGAGGCCTAGAGGAAGACCAAATAGGAGATTTATGGATGCAGTGAGAGAGGACATGAAGTTAGTTGGTGTGAGAGAAGAGCATGCAGAGGATAGGGTTAGATGGAGGCAGATGATTCGCTGTGGTGACCCCTGTAATGGGGTCAAGGCCAAAAGACAAAGAACTAGTCTATATAATGGTTAGGAGTTACTGATTAAACTTATTTTTATGGCAGGACTACACAGGCTATGATTTATTTCAGGTGAAGACTCTATGTAGTTCACTATTTGGCCACTAAATGTCATTTGAGATTCAACCAGAGAAAAGATTGTCTAAACCAGAATAGATATCCAAAACTGCTATTACTTGTACAGCATTTATTAACATATCAATTTTATAATCAAAGATAAATATATATATATATATTTGTAACTGACATTACGTATACACTATATGGCCAAAAGTAGGCATATGCTCACTTGCCTAATGCTCTTGTGGCTGAATGAACATAATTGCACACAGACACACTCTAAAATCTAGTGTAAAGCTCTGCAGAAGAATGGAGCTTATTATAACAGCACAAAGGGACTGCTTCTGGGATGCTCATCATGTACGGTGTGATTTTCACTGCAACTGCTGTTCTGTCAGTAGCTTCTCTTTTTTCCTCCTCCATTCAAAGTTCATGTGAAAAATAACACAACAGTAAAACACTTTCATTACAAAGTAAATATTAATTAAATATCCTGCCCTTCGATGCATTCCCATGTGTGAAACTGGATACCCATGTGTGACGTACACATTACTTACACATCGTTACTGTGAGCTATTTTTTCACATGCTGACATGTGAGAGAGCATGCTGTTTTATGTTGATCTTAGACCAATGTCACTTCTGTCCTACAACCTCACATGTTCTATCCGCATAAAATCTTCTGAAAAAGTAAATATATACAGTAAATTATCCCAGATCTATGGCAGGATATGTTGACTGATTCGAATGACAGAAAATCCACAGTGCTGCAAAAGCAGCAGATGGAATGTCTAATAGTTTTTTTGTGATTTATTATAAGGACCACAACTGATACATTTGTGCAATACTGTATATACATCATTATAACAAAATAATCTCTAGTTAAAGTGCTGAAAACGTATGAAATGTCACTTTGATCACAAGTAGCCACTGATGCTCCTCCTCTAAAATGTAACTGTCTTTTCTGACAGCACATTTGATTTAGTGTACATTAGAAAGGTCACTTCACCTTGAAGGTCAGTTCATTTTTAATGAGTCTGCTATAGATGAATATGAATATGGTTCTGTGTTCTTTTGAGAGAAGATCAATGATGGTGGATATCTATGAAAGTTCAGATGCTGTTAGAGGTTATCCCCCTAAAGTTGGTGACACAAAGAGAGACCCAGACAACAGATAAGTATTTAGGTTTGCAAGACTAAAAGTGTTTTAAATGCAGAGATGCAGTAATTCATGATTTTCAACATTAGAGATGCGTTTCTGAGTAAGTGGCCTACATTGTCTTTTGTCTATTCACTGAATGAACATTTACAGCCAGCAGCAGCAGCAACAACTTGACTGACCTCTGTTCTAGTTATGGTTTAATCATTAAGAGCAGATGCCATCTGAGTTTTAATAATTGTGACCGTCACAACTCCGGTTCCTTGACATTTCTATTCACATGCTGTTGTTCTATCACCTGTTTTTAAAATCATGCACTTCTGCTCCAACTTGTTTACTGAAATATGATACACTGGAGAAAAATGGCTCCATTAACAATTTTGATGTAAGACACCAGCCCATAGCCTTGCGTTGAACGAAAGAACGCCTGCATTTGAAAACTACAGTGATTTCTTTACCTGTACCTGAGGAAAATGATAGGACATTCAGAATTTTTTCAAAAAAATAAATATTTGCTAGCACCAATTTCTGGTGCACTACCATTTCATGGACAATACACCACTGAGCACTCAGTAAGAATTCACTGAACTAATAATTTGCTTATGATACAGTTACTGACTCTTGATTAGTCTGAAAAATGTGTGATGTTATTTCTCAAGTCTTTAATATATAACTGAATAAAAGTGAGTATAAAATATCTCATTAGTTTTTTTTTTTTTAATCCCTGGAGGAGTTGAGAGGCTTATGTAACGAGGATGACTTTGATGCTCCATCTATCCTGTTTAGTAGATATGCTGCTGTTACACTTCACATATTTAAAGAATGTAGATAGCGTGTTCATGTTTAGCAAATCAATATAACTATGTTAATGAACAAGTACAAACAAACAAGAGAGTTCAGCTTTAGTGACTCATTGAGTGTAATATTTAGGGTTGGCCTAATTAAGGCAGAATTAACTGATCATTTGGAGTATGGAGCATGTTGTAATGGCTTTCTAAATTTAGTTAATTAAACTAACTCTGCACTGTAGATGCACTCTACCGGATGGTGAAGGAACATATGGGAGCATGCAGTAGCAGACGAAAAAGTTTGCTCTTTATTAACAAAATTTTAGGTGGCATAGAGAAGTGGAGTGAGGAGTGTGTGGAGACAATGTGATATACAGAGAGATGCAGAAGTGGTATTCTGTTGCAAGTGGCGATGAAGAAGCACAAACCTTATACATAAAGAAAAAATGTAAAAGTCCCTGTAACAGTCAAAATAATTCATGTTAAAAGTGGTAGGCCGTTGCAGGTGGCGATGGAGAAGCAGAAGTTGCTTCACTTCAGGGTGGACTGAATGTGCGCTGTGTTAAGATCTTTTCTTGATGAGTGAGGAGCAATGTGTGTGTTTGTGTAATATATGTGTGTACGAGGCGCTGTATAGGGCTTAAATCAAATTTCACTTATGCACACAAACATGAAACACTTGCATACAGGTATATGAAACAGTCACACATAAACATATACTACTAAGTGCTTAAACAACTACATATGAGACGCGCACACATACACACAAACTCTCCATATGCACACACGGACATCTGGTCATCTTGTAAATTAGTCGAATCATAAGTTATAAATGTTTCAATACGTTATATATTTTATAATGGTTATTTATTTTGTTTTAATAAATATTCTATATTTAATGTCCGTAGCATGAAATTTCTACAGCAGCAGCGACAGGTATCTTGTCAGGTGCTTATGTTACCATGGTAACGCATAGAGGAAGTGTTTAAGGTGTTCCGAATGGTGATATTTTGTAAAGCGAAGTTCCCTTAACATACATTTCCTGCACATGGAGTAGGAAGTAGGGTGTAGTGATTTCAATGTATGTGGACTTGTATATGTATATGGACATGTTTTTAAACATCACATTAGTGGACAGTTTAGAAGACAGCCAATGATTTATTTATGGAGGTATGGAGGTATGGAGGGTCGTAGCAATGTTTTAATTTTCGAAACTGTATCTGGATTTGATCGAGCGGAGGGAGTCATGTCGGATTCACAAGAGTTAGTTATTGTTCATATTAGTGAAAGCGAGGGAAGCACATTTTGCTAAATATTTAATATCTGATGTAGGAACTGACATATTAGCCACAGAATTGCTTCAATTTTTCTTTGGCGTTTGCAAATCATCACCTGCGTTTTCTCCCACAATATTCAGACATCATTTGGACAGTTCTGAACACAGCAATGCCCTCACGCATTGTGATTGAACAGTGATGATCATTATACTGTATTTCTCATATATAACCGCATTTCTAAATGTAGTTGTTTGAGCACTTAGTAGTATATATGTGTGTGTGTGAAAGTTTTATATATGTGTATGCAAGTGTTTCATGTGTGTGTGCTTGAGTGAAGTTTGATTTAAGCCCTATACTCCGCCTTATAAAGATCATTTTCAGTCCTTTAGACTTTTCAGAACTTGCTGCAAATGTCATTACTTATTTATGAAGCTTTTATTCTGAAGAGGATGCACGAGGAAGTCGTTCGTCTTCAACTCTGCGATTATCGGCATCTGGACCAACAAACTGAATGGTAATTTAAACCTTTATCCTTATTTCTTGACAGTATTTTACTTATAACTGTCAACCATACTTTTTAACCTCTTCTGGATCATCCAAAGGCTCTCTATCAAACTTCAGGGCCTGAACATGTACTGGCTTAAGCAGGGGGACAGGTTTGGCACTGTAGGATTTGAATCCCTGGCGGCGCAGTGTGTTACTGATGGTTGTCTTTGTTACTTTAATCCCAGTTCTCTGCAGGTCGTTCACTAGTTCCCGCCGTGTGGTTCTGGGATTTTTGCTCACAGTTCTTGTAATCATTTTCACTCCACGGGCTGAGATCTTGCGTGGAGCCCCAGATCGGGGGAGATTATCAATAGTCTTGTATGTCTTCCATTTTCTAATAATTGCTCCCACAGTTGTTTTCTTCACACCAAGCTGCTTACCTATTGCCGAGTTAGTATTCCCAGCCTGGTGCAGCTCTACAATTTTGTTTCTGGTGTCTTTTGACAGCTCTTTGGTCTTGGCCATAGTGGAGTTTGGAGTGTGACTGTTTGAGGTTATCAATATGTGTCTTTTATACTGATAACAAGTTCTAACAGGGGGCATTAACACAGGTAATGAGTGAAGATCAAGGTCCGTCCTCTTAATGACAATCTACAACAGGAAAAATAAACACATGACGTCAATATGAGTGTCTGGTAAAAATACTTCATGATGTTACTAAGCAGTTAAATACACACGCACACAATTACATGCATTTTATAGAATGCAAGGTTTTAGTAATGCTGTGTACAATTATTGACTTTTGCCTTTAAGTACTGCACACTGTTAACGTGTTAATGCACACATCATGCCCGTGCCCCCTCATTAAGATGTGCTCAGTGGTGTTCCTAAAAAAAAAAATAGAGGTGAATTCTTAAGTTATCCCTCACCTTCTGCTTAGGATGTAAAGCTGGTGTATAAATCACATGATTTGCAGGCAGTTGATGATTGACATACAGTTCACTGTGAGAAGGAAAACACAATGTTATAAGGCGTATAAACACATATTTAATGACTTTATAATAAAACCCAAACAAAAGCCCTTTTTTTTCTTGACTGTTACATACACTGTGTAACCACAATGCTAACTATGCAGAAGATATATGATGATGCTACTACATTATCATGAGCTTCAATAAACTGTGGACAACAATACATTAATCATCTGAAACATTACCCATAACATGAGCAGCTAAGAATTAGCTCAGGGCTAATTAGCACTCGGCAACAGGTAATAGTCTGCTTTTAGTCAGCTCTTAGCTCTTTCAGTAAGCTAGCGGTTAGCATAGTGATATGAGCTTCTTATAAATCCATATTTGGACAGGAATTATACAGAAACAATGGAGATAAATGTTTATATTAGCTATGTGTCCAAATATGAATGAATAAACAAGCTAGTTCCCCCATGCTAAGCGCTAGCGGTTACCATAGTGATATTAGCTGGCTTATAACTCCATATTTGGATGTGTGTAACAGAGATGCCGTGGAGCTAATGTTTTACATCAGCGTGTTTAATTGTCTAAATGACCATTTTAATGACTGACATTTACACTCGGCTCGGCATTAGTATAAAGCTAATGTTTAACATCCAATTAATTGTTTATATTAAACAGTACCTGTTAAATGTGTCCAGTTGCAAATTTATTGAAAATTATAACGTTATCACGCTATAATTCACTGTATATTCCACCATGATAAGTCCTGGAGCTTCACTGTGTCCACGTCAGCCTCGACATTCCATAGTGCCTTAAAAAATCTTACACATATACAGTAGGAGCCACCGCAAATAGCCGAGTCCGTGTGAAATGGCGTGATCCCCCTCCCTCTTTAGTGATGGGTCGTTCATGAACGATTCGTTCTTTTTGAACATGACTCAGATGAACGAGTCGTCTCGGAGAGTGATTCGTTCATTTTCTATTGGGCGCGCATGCGCAAGACGTCGCAAAAATCTCCGTATTTTGTATACAAGAAACAGAAATGAGTACAACCCCTGGCAAAAAGTATGGACTCACCCCTATCAGAAGATGTTTATTCAAATGTTTAAATGTGTAGAAAGAAAAAAAAAGCACATACATGCCGCAAAACTATTTTCATTTAACAATCTAACCCTGTGGCTGTATAAAACACTTTAAAAAAAAACAAAGAAAAATAACTATAGTTGATGACAACTGTTTAAAAGATCAAACAGAGGAAAAAATATGAAATCACATTAATCTGAGGAAAATTATATGGAATCACCATGCACTTTGCATTTCTAAAATAAACACCTGAATCTGATTAGTCTGCAGTTAAAAAAAGAGTTATGTTAGTTGAACCAAGATGATTGACATAACTCATGGCTCCAACACGAGAGATGTCAGTTGAAACAAAGGAGAGAATTATCAAACTTCTTGAAGAAGGTAAATCTTCTCGGAATGTTGCAAAAGATGTTGGTTGTTCCCAGTCAGCTGTGTCTAAAATCTGGACCAAGTACAAATCAAATGGAAAGGTTGTAAAGGGGAAGCGTACTGGTAGACCAAGAAAGACATCAAAGCGCCAAGTCAGAAAACTTAAAGCAATATGCCTTGAAAACAGAAAATGCACAACACAACAAATGAGGATCAAATGGGCAGAAAGTGGAGTCAATGTCTGTGACCGGACAGTAAGAAATCGCTTAAAAGATGTGGGATTTACATACAGAAAATTCCAAACGAAACCCATCATTAACATCTAAACAGAAAAAAACAAGGTTTCAGTGGGCTAAAGAAAGACAATCTTGGACTGCGGATGAATATATGAGAGTTATATTAAGTGATAAATCACGATCCTGCATTGAGCAGGGTGATGATGCTGGAACTTTTGTTTGGTGCCGTTCCAATGAAATTTATAAAGACAACTGCCTGAAGAAAACATGCAAATTTCCACAATCATTAATGATATGGGGTTGTAGTTCAGGTAAAGGTATGGGAGACATGGCAGTCATTACATCTTCTATAAATGCACAAGTTTATGTTGAGATTTTGGACACTTTTCTTATGTCATCAATTGAAAGGATGTTTGGTGATGGTAGCATCATTTTTCAGGATAATAATACATCGTGCCATAGGGCAAAATCTGTGAAAACATTCCCACAGGAAAAGAAAATTATGTCAATGGCATGGCCTGCAAATAGTCCGGACCTTAATCCAATTGAAAATCTGTGGTGGAAATTAAAGAAAATGGTCCATGACAAGGCTCCAACCTGCAAAGCTGATCTGGTAACTGCAATAAGACAAAGCTGGAGACAGATTAATGAAGTATACTGTTTGTCACTAGTTAAATCCGTGCCTCAGAGAATTTAGGCTGTTATAAAAGCCAGAGGTGATGCAACAAAGTACTAGCAGTGTTTTTATTTGGTGATTCCATATAATTTTCCTCAGATTTGTGTGATTCCATAATTTTTCCCCTTTGTTTGATCTTTAAAACAGTTGTCATTGACTATAGTTATCTTTCTTTGTTTTTTTTTTTGTTTGTTTTTAAGTGGCATTTATGTGCTTGTTTTTTTTTTTTTTCTACACAATTAAACATTTAAATGAACATCTTCTGCGATAGGTGATTCCATACTTTTTGCCAGGGGTTGTAGTTACATTTAAGTCTTTTCGGTCCTGAGTCGTTCGTTCTTTTGTCACGTGACTCCCATAGACGCTATGCGGTGCAATAGATTCAAAAGAACGAACGACTAGGACTGCAAGATATAAGGTAAGCGACTCATTCTGTTTATTATATGTCCTTAGTTGCATTTTAATATTTTCATAACTGGAACTATAGCCAAAATTTGTGTATATAAGCAACATTTCAATTTATTTCTGATCAAAAAAACGAAATGACTCAAAAAAAAAATCTTTCATTTTGATGAACGACATTTAAAGAACCGATTTACTAAAATAATTCAAACTTCCCATCACTACCTCTCTCTCTCTCTCTCTCTCTCCTGCCAGAAAGGCGAGTCAGGATTTCACAGGAAACACGCCCATTCAAGCACTATATATTCATTAACATGGTGCCACTACTAGATGACGATTTGTTCTCAAGAACACGTTAACACAAGCAAGCAATTTAGCTGCGCTCAGTTGCAATCACATGATTTTAACAACCCACCCCCGCCGAACTGACGCTATCAAACTGCACTACAGAGATGAAGATGGCAAATTAATGCACCTTATTCGGATTAAGTGGTGACTGTTGTAAATAGGTTTACTAATATCTTTTATTTTTATTACAACTAGATATTCTGTAAAGTTTATATATCTTTGTCTTCACTAAATTCCCTTGTTTTCTTTAATCAGAGCTCCGCTGTGGAGGATTGGGGGGTCAGACGGGTGACGGCTGGACTTTTGGACCCACTGGAGGAACCTAAACAAGCTGTTGGGGGAGCTGTAGTAGGAATGACGTCACAGTGCAACAGCTTTAGAATGATGTTTGGTCAGGTCTACTGTATATTCTGAACATAGAATTGCAAAACGTCTGATACTTTGGGGGAAACAAAATTTAAACTGTTTCATCTTTGATAGTTTTTAAAAATGGATATTTTAATATAAAATAAGAGAAGAGAAGGAAACAAATGAAAACTAATAACACAAAATAAACAGAGCTTCGCCGTCTACGCGAGAACAGACGGGGCTCTGGAAAACAAAACAAAAACTATTATCCTCTCGGGGTGCTTGCCCTTACCGAGGATTTATTGTCAGAAGCTGAAAGCACACACTACACGGCTGTCTTGACTTTTGGAGTCTTGGCTTTGGGGTCCTACCTAACACCCCCTCCTGGGGTGACCCCGTCTGTGGCTCAAAATCAAGGACGGGGTATAAAGCCTCAGGCTCTGTCTCCATGAGCAGAGGTGAGGCTTCGTGCCTATAGCCGGGGGAGCGACTGGCTCGGCGCTTGGAGTGGCTTTCGTGGGGTGGAGGAGATGTTCCCCATCTGGCTTCTCCACCAAAAATTAACTCCGGGCGCTTATTAATCCCACACATCTCCGAAATTAACATAGTTAGTGCTTCCTTATGCCTATCAAGCACTGTCGCTTGACCCTCAACTATTTCCTGCATCCTCTCCTCGCGGGCTCTTCTGATGGTGCGATCATTCATACACGGCTGCGCGCAGCTCTCTCTTTCTCTCTCTCTGGCCAGCGTCTTAATCAAGCAGAGGCTGGGGCTTTGCCTCTGTCTTCTCTTTTTTACTACGTGCTGGTCGAGACTTGGGCTTTGCCTGTGTCTTTGTCTTTGGCCCTGATACCTTACCGGTGCTACCTAATATTCACACAAAGTGCGGAGGTATCAGAACCCTTATTTAGACACGCTGCCAGGTGCGGCTCGTTCAGTCTGAATACCTGTAGGCGGTGTGTATAACCCGTGTGCCTATTCAGAACTCTGCATGGTAGCAGCCCGTGGATCTGCAAGTTCTGAACAGTTCTGCCCCTCACGTGAGCCGCATCGTAACAGTACCCTCACTGTTTTTCACCATCATTCTTAGTACGCTATGAAATCCAGTGATTAAAAAGGTGTGTGTGTGTCTGTGTGTAACCACCCAACCTACATGAAGAATACAGTACCTCATTTACAAGACAAAAGATGGTCAGAGGTGTGAATGCGCATCTCTGCTTTGCTCTTCAGTGTGTGTGTTTGTGCTTCAGGTCCATCTTAAATTCAGTCTGTCTGAATCTGTATAAACGGCAAATTGGTTTGAGACAACGCACATTCTGTATCTACAAAGTTAAGAAATTCTCTGGTCTAAAGATGTTTGCGCTTGGAAGCTTGAATGGTGGAGCTCTACAGCCTTTATTGATGAATCTTAAAGAGTCCATCAAATTAAATTCCATAAAAATGAGAAATGTTTGGGGGAAAGTGCACCACTTTGACTTTTGGCTTTTATTGGGAAAGTGGTGGTTTATTACTAAACAAATCTAAACTAATCTGTACAATTTTATTACTAAAACTGTACAAATTGTAACAGTTTAAATGAGAATGCCGTAACCTTTTGCTCTTTCCTTCCCTGTGCGTGTGTGTCTGTCTCTGCTCGCACACGCATGTGTGTGGTTGTGTTTGAGAGGGAGAGAGAGATCTTTTCTACAACACGATAATAGACACGATAAACCTACAATAAACAATGTGTGTGTTATCTGATATAATATAAGATAAAAAGTTTCTGTACCATGTGGTGTACTACATCCCATAAGCATGAAATTACAATAGCCCAACTTAGCTGAGTTATTTATTTATTTATGTAAAACTTGCTAGTTCAGTATGATTAACTACTAAATAAAAATAAAATTTCAGCTGACGTTTTAAAATTTATTTTTAATAAATATGTTTTAATATTATTATTTTAAAAGTGTATGAAAATGACAAAGCAAGATGATATCCTTGATGTAATGATAAAAAATATGTAGACAATGCAGTAACCTCCAGTGGTATAGTGACATGCATGAAACCATTAACAACAATTGGAGATACATTAGTGATAAAGCAAGGGGGAAAAGGCAAGTGCTTAGAGACAGCAGCACCACACTGCTTGCACTGTTTTAAAGTTTTAGAGTTGGTTGATATTAGGACAGTCACAGCACATTCGAGATTTACTTTTCTATTACTTAACCCTCATCTTATGTTAAGGGTCAATTTGACCCATTTCAGTTTTTTTGTTGATCAAAGTACGGTTTATCTTTCTTTTGTATCTAAATTTTGTGACTTTTCCTCATCTGGGGTCATAAAATGGTGTGTAAAATATGGACACTCTGATGTGTCCTGGAATGTCTGTGCAGAGTTTATATACAAAGATGATGTTGCGGGTCATTTTGACCTGGACACTTTGATGTAGGTAAAAAGCTGATCAGATCCAAAATAAACATGTCTTTCTGGCTCTGACTCACAGACCCAGGTGTGTGTACGGGCCAAGCTTTCTTCCCTTTGTCCTTGTCACTGTTTCCATATCATCTCTTTGAGAAGCACACCAAAAATGAGCTCCAGAAGGTTTACAGCTGAAAAAGTTTTATCAGAGATTTTTAACTGGGATAGTGATGAAGAAGAGGAGGATTCAGAGGAGGGGTCTGCTGCCGTCTCTAAATCAGATGAAAACCAAGGACCGCAGCAATCATCATCCACAGAGGGCACATGGACTTCTAGAGATGGTATTATAAAATGGTCCACACCTAAGCCGAGGCAGACTGTCATCTTCCTTCTTCTTCTTTGTCTTTCGGCTGTTCCCTTTCAGGGGTCGCCACAGCGAATCATCTGCCTCCATCTAACCCTATCCTCTGCATCCTCTTCTCTCACACCAACTAACTTCATGTCCTCTCTCACTGCATCCATAAATCTCCTCTTTGGTCTTCCTCTAGACCTCCTGCCTGGCAGTTCCAACCTCAGCATCCTTCTACCGATATATTCACAATCTCTCCTCTGAACATGCCCAAACCACCTCAATCTGGCCTCTCTGACTTTATCTCCAAAACATCTAACGTGGGTTGTCCCTCTGATAAACTCATTCTTAATCCTATCCATCCTTGTCACTCCCAAAGAGAACCTCAACATCTTCAGCTCTGCTACCTCTAACTCTGCCTCCTGTCTTTTCTTCAGCGCCACTGTCTCTAAGCCGTAGAGCATCGCTGGTCTCACCACTGTCCTGTACACCTTTCCTTTCATTCTCGCTGATATTCTTTTATCGCACAACACACCTGACACTTTTCTCCACCCATTCCAACCTGCCTGTACCCGCCTCTTCACCTCCTTTTCACACTCTCCGTTGCTCTGGACCGTTGACCCTAAGTACTTAAAATCCTGCACCTTCTTTACCTCTGCTCCCTGTAGCCTCACCGATCCTCCTGGGTCCCTCTCATTTACACACATGTATTCCGTCTTGCTGCGGCTAACCTTCATTCCTCTGCTTTCCAGAGCATACCTCCACCTCTCCAAATTTTCCTCCACCTGTTCCCTGCTCTCGCTACAGAGCACAATGTCATCTGCAAACATCATAGTCCATGGGGACTCCTGTCTTACCTCATCTGTCATCCTGTCCATCACCAGAGCAAACAAAAAGGGGCTTAGAGCCGATCCTTGATGCAGACCCACCTCCACCTTAAACTCTTCTGTCACACCTACAGCACATCTTACCACTGTCTTACAGCTCTCATACATGTCCTGCACCACTCTAACATACTTCTCTGCCACTCCAGACTTCCTCATACAATACCACAGCTCCTCTCTTGGCACCCTGTCATACGCTTTCTCTAAATCTAAAAAGACACAATGCAACTCCCTGTTACCTTTCTCTGTACTTCTCCGCCAGCATCCTTAAAGCAAATACTGCATCTGATGTACTCTTTCTAGGCATAAAACCATATTGCTGCTCACAAATGCTCACCTCTGCCCTTAACCTAGCTTCCACTACTCTTTCCCACAGCTTCATTGTCTGGCTCATTAGCTTTATACCTCTGTAATTGCCACAGCTTTGCACATCTCCCTTGTTCTTAAAAATTGGCACCAATACACTTCTCCTCCATTCCTCTGGAATCCTTTTACTCTCCAAGATCTTGTTAAACAAACTTGTCAAAAACTCTACTGCCACCTCTCCTAAGCACTTCCATACCTCCACAGGTATGTCATCAGGACCAACAGCCTTTCCACTCTTCATCCTCTTCAACGCCCTTCTCACCTCACTTCTACCAATATTTGCTACTTCCTGTTCCACAACAGTCACCTCTTCTACTCTTTGTTCTCTTTCGTTTTCCTCATTCATCAACTCCTTAAAGTACTCCTTCCATCTTCCCATCACCCTCCTGGCATCTGTCAGTACATTTCCATCTCTATCTTTAATCACTCTAACCTGCTGCACATCCTTCCCATCTCTATCTCTCTGCCTTGCCAACCTGTACAGATCCACCTCTCCCTCCTTACTGTCAAGCCTAGCATACAAGTCCTCGTATGCTCTTTGTTTGGCCTTTGCCACCTCTACCTTCACCTTACTCTGCATCTCCCTGTACTTCTGTCTACTCTCTTCAGTCCTCTCAGTGTCCCACTTCTTCTTAGCTAGCCTCTTTCCCTGTATACACTCCTGGACTTCCTCATTCCACCACCAAGTCTCCTTGTCCACTTTCCCCTTACCTGATGATACACCAAGTACCCTCCTACCTGTCTCCCTAATCACATTGGCTGTAGTTGTCCAGTCAACTGAAAGCACCTCCTGACCACCCATAGCCTGTCTCAACTCCTCCCTAAAGACTTCACAATATTCTTCCTTTCTCAGCTTCCACCACTTTCACTCTAAAAAATGATTCTGTGGCCTTGTAAATTTCACAGTTATAAAAAAGTTATGTTACCTTAATAAAATCTCTAAAAGTCACATACATGATTGTTTGAGTTAGACAAATCAAAATAAATGCCTAAAAAACCAATTATTCATTTTGTCTTAAATTTACACTATAACTTAAGTTTACTTTACTAGTAAAAATCAGTATTTGACTAACTGAATTATATTTTTAACATGCACTTAATATTTTTTGATACATTTAAATCAAAATATCTGTTAATGGAGTAATTGTACTGATTAGTTTCAAGAACTACAATTATAAATTATTCCAACTCAATATTCTTTATTTTTAACAACAAAAACTTAAATAATTGAGTAAATTGCCCTGTGCAAGTGCTCATGGGAAGTCTGGTGTAACATCAGAGACAAGAAGGCTGTGAGGATGTGAGAATGGACATGAAGCACCTGGAACATTCCTTACAAATCCTGGTGAGTAAACAGCTAACACAAGTTACTGTAATAATGACTCTGTCTGCCCGCACACACAACTTTATAGGGTGTGAGTTACTGTTCTGAATCCTGTCACAGCCGAGCTCCAGAGCTAACGATAGCTAGCAACAGGCCAGTCCTGGGGTTCAGTGTGATTTAGCTTGTTTGTTCCAACCACCAAACTGCTCAGCTAAAGCGCGTTTAATACAGACACTTAAACTCTGGTGTAAAAGGAGAGATTTAACACCGAGCAGCAGCGCGTGCATGTCCGGGTTTCCTCCGGGTTTCTCGGTGTAAACGGCGGCGGTTGTGCCGCAATATTTGAATTTCTCCCGCCAAATGCGGTGATTTTGTGCAGCCAACCGCCACTGTGGCGAGGATATAAAACTAGCATGTTCAAATAATTACCGCATGTGTAACATTACACACCTCACACACTGAACCGCGAGTCTGCTCGGTCACTCCGACACTTTAAGGAGGAAACGTGGACCAAATCCGGTTTAAACAGCAGAAATGAGGTGCAGTGTCCGGGTTCTGGTACTGTTTTATACGTTACTGTATATGAGTATTTTTAACATGATTAAACACTGAGCACGCAGCAGCAGATGTTATCAAATAAATGTGCTAAGTACTGTACTAGTAACTAAAGCTATGAAATATAAAGATTTAGTGAAAATACAACATTTCTCTCAGAATTAGAATTGGGAGAAAGTAATATGAAATTAAAATATTGAAGTGAAATATGTTATATATTATATTGTTATTATATAGTATATTGTTATATATGTGTTTGTGTGAAACATGTTATATATTTTCTATATCTCTTTCACAGCACCAACACCACTAATGAAGAGAAGTTGAATGGAGATAAAACAGGAGGTAAATATCAACTTTTTAAATGTTACAGAAGTATTAAATCTGTAACCATTGAATCAAAGATAGAAATAGACTATAAGTCCAAAAAGTATGTATTTGAACGGAAGTACTATTTTACCAGTCTGGTAGACTTTATAGTAACAGTCACACTTGTACTTACTTGTGTACTATTGTTCCTTTTTTAGGTGCCAGCATTATGGGATGGCGGTGTAAGCTCTGCACATTTGTCGCATCATCAAAAGGAATTTCGATCATTACCGAGTGAAGCATGGTACTGTTGGTCATGGATATTTAGTGTCCTGTCTTCATTTAGACTGTCATTGCTTCTTTAAGATTTGAGAAGGTCTGCACACACATTTGTATGGATCCCACAGTTTGCAGGAAACTGAAGTGTGAAGGTGTGCAATCTTTCAGATGTAAAATGTGACTCATTAGATTCTAATACAAAAGTCTACTTTCCATGTGTTAACTGTATAATACTTGTGGCGTAAGTATTGTTTCTGAAACTGTTTACTAATAACATAAATTCAGCTCTTTGTTTATGATCTTGTTACATGTCATTTGCAAAGTAAACCAGGTTGAGTTTAGACTTCATGTCTTGTCAAATTTGGCAAATAAATGTTTAATTAAAATGAAAATGTGTGTATTGGTCCTTTTATTCAGTTAAAATATTTAGTTAATGTAGCACATTGGTTTATTAAATAATAGTATAATTTTCAGTATCTTCTACCTTCCATTTCAATTATATCTACTCAATTATTTTACTCATTTTCACTTTTCATTAACTTCTAATTTTCATTACATTTACTCAATTTTGTACATCATTGTACTAAATATAGTTATTCAGGTCTACTTAATTTTTTTACTGACTTGTACTCAATTCATGAAGTATATTTTACATGATTTTTATATTTTTTTTATATTTACTCAATATTTTTAAGTGTAAAAATGTTTCACCAAAAAAATTGAGTACAGCACAGTTTTATTTTTTAGAGTGTTGTCCTCTGCTCTGCGTTTGACCTCTTCGCCTTCCTCACCACCAGGGTTATTTTACACACCACCATTCTGTGTTGTCTGGCTACACTCTCCCCTACCAACACTTTGCAGTCACTAATCTCTTTCAGGTTACAACGTCGACACAAGATGTAGTCGACCTGAGTGCTTCTGCCTCCACTCTTATATGTCACCCTATGTTCCTGCCTCTTCTGGAAGAAAGTATTTACTACTGCCATTTCCATCCTCTTTGCAAAGTCCACCACCATCTGTCCTTCTACATTCCTGTCCTGAAGACCAAACCTGCCCATCACATTTTCATCACCTCTGTTCCCTTCCCCAACATGTCCATTGAAGTCTGCACCAATCACCACTCTCTCACCTCTGGGGATGCTCTGCATTACTTCATCTAACTCAATCCAGAATTTCTCCTTCTCTTTTAACTCACATCCTACCTGTGGGGCATAACCACTAACAACATTGAACATTATCCCTTCAATTTCCAGCTTCAGACTCATCACCCTATCTGATACTCTCTTCACCTCTAGAACATTCCTTACAAACTCCTCTTTTAGGATAACTCCTACTCCATTTCTTTTCCTATCCACACCATGGTAAAACAATTTGAACCCTGATCCTAAGCTTCTAGCCTTGCTACCTTTCCACCTGGTCTCCTGGACACACAGTATATCCACCTTCCTTTTCTGCATCATATCAACTGACTCTCTTCCCTTCCCTGTCATGGTCCCAACATTCAAAGTCCCTACTATCACTCCTAAACTCCTGCCTTTCCTCTTCTCTCTCTGCTTACGAACACGCCTTCCTCCTCTCCTTCTTCGACCAACAGTAGCCCAATTTCCACCAGCACCCTGTAGGTCAACGGCACCAGTGGCGGTCGTTGTTAACCCGGGCCACGACCGATCCGGTATGGGAATTATATTCTTGATTCGCATCGTTGATTTGGCAAATGTTTTACGTCGGATGCCCTTCCTGACACAACCCTCTGCATTTATCCAGACTTGGGACTGGCACAAGAAGACACTGGATTGCGCCCCCCCGTGGTTGCAGACTGTCATCTTCCAATGTCATCAAAATGACTCCTGGTCCTACAAGATTTGCCATCACACGAGCTGATGATATTCATGCGTATTTGCACAGCCATTGCCACTTTAAAACACTTTTAAATTTTATATATATACAGTATATTCCCCCCCATAATATATTTTTTATATTTCTATATTTTGTTATATTTTTTATTATGCCCTTTTGTTTCTTTTACTAGTTACATTTATTTTCTTTTGTATTTCTTTTTATTAATATTTATTCCATATATATAGTTTTTATTTTATTTTTAAGATCACCGGCGGTTGTACAAGCATTTCACTGCATATTGTACTGTGTATGACTGTGTATGTGACAAATAAAATTTTTATTTTAATTTTCAATCCACGTTTCAGCTCATCATATCCCCACCAATAGAGCGGATTATACTTGACATGAGTAACTTGGAGGGGAGGCATGTATTCCGAGAGAAATGGAAGCCACTGGATCAGACTGACTTGTCTGCTTATTTTGGAATTCTGGTGTTAGCTGGAGTATAAAGGTCAAAGGGAGAAGCAACTACAAGTCTGTGGAATGAAGAGAATGGAAGGCCAATCTTTTGTGCAACAATGTCTCTGGAAACGTTTCACATGATATCTCGTGTGATCCGATTTGACAACCGTGACACCAGAGCTGGTCGACATGAAAGAGACAAACTGGCTATAATCAGGGATGTATGGGATAAATGGGTTGAATTCCTTCCTTTGATGTACAACCCTGGCCTCCATGTTACTGTTGATGAACGCCTTGTTCCATTCAGGGGCCGCTGTCCTTTCCGGCAGTATATGCCCAGCAAGCCATCCAAGTATGGCATCAAAATATGGGCAGCTTGTGATGCAAAATCTAGCTATGCATGGAATATGCAAGTATACACTGGAAAGCTACCTGGAGAAGCATCTGAGAAGAATCAGGGGATCCGTGTGGTGCTGGAGATTAGTGAAGGGCTGCAACATCACTTGTGACAACTTCTTTACATCCTACTGCCTTGCAAATGATACTTTGTTATCATCACTAGACTGATAAAAAAGGACTTGTGAGACGTGTGCTGGTTAAAACTAAGACCAGTACACTGCAAAGACCTATTGACAAGTTGTGCCTCATATGTGAAATGGACTGTTAATTATGTCATAACTAGGTATGACTTTTTCTTTAGTAGTAGATATGAACACTCTAAGGCAAATAGTATACATTTAGAAGGTTTAAAGTGATGATTAATGTGAATGGTAAAACTACATGGCTCCAACATTTAAAAAATAAAATAAATTAATTGTCATTGTCTTCCTGCCTGTCAATCAGGGGCTGGAAATTTAAGAGCCATATTACATTTTTAGGAGTCTGTTGTTGTGTTTATTTAAAGTTTATTAGTTAAGCATTCATTTATGATAATCGTAAGTTGTTCTGTGACGTCATTTCATAATTGCGTAGTTGCATGTCTATTACGCACGGTAGAAGTTGTTAAGATACGGAAGTTGTGGAGAACACAAGCTTTTGACCGTAATCAAAAAATCGTAATAAGATACAGCAAATAAGTTGTTGTAACCATGGTGGATTTATGCAAGAAAACTGTAAGAAGTATTGAACGTTTGACTTTAAAAAATAAACGAAGAGAGTTGTGAGTAAATCGAAAGAAAGATACACGTCAGAACTTGTGGAATAACATGCCCGTACAGTTAATATGTTGAAGTTTTTACATTTTAGAAAGAGCTTGGTGAACACTTTGTTACAGTCATACACAAAGCTGCTTTCTTGGTAAAAATGCCAAAAGAAATTGAGGAAGTGACTGTTTCTTACAAATGTGTTAACTGTTAACATTTTTTTTTTGTTGCAGCTAATACATTTTTGTTAAATATTAAGAAGTGCATTGATGTTCTCTCTCTCTCTCTCTCTCTCTCTCTCCCTCTTTGTGTGTTTTCATATTCTCAACTTTGCAATTGATCTGATTACATTTTTGTAAGATTTCTTCTTTTTGCAAGCAAAACATGTAAAACGACAAGAAAATAATACCAAAGTGAAAAAAAAGTATGCCAAGTATATTAAATCCTTGCATGCCAAAGCATACTTACTGTAAGTGTAATTACAGCCAGTCTAATGACCAGTATACTTGAGGTTTGCTATTTTGGAATAACTAATTTTACATTAATATTGTAATTAAATTATACAAAAACACAGTTTTCAGTCTTTTTTGTGTGCTAAAGTGAGTGAGTGCAGCGAAAATTCTTGGCAGTTTGTGACTGCCTTTAATTTGGAACCTATGGACATGACCATATGTTGAGTTTGCTCCTTCCAGATAATTTGTCAGGCCTTTACTTCAGCTGCTGGTCTTAAGAAATGACAAGGCATATACAGCAAAACTCCTGAGGAGCATATAATTCTAACCCCCCAGTAGAGGTACACTACCGTTCAAAAGTTTGGGGTCACTTGCAAATTACTTTCTTTTTGTTTAGTGATTTATTTTCTATATTCTACAACAATACTGGGGATTTCAAAACTATGAAATAACACATATGGGATTAGGTAATTACATAACAACAACAAAAACAACAGTTAGTTTTTATTTTAAGACACAGAGGTCAGCCTTTCTGTAATAATTCTTGAAAGAACAGTATTGTCAAGTGCATTTGCAAAATCCGTCAAGAACCATAATGAAACTGGCTCTCATGAAGGCCGTCCCAGAAGGGCGAGACCAAAACCTACCTCTGCTGCAGACGACAAGTTCATTTAGAGTTATCAGCCTGAAAAATGACCAATTAACAGCATCTTAGATTAGAGGCATTATGAAGTCTTTACAGAGCAGAAGTAGTAGAAACATTTATGTTTAATGCATTTTTTGGACGCCTTCAGCATTCCTTTACAATGTAGAAAGGAATAAAAATCAGAAACGATTATTGAGTTAGAAAGTGACCCCAAACTTTTGAACGGTAGTGTATGTTCTAAAGATGTTCAAGTTAAATAAAAGTCTAACATGCTTGTTTTTGTGAGAGTGTATGTGTATTGGGGCATTTTGGGGCAGTGGTGGGACAATCATATACAGTGTTCAAAATAATAGCAGTGTTGAAAAAAGTGAGTAAAGCTCCATATCCATATAATAACTTTAAATTTAAATCATATAAATGCATTGGACACCCTGCACATTCTATTCTGAATTACAACATGGAGAAAAATATGCTAAATGGATTATTAGTTTACAGAAAGTGAAGAAAAACAAATCTTAGCCTGTTCAAAAAAATACAAAGTGATGAATTTACCATTTAAACAAAAATGCTTGAAGTTTAATCTTTCTTGTGCATCTCTAAACTAATATTTAGTTGTATACCATGCTTTCTAAGAACTGCTTCACATCTGTGACAATTGTACTACACGCCACAATTCCTCTGTATTTCTTGGTTTTGCGTCAGAAACAACCTTTATTTACAACTTTTTTACAGGATTAGGGTCTAGGGATTGGGTGGCCACTCCATAAAGTTAATCTTGTTGGTCTGGAACCAAGATGCTGCTTGCTTACTGGTGTGTCTAGGGTCATTGTCTTGTTGAAACACCCATTTCAAGGGCATTTCCTCTTTGGCATAAGGCAACATGACCTCTTTAAGTATTCTGATGTACTCAAATTGATCCATGATCCATGATTATGTTGCCTGACAAACTGTCCGCAGCGTCTAGAAAAAAGAACAATCTTGCTTTCATCAGTTCGCAAAATATTGCGCCATTTCTCTTTGGGCCAGTCAATGTGTTCTTTGGCGAACTGTAACCTCTTCAGCACATGTCTTTTTTCAACAATTGGGCTGTGCTGGGGCTTCTTGCTGATAGTTTTGGTTTTACATAGCAGTCTTCTAATAGTAACAGTACTCCCAGGAAACTTTAGGTGTTCTTTGACACAGGAACTGATAACTGGCTGAGTCTTTGCCAATTTTGTTATTCTTCGAACCATTCGAATGTTAGTTCTCCGTTTTCTTCCACATCTTCCACATATCATTGTAGCAGAGCAGCCTTTCATTTTCTGCACTTCTTTGTATGTTTTTTCCATCTCTAATCAACTTTTGAATAGAAGTACGCTGTTGTTCTAAACCATGTCTGAAATGAACCATTTTACTCTGATTTTCAGAGGGAAATGCACAGGACAACCTTTTCTGCATTTATCCTTAAATAAGAGGAACTTGTTTGACACCTGTTTTTCACAGAATAATTTACCTCTCTAATTGAACTCCACACTGCTATTATTTTGAAGACGCCCCATTTCAATTAATGATTAAATTACACAGAATCAGGTGCATCCAATCATGACTGTTGGGTCTGTTGGGTTTCTATTACTTCACTACACCTACAAGTAAAATATTTACCATAAGGAAATATAATTTCTCCAAAAAACAATTATTGATCTGGTTACTGATGTTGGACTGCTATTATTTTGAACACAAATATATCTGTATATCTGAGATAGGATAGCACATCTGAAGTAGTAAGTATTGCAGCTCAAATGTCTTCACACTTTGACCACAAAACGCCACTGCTGCTCTCATGTTTAACTTCCTCTGACTTCATTTACTGACAGCAGCACATTTAATTCCCTATACAGAGTATGGAGACTTACTGTAGCCTGTCAGTCACATCCACATAGAGACACAGTCATTTCATGTTTTTGTAAGTCTTTTATAGACTGTTTTGTTGTTCTTCTGATCATGATGAGATGGTGAAATTTATTTACAAGATTACAGGATATCTGTAATTTTTTGTCTATCTGTGCTAGCTGTGAGAATGTAAACAGGAGGAAACACAGAATGGAGAAAATAAAAAATAAAGCCTTTCATTTTTCTCTGGTGCTTTGCTTTTCAGTTACAATTAATCATCTTCTATTAATCTCATAATTATTTAAATGTGGGTTGCCTTCTTGGGCTAGGACACATCTTTTGCCAAGGCCTACTAGATTTTTTATTTATGATGGGTAACAAGGTACTTTTCTCTTTTTTACCAGATTCTCTGTGACATTTCATTAGATTACTTCTTTTACATGTTGCTCAGATCTTTTTTTTAACCTTCTACCAAAATGTAGAACTAATTTAGGTGTCTGATTTCCCCCTTATTGGCCTGTGGTGTGCCTTTTATGCTCTATAAATTACTGGACTATAACAAAGTCTAACTAATCAACATGAATATGACATTTTTGGGCTCTTATGTGACTACTTCTTCTCATTCTATTATCTGTTAATTATTATGTGTATAGTATATTGAATATTTAAATGTCACTGTTAAAGGTTAATAGATTATACCTCATTATATTCTACTATTCCTCTTATCATATGATTATGCTATTATACCTATTTTCATATCATGTGACTTAATATACAGTACACCATATAGAGGACAGCTTGTCTTATTTTGGTCCGACATATTTCTACAGATTCTGTTAGTCCTATAAGCCTTAATCCCACCTTGCCTGTGATTATAACAACAGATAATTTTGATAAATTAATATTTTCCTTTCCTTTCCCTAATTTCTGTTCTAAAAGTGCACACATGTTCTCTGAAGTTAGTTTGACCATATTTTCTTGAATTTACTGCTGCTTAAGGGTAATTTAGACTCATGATTTTCTATTAGACTTAGAGATTTGTTTTCTGGTGGTACAGTATCTATTCTTAATATAGTCATATTCCTTCTGCTGCAATTACATTATGTCTGAATAAAATTCTCCTTTTATGTCAGCATTATTATTATGGTTAAAAGTAATATTATTTTATCACTATGAGTATGGACAGTCATGTGAATGGTAGTTAACACCAATTTTAAAAAAAATACTTCTGCACGCACAACTTCTCTATTTTCCTCGTACCCAATACCAAATGTTCCATTGTTCTCTTTTTGTAAGCTCTCAACTTACAATGTCTCAAGTTACTACCCTAATAACATTTAGGGCCTAACCTTCCACTCTTTGCATGTTGACTTGAGTGAGATATTTATGATATATGATATATAATTAATTTTCTTAACATACCATTGCTAAATTATATATAACTGAAGTCCAAGAAAATTTTCTACCCTAGGAGGAATAGCTTTAATACGCTTAAACAATAGCTCTTCTTGAAGCAGGGTTTTTTAGCCACACAGGTCTTTTAGGGACAAGTCTTTTACACATTTAGCATTAACAGCACTAAAAGATCAAACTTTCTTAAATAATTAATTATTTTAAATAAATAAATAACAAAATAAACAATTCCCAAAAGCCAAAAACCTTTTAAACCTGAAGTTGAAATATGTAAACTTTCTTGAATAAAAGTAATATACAGGTCCTTCTCAAAAAATTAGCATATTGTGATAAAGTTAATTATTTTCTGTAATGTACTGATAAACATTAGACTTTCATATATTTTAGATTCATTATATACAACTGAAGTAGTTCAAGCCTTTTATTGTTTTAATATTAATGATTTTACAGTAATATATTTGGGGCACAGAGTAACTTACTGTTAACTGCAATGCCCACAAGTAGCTAATGGTAGTAATATATGTGTTAATAAAAAACTATTCATTCATTGTTTCTTACACCTTACACAGTTACCTATAAGTTATGGAGCAGGATAATAAAGGGTCACCAATACTAATGACATTCAACTAGTTGTAAGAACTCGATAATAATTTTTGCAAAATCATTTTAGAGGATGTGAGAGGATCTTTATTTTTCAGTTAAACCCTTTGGTAATGCCAATCACTCTTTATCTCTTTGCAAGTGTTTTTGTGAATGGAATTATACTGTAGCAACCCAGAAAAAAATATGTACAGTGGAACCTCGGAATTACGAGTAACGTGTTTCGCAAGACAAGCAAAGATTTTTTATAAATTTTGACTTGAAACTCAAGCATCTTCTTGGTTTACGAGTACCGAGTATCATGCATCACCTATGCGCTTCTTGTTTTGACGCCAGTGACAACAACTGAGCCAATGTTTTTTTTCTCTCTTGCGCTGCGGAATTGTAGGTACTGAGCCAAATTATGTACAATAATTCCTGTATTAATGTATACATCCTACTTATTAAATCATTTCCATAAAGCTCTTGTATTGAACAGCTATTACAAACCAGGTTTAATATAAATTGTATCAGTTCTGCCTGCTGTCTGAGTCTAGATTTCATTCTTAAGCAAAAAGTGACTGTGGGTGCATAGTAATGCCACTTATAGAGAAGTAAAATAAGATTTTTCCCACCTCATCAATCTTTTGTTTGAAAAACTAAAAAACTAAAACTAACAAACTAAGCAGGTACAGTGCAAACTATATTTTTGCTGCAATACTCAAACACAACTTTTGGTTTATGGTAAAAAAAAAACACAGCTTTACAACAACGCTTCTGATTAGCAAAACTTTCTGGGATTTTTTTCAACATTATGTTATCATAGAGGAATGGATTAAATGGAGCAATAGCACTGGATGCAGGTGTAACTGTTCTGTACATTCTGAATCAGTACTATTGTTTCCCATCTGTATTTATATATCATTGTATTTCTGACTAGCATTGCTATTACTTCTGCATTTAACCCTCTGCCTGTAAAATACAGGATGTTTTTAGTTTTACACAAGAACTTCTAGATCTGTACAAATTTACTTTAGGAACATGAGTTGTAAAAAAAAAAAAAAAAAAAGATCTAAACTTTTATTTTGGGCCAGTTACAATTTTGCTATCGAGTTAAACAGATACATTCAGCATTGGTTTATTCCGATTTCAAAAGTTAAAATAACTGGAAGCTATTAATTATTCAATGTTAAAGGAATCATTATATTTACATCGTTATCTTGTCGTTATAAAACAAACATGTTGACACCTGTTTTTGCTAAAAACTAAATCACTAAAATATATATTTTATAATTAATTGGTTTCACACAAAAACTAGTTGAGATACCCGGGTCAAGAAAATAAACAGTTAATTCACCAGAGGTGGAATCAAAAGAAGGAACGATGAACAAAAATATTTTTATTAATTTAGTGAAAACACAATTTTGTTTTTAAAGGTTTTAGAAAATATATATATATGATTTTTTAAAATATTTTAAATGATTAAAATGTATTTTTTACCATTTTCTACTGTAAAAGTTTAATTATTTATTTATTTATTTATTTATTTGTGCAGTTTAGCTTGTGTAGTTGGCAACTTCCTTAACTGACAACTGACTTTAAAATAAGGAAGGTTGCTCTTATTTCAATCCCACCCACACGGACACTGACACAGAGACACAAACACGCACACAGTTGCACAGTATCTCACAGACAGAGCAACAGTATACAGTGTTTATAATACATTCAAAATGTCAGAGTGTGTGTATGCTGATGTCATCTTCAATAAGGAGATGAAGAGAGGAGAGCGAGTGGAGAGAGTGGTGGAAGTCTACGAGAATGCAAAAACTGTTAGAGGTAATATTCCCAACGCGCACGCAGAGGATACTGACACAAAGAAGAACATCGAATCTTATCACAAAGGTATTTTTAAATTAATTCTGATCTGAGTTAAAAAAAAAAAAATTATCAGCATTAGGAACACATCTTTTACTTGGGAGCACCTAGACTTGCTGTGCACAGTGCTGTATTTAGGCCACATAAGCTGAGAGGTCACTTGTATATAACCATTTTGTAAGAGTACAGTGCCTTGCAAATTTATTCATACCTTTCGAACTTTTCCAGACTTTGTTACGTTACAACCACAAACATTTTTTTAAACTTTATGTGATAGACCAATCCAGTGGAACTAATTGCCTTCTGAAGTCGATCCAGAACTAAATCTAAAATGGTGGCATAGCAGCAGCAGCCGCTCCGGAGCCAAGGTAGTGCCACTTTCCTGACTTTGTGTTGTAGTGCATTTCTGCATGGTAAATAAACATTATGCAGCTCTATGCGCGAAACACTTGCGGTGGTGGCTTGTGTGTTTCTTTTAACATGGAATGGTGTAAGAACTGGAAACTGGACATTCTGACTGGGAGATCTCAGTAAGAACCTGCACCTCCAACACCCCCACACTGAGTACTCAGTCCCCTCGTTTCACACTGCTGATTCTCAACTGTGTAGTGACACACAGATCGAACCACAGCATGAAGTTGCTGATGACACGATCATGGAGGGACATCCTCTTGTTTGAACATTTTTTTATGTGCACTTTATTTTGTCCCTTCTGTATAAGACTTAGATAATTTCCTGATAATTTAAAAGTGCCAATCTGGGAGACTGGCATGAAGAAAGTCAGTGTTGAAAGAAGCCATTAGAAGTCCCATTTGCTGTTTGTGACAAGCCATGTGGGGGACACAGCAAACCTGTAAAAGAAATAAGGAGAAGGACCTCTGGTCAGATTTAAATTTAAATTTTTGGTATAAATGCAGAATGCTATTTGTGGCAGAAAACTAACACTGTGCTTGATGGTGGCATCATCATATTCTGAGAATGATTTTATTCAGAAAGATGGATGAAGCCAAATACAGGGCAATCTTAGAAAAAAAAAAACCTGTTAGAGTCTCAAAAAGACAAAAGAGGGTGGATGTTCACCTTCTAGCAGAACCCTAAACATACAGCCAGAGCTACAATGGAATGGTTTAATGTGTTAGAATGGCCCAATCAAAATGCCCTGCAAGGTTTTACAAAATATTGACTCGTGGAGGGGGTGGGGGTGGGGGGGTGGGGGGGGGGGGGGTCGGAGGGGTTGAATACAAATGCATACCACACTTGTCAGACATTTATTTTTAAAACATTTATCATTTTCCTTCCACTTCAAAACTATTTGCCACTTTGTGTAGATCTATCACATAAAATCCAAATAAAATACATTTAACTATGTGGTTGTAATATGACAACATGGGGAAAAGTTCAAGAGTTAGAATACTTTTACCAGGCACTGTAAATGAGTCTCTATGTTCACTGTTTCCTTCTTCCCAAAAAGAAGACACTGCATGGAGCCGGTGTTACAGAGTGACTGCAGTGTGTGTGGTGCTGCTGTGTGTTCTCCTGATAACTGCCGTCACAGTGCTGTGGATCCAATACAACATTCTGAACACAGAAAACAACCAGTTACAGACCAGTTACGGCACCTTGACTATAGAGAGAGACCAGCTACAGACTAGTTACAACAACATGACTATAGAGAGAGATCGGCTACAGACTAGTTACAACAACATGACTATAGAGAGAGACCAGCTAAAGACTAGTTACAACAACCTGACTATAGATAGAGACCAGCTAAAGACTAGTTACAACAACCTGACTATAGAGCGAGACAAGTTACAGAGAGAGAGGGATATATACCTGAGGATACTTAATGATTTGGGTAAGTAGATAGATTTTGCATTAAATTTTCTACCAAACAGTTATATGTCCTCAGTAAAAAAAACATGATCTATTTTAAAACTGGAGCCTAAACTCAAATTCTCGCACATGTTCCTCTATATAATTTCACCAATGATTTAAAATGAAAGCATTTTATTTATATTGGTGACACTTTACAAAACCGATCCAGTAAAAAGAAGTAATAATAAAAAGATAGTAATAAAAAAATAAATTAGTAGATCTTCAACATATAGATTACTAATATTAACTAATAAGTGATTATTTAATTAATATAATTGTAGCTTGTATTAGTTTAATATAAACTGTGCAAATATTTATTGATCTGTATTGCAATAACACCTTATTATAACCCAGGGTAAGGGGGTAGCTCAGTGGTTAACCCTCATGCTGTGTTCCGAGCAAATCTGATCAAATTACATGTTTCCTCTGTAAAAATGTGCAGTGAATTGTATCTATTTCTCATGAGGTTCAATGACTTTGTTTGCAATTGGCATAAAACACATAAAAAAATATTTGAAATATTTTAATACAAATTTGTGTTTTTTATGGAACTTTTATACATTTATGGTGTTCCCAGTCAAAAATGACCGGTCATTGAAAATGAATGTGTAAGACTACAATTAGCGTATAAAACAGGGTTTAAGCAGATTTCTACACTCCTTTCCCACATAAACATGCAGGTGTCTTTAGAAAGACTCGTGTCTATAGGCAGACACACAAACATGCATGCGCACACACACAGTTCTTATGCCGCTTTTTGTCTACCATGGCAACATGCGGCGTGGTAAAACATAATTTTTACCATACCTGTTAAAAAACAAAACTGCAACATTGTTTTAATCTTATAACTTCTTTCAGTTCTGGTCTATAAAGCTTTTTCAGGCCTTACTCAGAGTTCAGTCTTTAGTAGCACGATGGCCAAGAGATATACTGCACGTGAAGCTGTGGAATTATACTTAACAATGACAGAGATCAGGAGGAGAGAGGCCAGGTTGACAGAGAAGGGTTTAGACGAGGAAGAGTCAGAGGTTGATACAAAGTATAACTTGAGGAGGAAGACTCTGACACTGGTGAGGGACAAAGACCCAGCTGAAGTTGTGGTCTCCTTTTGGTCAAAAAATGGAACCAGACCCTAACAATAACCTGATATGCCGCATACCCAGTGAATGACATCACTTGTTTTCAACTTTTCCTCACAGACTCAATTGTAACCACATGAACATAACAAACCTAGAGGGGGGAAGGATTTATGAAAACACCTGAAAAGAGGTAGACCCAGTGAATATTGAAGCCTATTCGGATGTATTAATTTTGTGTGGTGTCTATAGATCCTGCAACGGATCTATATCTAGCTTATGGGCTGTGGACACTGGTCGGGCAATATTTTACACTACAATGGTTTTGCAGACCTTCCACATCCTGTCACATGTGATTCGCTTTAATGATCACCACACAAGCGCAGCCCGAAGTCAATGAGACCAGCGGAAAAAGGGGTGGACCACCTGTCACTTATTTACAAACCAGGTCCTGACATAACTTTTAATGAGCAACTCATCAGTTTTAGGGGACGATGCTCATTTAAGCAGTAAATGCCAAACAAACCATCTTAGTATGGTATATAAATATGTGCAGCATGTGATGTAAAGACATGTTATGCCTGGATCATGCAAGTGTATTCAGGCAAACCGGCTGATGGTGAGAAACCAGGGTAAGTGAGAGGGTCCTAGAAATAACAGCAGGGCTACTTTAAAATTTTAAATGTGTTCATACTGTATATAAATCAAATATTATATCTGTAATATGGTTAAGTTTTCCCTGTGTACATTTGGGCTGTTTTTAAAAAATAAATCATACTTAGGGGTGGGCGATATACCAGTGGACACGATTAACTGGTAAAAATTTGTCAACCGATAGAGATTTTGGTCTATCGTCTTAATTGCGGTTAAGATCACATGATGTTGCACGTAACATAACCACGCAATACACATTCACTTCTATGAGAAGCTAAACACATAGCTAAGTATATAGTTATAGCCTACAGTAAGTATGAAAAAAATTGCTTCCACTTTGTGCACTTTAAACTACAGCGGGGAATTGTGGGTAAAATGTAATTTGATGGTCGATGCGGTCTATTTCTATCAGAGTCGCGCAGCACTGCCTGTTGGGTCACGCAGGTTTTTGGTTCAATCGGGTGCCACGGTTTCGTCCCATTTTTGATGTGTTTGGCTTCACATACACTTCGTCAATGGAAGAAGACGGTGCAGCAGCTGTGAGTTTGCTTACATGTGACAAAACCAACAATGAAGATATTGGAAAGAAAAAAGGTGCATCGTCTGTGGTGTGGAATTAGTTTGGGTATAAGAAAAGTGATGAGAAATGAGGTATGAGACGAACGTGATTTGCAAGGTATGCAAGTGCACTGTTCTAGCAAGCGGTAGAAACACGTCAAACCTTTTCTATAATCTGAAATCCAAGCATCCAAACGAATATGGCCAAAGTAAAAAAATGCGGCAAACCTCAGCAATTCACAGTTTAAATATAATTACATTATGTAAGACAGTTTCTTTGTGTTTTAATTTTTATTTATGCATTTTTAGATACAAATTGCTATATTGTGATATATATCGTTATTGAGGTGATCGAAGATTTTGGTTATATCGCCCACCACAAAATACTCGTAAATCAAATTGAATTTTCCCATAAGAAATAATGGAAACTCAAATTATGCATTCCACAGCCCAAAAAAATTAATACATAAAAAATAATTAACACAAAAAATTAAGTAAAAATAAAAAACTAATGAAACTGCACTTAACCTTTAAAAAAAGTAAAAATAAATCCGGATAGATAAGTGTTTCCATTTGTGTGCGCAGACGCTGTGTGTGTGTGTGTGTGTGTGTGTGGGTGTGTGCTGTTTTTATTTATTTAGCCAGTGTCTAAAGAGAGAATTACAACAATAACCTATTATCTATTATTATCAATCTTTATTATGAGAATAATAGATAATAGGTTATTGTTGTTATTTCATTTAGTTCATTTAGAGTTATCAGCCTGAAAAATGACCTATTAACAGCTTCTCAGATTAGTGGCATTATGAAAAATGTTTAAACTACACTACCGTTCAAAAGTTTGGGGTCACTTGCAAATTTCTTTGTTTTCGTTTAATGATTTATTTTCTACATTCTACAACAATACTGGGGATTTCAAAACTATAAAATAACACATATGGAATTAGATAATTATGTAACAACAACAAAAACAACAGTTAGTTGTTATTTTAAGACACAGAGGTCAGCCTTTCTGTAATAGTTCTTGCAAGAACAGTATTGTCAAGTGCATTTGCAAAATCCGTCAAGCACCATAATGAAACTGGCTCTCATGAAGGCCGTCCCAGGAGGGCGAGACCAAAACCTACCTCTGCCGCAGACGAGAAGTTCATTTAGAGTTATCAGCCTGAAAAATGACCAATTAACAGCATCTTAGATTAGAGGCGTATAGATAGAGGTGAAGTCTTTACAGAGCAGAAGTAGCAGAAACATCTCACCATTAACTGTTCAAAGGAGATTAATGCATTTTTTGGACGCCTTCAGCATTCTTTTAAAATATAGAAAGAAATAAAAGTCAGGAACCATCATGGAGTTGGAAAGTGACCCCAAACTTTTGAACGGTACTGTAGTTCTTAATCTAATTCTTTATTTAGTGCTGTCTTTTAGTGCTTGGTGGATTTTTACCTTCTTTCATCACCTGTCTTTAAAACCAGTGGATAAGTTTTGATTATGGTTATATTTTTATCCCCACTATTTGTTTAATTAATTATATTCAAGTAGTAAACATGATACAAATAGTCAAACCCCAATATTTAAAAGTAAACTAATTATTATTAAAATGACCAGGTTAGATCTCTTTTGAACCCCAAGTGGAATTAGAGCAACCTTTCTTATGTTACATATCATTAAAGTAAGCCCATGCATATATTAAAAATAATTTTTCTTCTCGTACTATATAGCTTATACAGCTAAAAGTAAATCATGTCTCTATACAAACAATAAATCAATAGCTGTGTGTTTTGATCTCTGTAAATCCTCTCAATTTATCTCCACAGACAATGCGAGGTATTTAAATTCCAGTCTTTATTTCATGTATAATGAAATGAAGAACTGGACTGAGAGCAGACAAAACTGCACAGACAAAGGAGCAGACCTGGTGATCATAAATGGCAAAGCTGAACAGGTGAGAAAGAAGAAGAGAGAGAATTTTATTTTAACCATTCATTCCTTATTAACATCAAATAAATAAAATTTGAACCCATCCAAGCGTACATTTTACTGTAAAAAGTCATAAAATAGCACCTGTCAGTGATAACCCCAGACCACCTTCTGCCCATGGACATTGTTTCAGGTTTTGTGTTGGGATGTTGGCTGCAACTTCACAGATAGCACACCTCTAAAGGGACAGTGGCAGTGCATATGTACATATGCCAATGTTGACATCGGTGGTTGGCCCAATTTCATTTTTTGTCCACTGGCCCAACATTGGTGCACTGGCGGGGCCAAAGATAGGTTGGCCCAACGTTTGCACAATGTCAAAATTCATCAACATTACAGCATCTTTGCAGAACTGTGACTTATCTATGCAAATGTAGCGGTATGTACTCTGCGTTATGTCATGCGAAAAACCTCAAAACACCGACATTCTTGCCATCATTTCCTCATTTATTGAATCTGGACAACACAAACAGGCAACCTGAGGACTTGTGCAGCAATTAAAACAGCGCGTAGCAGCAATGCGTGACATTATATATGAAATCATATAAAATAATATTTATTAAACAAAAACAAAATAACTGATAAAACACGTGTACATCACCGAGGGACTTATAATCACAATTATACAGGTATATAGGGTGAAATCATCTGTTATTTGAAACGAACATCTAATTAAATCATTACCAAACTTTTTTGACCTACCGCTGTGAATTCACATGCAGACTGGGAAGAGGTTAAAGATTAACACTCCCCAATACAGCATGAGGACACAGGAAATCCAAATATGGTCATGACAAGTGGAACCACAAAATACTGTTTTAAAGGTATACCTGCTACACAAATGCATCTGTAATTTGAGAATTGTACATTAAAATGTACTTCAAAATGATGAGAAAAACAAACATTTTCCACATTTTCCTCAACTCAGATCAAAAACAGTTTTGCAGCACACACATTTTTCTCCAGATAAAACAAAGTAAACAGCAATTCAAACAGTAAATAACCAAGCTAAATTGACAAATGATATGTTTGACATGCCAACCAACTTAGTACATATATTAAAAAAACACATAAACATATAAAAATGCTTAAAAGCAAAACAATATGTATTGCATATTAACGCTTTAATATTTCTGGCTTTACTATGGCATCATTCCTTATGGTTCTAACCTCACTATGGCTCCGTATGCTACTGTATTCACTGGCAACGGGTCAATTAGTCTAGCATAAGAGTGCATAGCTAAACATCTTTCTCACCACATTACAGCAAAACTATTAACTGTGTGTTTTTATGTGTTTTTTACCACCACATATTTTCAATTCTTTTATATCTTACTCAATGGTATTTACATCTCATTGGGAGGAATATTAACCCATCTGTAGTTAAGAGCAAAGAGCCACAAAACGTTAGCTTGTGTTTAGCTTGGCTGCAGGACTTAATCAGCAACACCTGGCCTCCATTAGGTTTTACGGTCCTCCCTAGAGATAAGCGCCATATAGTGACCTGTTTGACAGTGTTCACAGTTGAGCACAAAACACAATGAATTTAACATATATAATTTTAGAAAACATGGGAAAATAAATAAAAAAAATCTGGGTGTCCTATTTTAGCTTATGAATTGTACCACAATGAACTTTATAACTATTGCTTTTAGCTGTCTAAACTGGATATTATTTGTTTTATGTACATAAATTTTTACCCTTTTACACCTGCATCTGTAATATTTGCTATGCATAACAGATAAAACAGAAATGAATAACAACACATCATCACCATTGCTTAGCCGAAATCGCAGTGAATTTATTTAGATATACCTTATAATAAAATGACATTTTAAAATAATTATTAATAATAATAAAAACTTATGATAATAGGACATATATTAATAGCCGGTAATCTTATTAACACTGTTTGTGTTTAATACACGCTAGAGTGCCTGACCGATAATAGGCAAGTTGTTGTTTCTTTGTCTCGTTATTTTTATTACAAATTATTTAGTCTTAGTGTTTCTCTTTACAGCAACAGTCTGGCCCAGACGTTTCTTAAGATCTATTTTAGATCTGGTAACAATTTGGCCCGGGCCTATTTTTGTACATTGGGCCAAATACGACACAGATCTGTCCTGCACATTTGATGTGCATCTAGACCCGAGCAGGGCCTGCTTAAAATTTTTTATTTTATCATATTTGGCCCAGACCTGATCTGGCCCAGACGTTTCCCCAAATCTCCAACAAACCTTGCAAATTGATTTGGCCCAGCTTATTTGTGCACAATGTTCCAAACCTGGCACACACATGTTTTGCTGAGCTTATATTAAATTATGAACTGGTCCAGCTCAGACCCAGGGATTATCATCACATCTGGTCCAAATGTGGCACAGAACGTGTATAGTTGCCCAGCTCCAAACATTAAACCCCTGCTTTTTACCCCTGCTAAACTAAGAGAGATGTGGCCCACTTTTTATCATTTTGGAGCTTTATTATTAGGTTTCTTTTATCAGCATTATTATTAGCTTTATTTTGTAGTTTTATCATCCAAATACTTAAAATGCTATTTTCCATCTTGTAACATACATTATCTTGCCTATACCATGTGTATACACTAAAAATATACAAAATTTGTTTATACACATAATGAAATATTTCTTTATATAACAAGTTTAAACATAAAGGGTATAAAAGGGCAAAAAGAGATTTCAAGAAAACAAATGTAAAAAGAAAAACAGCAAACAGTACATGGAGACTGAACTCCACTGTCTGGCCAAAAAAAGTTACTGTTACAAAAGGGTCAAATTACTGGCCTGCCAAGGACAGAAAACAACTAAGCATATTTCAAATGACGTGGCTCAGAGCCCACTGCTGTTGCTGCCGTGAACATTCAGCAAGTGGAATGCTGTTCCTTGAAAATCGACAAATAACATGAAAAATTTGTAAAATAACAGGATTTCTATTTTAAACATGGGTTGTTGCTTTTTTGAAGGTTTCTTGCTTGTAATAGTTATGGGGAAAAATGTAAAATAAAAGCATTTTGCTGCTAAATATATAGTGCTTTTGTTTCAATGAAGATGTTAAATCATAAAAATTTGGAAAAATTTATGTTCAAAAAGTGTTTCACTTCTAAACTTCAAATGCTGTAGCTTTAATGGAGGTGTTTAATCTAGGAAAAATCCATAAAATAACGGTGTTTCTCTGTAACAGATTAAATAACAATTCCTGTAAATTAAATGTTTTTGCACATTATATGAATTAGAGTAGTTTACCTTAATTTTATGCTTTTTGTTTGGTAACTGTTGCTCCCAGTCATTTGAGTCTTTTTTTTAACAGTGTACCAAAAAAGAAAGACAGTTTAGTCACTTTTACGCTTCACACACTCACACCCTCCACGCGCAGCTCCAGAATCACCCCTTATCCCAAGCATAAAACAGAGAAAGAAAGAAAGAGAGAGAGAGAGAGAGAGAGAGATGTGTAAGTTCTTAAGTTGTTCTGTTATAAAATACACAGGACTTCATTGCTGACCAGCTGCAAGGAAGTCAGGCTTGGATTGGTCTGAGTGACAGAGACACAGAGAATGTGTGGAAATGGGTGGACGGTACACCACTGACCTCTGGGTAAGAGACCACATGTGTGTGTCAACAATATTTTTTTGTTTGTTTTGTGCATCTGAAACTGCAGAGTAAATAAATAAACCTAAATGAATAATTTTACTTTAATTTTTTTTATTGATAAGAGATCATTCTGTTATGATTTGTTTGGAATCTCAGTACATGAAGACTAAATCAGATTGTCTTGGTTTCAGGAACTGGGCTTACAAACAACCAGATAATCACAATAATGATGAGGACTGTGCTGAGACTGGGTATCCTGATGGACAGCACTGGAATGACAGACCATGCTCTTATAAACAAGGCTGGATCTGTGAAAAGAGAAAATAACAAAATATTCCTAAATAACATTTTTGCTGTATTAATCAGTATGACGAGTTCTAACTGTGTGTTCAGGAATTCTTATTGTTTAGAGTACACTCAGAGTGTGTACTCACTGTAACATAAAGTCACATGACCATAGCATCATTATTTATTTAAGGTGTTCACCACCATTCACCATCCACGATTATATAAACTGCTTCATATATATCTGATATCTCTGCTTATTCTTAAAAACAAGAACTTTAACTTTATTTCTTTACTCTAATGTGTATTATTTACAAATTTTAACTTGGTAATCCTTTTATACTTTACTTGCGAGTGTTTTTATAAATTAAGCCTTTAATTGTCACATATACATTACAGCACAGTGAAATTCTTTCTTCACATACAGTATCCCAGCGTGGGGTATGAGCGCAAGTACAGCCATGATGTGACACTCCTGGAGCAGATAGAGTTAAGAGCCCAACAACAGCAACCTGTTGAAGCTGGGCCTTAAACCACAGACCTTCCAATCAGTAATTCAGTGCCTTAATCCTCTGAGCTACCATTTGCAATAAATCTTTTACCAAATTGCTCTATGATTAAAGATGATTATTGATTTTTATTTGTTGGTTGATGAGATTTTTTTCTATTAATATTTATAATGCTGTTTATTGTACAACAAAATTAGATTATTGGAGTATAATTGACAGAAGTGTGAAGTCTGAAGTTATTTCATTTCATCATTTTTTTATTATGTCAGCAATTTTAACTTTTTAGCAGTTTAAAAATGTATTAATAAAATTGATTTTATCTGTTTACAGTTGCATTTACTATTGCTGAAGTTGAGCAAAATAAGCTTCTGTTATCAGATCTTCATTATCGTTGCAAAAAAAAAAGAATGAAGAATAAATAAATGCTCGTGTGTTGTTCTGATATTAACTGGTACACTTCTGTTACTCCGGGAACTGACCTAGTAACATGTCCTTTGTGTAGACCAGTGTTTTTTAAACCTTGAGAACACCCTGCCCTACCACAGCCACTTCAATTCAGTAGTATATCTATTCTTTTGGATTCAGTGTAATCAAAAGACAACAGCACCACCAACAGTCAAATGAAATAAATACAGACTAACATGCAGAAGTAAAGATTCTGCTTGATGGCTGCTGAAATAAAAACAATACAGATTCGAGCCACCAGGTCCAGTTTTTATCCTCGTCATGAACAAAGTTACAGATCATGTTTTTAAGCATCTGATTAAATCACTCGATCAGTTTTCTTGTGGTAAACACTGACACAAATCTATTTAAGCCCCAGTAATCTGTACAGTTGACATGGCTATTCTGTTATACTGTATAACTGTTGTTTTAAATTGCTGTAAATGTGTACTTAATATGGCTTTGTAGATCTTTTCCATTAGTATGTGATACTCCAACTGCATGGAACAGGTGGGCTGCAGTGTGTGTGTGTGAGTGAGTGTGTGTGTGTGTCTGTGTGTGTGTTCTCCTGTGGAACAGTGCCGTGGATCAATATTAATCACCACTCTGATTATAGAAAGGGACCAGCTACAGACCAATTACATCACCCTAACTATACACAGAGGTGGAAAATAAGAAATTACATTTACTCGCGTTATTGTAACCAAGTAGTTTTTTTGTGTACTTCTTCTTTTTTATTAATCTGTAATTTAACTTTTACTTAAGTATGTTTTGTTTATAGTATTGTACTTTGCTACATTTTAAATCATATTTGCTACTGAGTAAAAAAAAAAAAAAATGAAAAACAAAAAAACAAAAAAAATAATGCAATGGGGAAGGAAAAAATGCACTTGCGTTTTCTGACTGCCCCTATATCGGCATCTCCCTGACCTTCCATACGGTCACCTGAGAATGACGTCATTAATCAGTGCAACATTCTATAAATCGGAAAGAGTTACGGGAAAGAGGAGGCGTGTAGGCAAGGTGTTTGTTGTGTTGGAGCGAGATTATTTTTTAGATTGTGATTTTAGCATTTTGATATTTGATTGAGTATTCTGGTTTTGACTTTTTGCCTCCCACTGACATTGATTATTGCTTTGTCTGTTTTCTTGCTTGGCTCTTTCTACATATTTGTAGCTAATTTCACTGTATGTTTGTGCATTTACCAGTAGAGGGGTGTGGCTGCCATTTATTTTGGGAAGAGGGGATGTATAAATTATATTGTTTTTGATTTAGGGAGTCAAAGAAGGTACATGTATTTTTGTTTGTGTTTTTTGCAGGTAATCTAGCTACTAAAATACTGATATCATTTTGTTTATGGTTTTGGCCTGGGTATACCCTGGAACTGATCATGGTGTTGTGTGAGAGTGTACAGTGGTGTGAAAAACTATTTGCCCCCTTCCTGATTTCTTATTCTTTTGCATGTTTGTCACACTTAAATGTTTCTGCTCATCTAAAACCGTTACCTATTAGTCAAAGATAACATAATTGAACACAAAATGCAGTTTTTAAATGAAGGTTTACGTTATTAAGGGAGAAAAAAACTCCAAATCTACATGGCCCTGTGTGAAAAAGTGATTGCCCCCCTTGTTAAAAAATAACTTAACTGTGGTTTATCACACCTGAGCTCAATTTCTGTAGTCACCCCCAGGCCTGATTACTGCCACACCTGTTTCAGTCAAGAAATCACTTAAATAAGAGCTACCTGACACAGAGAAGTAGACCAAAAGCACCTCAAAGGCTAGACATCATGCCAAGATCCAAAGAAATTCAGGAACAAATGAGAACAAAAGTAATTGAGATCTATCAGTCTGGTAAAGGTTATAAAGCCATTTCTAAAGCTTTGGGACTCCAGCGAACCACAGTGAGAGCCATTATCCACAAATGGCAAAAACATGGAACGGTGGTGAACCTTCCCGGGAGTGGGTGGCCGACCAAAATTCCCCAAGAGCGCAGAGACAACTCATCCGAGAGGCCACAAAAGACCCCAGGACAACATCTAAAGAACTGCAGGCCTCACTTGCCTCAATTAAGGTCAGTGTTCACGACTCCACCATAAGAAAGAGACTGGGCAAAAACGGCCTGCATGGCAGATTTCCAAGGCGCAAACCACTTTTAAGCAAAAAGAACATTAAGGCTCGTCTCAATTTTGCTAAAAAACATCTCAATGATTGCCAAGACTTTTGGGAAAATACCTTGTGGACCGACGAGACAAAAGTTGAACTTTTTGGAAGGTGCGTGTCCTGTTACATCTGGCGTAAAAGTAACACAGCATTTCAGAAAAAGAACATCATACCAACAGTAAAATATGGTGGTGGTAGTGTGATGGTCTGGGGTTGTTAGGACCTGGAAGGCTTGCTGTGATAGATGGAACCATGAATTTTACTGTCTACCAAAAAATCCTAAAGGAGAATGTCTGGCCATTTGTTCGTCAACTCAAGCTGAAGTGATCTTGGAACCTTAAAAAGGCAGTTCATGCTAGAAAACCCTCAAATAAAGCTGAATTACAACAATTCTGCAAAGATGAGTGGGTCAAAATTCCTCCAGAGCGCTGTAAAAGACTTGTTGCAAGTTATCGCAAATGCTTGATTGCAGTTATTGCTGCTAAGGGTGGCCCAACCAGTTATTAGGTTCAGGGGGCAATTACATTTGGACTTAATTTTTTTGGAATTACTTTTAGGTTTGGATTTTTTTTCTCCCTAAATAATAAACCATCATTTAAAAACTGCATTTTGTGTTTACTTGTGTTATCTTTGACTAATAGTTAAATGTGTTTGATGATCAGAAACATTTTGTGTGACAAACATGCAAAAGAATAAGAAATTAGGAAGGGGGCAAATAGTTTTTCACACCAGTGTATTTTTGTTTGAATATATGTTTGTAAAACAATACAAACCTCACTATTTCATCAGCTAACGACTAGGTCTATTTTTTTTTTTTTGCCATATACCACCGTTTCCATACAGTTCCATACAATAGAACCCCGAACCATTCTTTTGCTGTACGGCCCAACCTTAGATTGGTACGTCACACATATTTTGTGTTTGAAATACTTTGATTTCAAACACAAGAAAGGCAACAGCTTTATTACGCAAAGGTGTTCCTTCAATTAAAAACAACTAATTTGAGATTTATATCCATATGTCTTTTTTGAACTACACAAGAATGCTTTATCCTACCCTCGCTGTTAAAAAAGTAACTCTGTAACTTTTACTCTAAGTAAATTTTTATAATGGTAACTTTACTTGTACTTTAGTAAAATGTACTGAAGAAACAGTACATTTACTTGGGTACAAAAGTTTATTACTCTTTCCACCTCTGACTATATATATAAATACAGTGGAACCTAAGATTGCGAGCTGTTTCCGGGCTTTCCGCAAGATGAGCAAAGATTTTAAATAAATTTTGACTTGAGCAAGTCTTGGTTTACAAGCACTGAGTATCATGTATCACGCGTGCGCTTCTAGTTTTGATGCCGAGCATCACGTGATCAGAACTGAGCCAATGGTTTTTCTCTCTCTTGCGCTGCGGAATTGTGGATAATCGACCTGCTGGGTCTTAGTGCTCGTCTCTTACTGGTATAATCAACATCTGTGCACGCGTGTACTGTTTACTATAACACTGTTACCACATGTGTGTGCGTAAAATATATTTTATTTTGTGTTTGTAAGCATGTGTACTATTTATTATAATAAATGGCATAGAGGTGAATGTCTTGTTTAGCGGACATTGCTTTTTGGACCCTGGTCGGTAGGATAGCATAAAGTTGAATCTTGTGAAAACAAAGGCCATTGGGCTTGGTGGGTGTACATTCTCCTGGTTGTTTTAATGTATTAGAGGTTTTTATGGTCTGTGTATATGATAAATGGGTGTTTCGCTCCTTCGAGCCAATGACGCCATTTTTCCAATGCTAGTTTCACAGGTAGTAATTCTCGTTGTCCCACGTCATAATTTTTGAAACAAGCAAGGGACAGGCGATATGCATTGCACATAAACGAGATCAGGCTAAATTTGGAAACAAAAAAAACAAACAGGGTCAATATAAAAAATGGGCATTTAAGAATCAAATGGCTTGTAAACAACAATGGAACTAGTCACAACTTCATGTGGACGAGCCTTTCGCTGAATACACTATTTTAACAAGGGTGTGGCTAAGAATCACGCATCTTGGTTCATTAATCCACACGTTTGGTTTAGGTTTAGTTTTCAGTGCACATCATTTGTTAATTTTGTATATCTGTTATGTTACAACTATGTTGTAACCTTTAAAAAGTCATTTTATTTGGGGTAAAGTGACTGATGTGCCTTTTTTAGCAGTGCTTTTGTTTCACTAAATAATCCATGAATTTTCATGAATATGTAAAACCTATTGACACCTCTCAGTCACACACAGACACACACACACACACACAGACACAAACACACACACACACACACACACACACACACAGACACACACCTAAACAGACTCTCTCAGATTACAGTATACAGACCAAACGTGAACAGCACGCCCCTCCTTCAAACAGTGCAGCAATAAGCATTTACTTACATCAGAAGATCTGAGTCTGAAAAATCAATGAATAAATCAATAGCTCATGATACATACTTTTAAAAAATTATTCCTACAGATGCACCTGTTTTACATGGATATTTACAGGCTCATCACTAAACGATTTACCCTGACAAAGATAGAAATATTATAAGAAATATTATTTATAATCTAAATAAAAATGCGTTCCTTAACATGAGCTATTGTTTACTTACACTATTTGTTAATTTAAATTAAATTATGTTTGGGCTCCAGGATGTTGAGGCTGCATTGTGAGCCTATTCTTTAATTTCCTATGCATAATATTTTCCAGAGTGCACCAGCAGAAGTAGACTATTGATCAGCGTTGGGAGAAACACTTTTTATTTTTACATAATTACATACAGTACAGTATTTACAAAATATTGTCTTTAAAAAGTAATCAGTTACATCATAACATTACTTTCTGATAAAAGTAACTTGTTAGAGTACTTTTCCATTGGAGAAAATGAAAAGTCCTTTGTGATTCCTCATATATGTTGTTTTAGTCAAGACCTTTATAATTATTCTACCATCATCACCCATAATCTGTTAACTACTAATACCCCTTTTTCACCTACACGGATTCTCGCAGTGGCCGTAGGTACAGTTTATTATGATTCACCGCGAGTTTTGGCTGTGATTAGTTTTTCATCTTTTCGCACAGAGGTCCTTGCGGATTATCAGGGGCGGAGCTTGTAGGATGACTTTCACAGACTAATGGATTGGAAATGACTGCTGTCTTGCTCACGAATTACATAATTGTCTGAATAACGTATTACAGTTTTGAAAAAATAACTAAATAACTGAGAACTTAAATGGCGGCCCTATTGCGTTACATTACTCGTTACATCAAAAATGTAATCCAAGCAAGTTACTTTGTACTCTGTTACTTTGTAACACGTTACACCCAACACTGTTAATGATTATGAATGTGTCGGAGAAAACAGCAAGGAGACGACTCTGGCCATTTGAAAAATTCATTGATAAATCAGTGATGTCTTTTGTTTCGGCTGTAGCGATGAAGGTAATCATGTCTTCTCTGTAGCAGTGGTTTCACTAATAATTCACGTTTCATACAAAAAAATGGTTTTTCATTAATTTATGTAAAAGCAGAGATTTCAAGAAGTATATATTTTTCACGTCTGTGAGGCGAGTATACATGGAGTTTCAGTTCATTTTCTGAACTCAAGTTCATTGAAACCAATAAAGAATAGTGCACCATTATTTTACAAAATCATAATGTTTTGTCGTCATTGTGAGTGCATTTAAATAAAAGTCTTATAAAGGCTATGTAGCTTATATAGTTTTATTATATAGTTTTTGCACATTAATCTGACAACAACGCACCCACTTTTTCGGATGCACACCCAGGGGGTTTCCGAATAAGCATGTGTTACACATGGAAAAAATATAAAGGCTCACTGTGGTAACATTTACTTTTTAATTTGTACTGTAATTTTAGTACTGTGATTTACCTTTAATGTTTCACTTGATTTTAATAAAGTTTTTTTTCTAGTGGTGGTAGAGTGCAACGGGGGTGCTACTGGGATGTAAAAATGTAATTTGTTAAAACGTTTTCATTATTTATTGAAGAACATTATGATGACCATAACAGCCTACTGCATTTCTTATAATAACGAATTCAATTCTTATAATAGTGCTGACGCAGTATGTAAGGGACTGCCCCTAGAGGGCACTGTGGCTGTGTTTTGTTTCGTTTGTAGTTTTGTTGGAAGACCCGGTCAGGTGAGGAAGGAGCTCACCTGCGCCGAGGTAGCCAATTAGAGATTATATAAAAAGCTCTTAGTTCTGGGAAACTGGGTCGAGCACTGACACTGTCTAGTAGGTATGTGGTTTGTTTTTGTTTATTTGTTTATTTGTTTATTTGTTTATTTGTTTATATTTAGAAGTATAATGAACTGGCTCTGAAGGATTGCTCTAGTGTACCTTTGAGTTTACCTGTGTGTTCCTGAGTATTGTGGAATGTGATTGTTGTTCTTTTGGGTTCTAGTTACTTCTGTGTGTTCCTGCCTCGTGTCCCTGCCAAGTCTTTAGTGTCTTTCGCTGTCTCTAATCTAAGCTCATAGGAGCGTAGGTGTGAGTGTATGCCGCTCATAGGAGCGTAGGTATGAATGCCGCTCATAGGAGCGTAGGTGTGAGTGTCTGCCGCTTATAGGAGCGTAGGTATGTGTGCTGCTCATAGGAGCGTAGGGGTGATTGTCTGCCGCTCATAGGAGCGTAGGTGTGAGTGTCTGCCGCTCATAGGAGCGTAGGTGTGAGTGTATGCCGCTCATAGGAGCGTAGGTGTGAGTGTATGCCGCTCATGGGAGCGGAGGTGGGAGTGTATGCCGCTCATGGGAGCGGAGGTGGGAGTGTATGCCGCTCATGGGAGCGGAGGTGGGAGTGTATGCCGCTCATGGGAGCGGAGGTGGGAGTGTATGCCGCTCATGGGAGCGGAGGTGGGAGTGTATGCCGCTCATGGGAGCGGAGGTGGGAGTGTATGCCGCTCATGGGAGCGTAGGTGTAAGTGTATGCCGCTCAAAGGAGCGTAGGTGCGAGTGTATGCCGCTCAAAGGAGCGTAGGTGCGAGTGTATGCCGCTCAAAGGAGCGTAGGTATGAATGCCGCTCATAGGAGCGTAGGTGTGAGTGTCTGCCGCTTATAGGGGCGTAGGTGTGAGTGTATGCCGCTCATAGGAGCGTAGGTGTGAGTGTATGCCGCTCATAGGAGCGTAGGTGTGAGTGTATGCCGCTCATGGGAGCGGAGGTGGGAGTGTATGCCGCTCATAGGAGCGTAGGAGTGTATGCCGCTCATGGGAGCGGAGGTGGGAGTGTATGCCGCTCATGGGAGCGTAGGAGTGTATGCCGCTCATGGGAGCGGAGGTGGGAGTGTATGCCGCTCATGGGAGCGGAGGTGGGAGTGTATGCCGCTCATGGGAGCGGAGGTGGGCGTGTATGCCGCTCATGGGAGCGGAGGTGGGCGTGTATGCCGCTCATGGGAGCGGAGGTGGGCGTGTATGCCGCTCATGGGAGCGGAGGTGGGCGTGTATGCCGCTCATGGGAGCGGAGGTGGGAGTGTGTACTGCTCATAGGAGCGTGTGAGTGTCTGCCGCCTATAGGGGCGTGTGAGTGTGTGCCGCTTGTAGGAGCGTAGGCGTGAGTGCTGCTTATAGGAGCGTGTGAGTGTATGTTGCTCGTAGAAGCATAACGGGAGTAATTCCCTCTTAAAGAGCTTAGATTAGAGGTGGAAAGTTTGTCTTAGAATCTTTGCCTCAAAACCAAGCTAATGTTACCTGGCTAGCCTGTATGTGTATGTCTCAGGTATTAGAGCCTGTATGTGTATGTCTCAGGTATTAGAGCCTGTGTATGTCTCGGGTATTAGAGCCTGTGCGTGTATGTCTCAAGTATTAGAGCCTGTGTGTGTATGTCCCAGGCATTAGAGCCTGTGTGTGTATGTCCCAGGCATTAGAGCCTGTGTGTGTATGTCTCAGGCATTAGAGCCTGTGTGTGTATGTCTCAGGCATTAGAGCCTGTGTGTGTATGTCTCAGGCATTAGAGCCTGTGTGTGTATGTCTCAGGCATTAGAGCCTGTGTGTGTATGTCTCCTGTATTAGAGCCTGTGTGTGTATGTCTCAGGCATTAGAGCCTGTGTGTGTATGTCTCCTGTATTAGAGCCTGTGCGTGTATGCCTCATGTATTAGAGACAATATGTATGTTAGAATGCCTGTGTGATGACCGTAAGCTGGGGTTAAGTGGGAAGGCGTTCCAAAGTCTGGGTGTTCAGTTTTCCGGATCCTCGTAGGTGCCTTGTGTTTTGATTCCCTGAACATGTTTTGTCTCCAGAGCCAGCGTTTTGTTTGTTTGTTTATGTTTCAGTGTGTTTAGTTGTTTTGTTTGAATAAAAGACTCTTTATTTTGAATGACTACCTTCTGCATTTATGCCTGCCCTTTATCCGCCCACGGCGATTAACATCCGCCAAGACCCCCCAATCATGACGCAGTAGCACGTTTTGATTACACATGATAAAATCTAAAGGCTCACTGTGTTATGGTTTACTTTGCTTAAATTCGATCCTAATAAGATTTAATTTAATTTGAGTTCTACATTTGTAATGTAATTTTAGCACTGAATTCATTTAATTAAAATGTTTCACTTGATTTTATCCACTACTACAGGTACGTGCAGCTCTAAAGCAGCTGCAGCTCATTAATCCTTGAGAGAATTAAATGATGCCTGAGGCATCAGTCTATAGTTATTCAGCAGCACTCAGCGGTAAAACCCAGCAAACGCACAAATTCTGTTGTAGAGAGGCGCAGTGATAAAACTATTATACCACTTGAGTACCATCTGTAATTAGTGTCAGGTGTTAGTATTCAGTTGAACAGCAGTGTTGGTGTTGGGAGTTGTAGTTCTTAGTAGTTCTGACACATAACTCGAAACCATCAGAAGGAAGTGTATGGAAGTCACATGACTCAGGCTTCAGGCATGTTTGAAAGGGAACTATCACGTGAGTGAATTGACACTGCTTTGTTTTTTAGAATGTTTCACAATTTTGTACTAAAGCATTGCTCACCCAGTTTTAAAAGCTTCTAGATTTCCTCTTTGCTTTTATTAATGGTGTTAAACTTGATCCACAGCACTATGACAGCAGTCAGCAGGGAAACGCACAGCAGCAGCACACACACACTGCAATCAAACACTGCTGCATGTGCCCCCTCCCAATGGGGAATAGTTACAGAGACATGTGTGATTTATGTTATTTAGTGTACACATTAACAATGACGTTGTGATAAAAGCATAATAAATAAATAAAAAATAACATGTGAAAATAAAAATGAAAATGATTGCTATGCTGCTTAACTGGTAATCAGTAATTCTGGGCATTTTCCCTGAAAGTTAACTTCATTAGGGCTGATATAATTTATGTTAAACCTACAATTATTTATTATTTATTTATTTATTTCCAATGACCACTCCATAAAACAGGGACAGCATCCTATTGGTTAATTTTCTATACATTTTATCTTTTACTAGGCTTCACAGATATGTTTTTTAATGCCAGATTCTATGCTTCAGAGCCAAAGATCTGTGGACAGAGGAGGGCATTAAAATGGACAAACACCACCACAAAAGGGTGGACCGAAAAAAACTAAAAATAAAGTGACAGATGCTGAAAATGTTGATGGCAGATGTTCATGAATAGATGCATAACTGTGTGTGATTATTTATTAGTGATGTTAGTCTGACAGTAAAGAGAGCTGAGCTCGGCCATGTCACAAGAGCAGCTAAATTTGAACTTCTCTTTAATTCTGTTTGTTTTAGTTTCCCAGAAAACCACTGGGAAAAAAAGGGAGAAAAAACGAACAGCTCTAAATAGAAAAGGGGAAGTCAGACTTTCACACATTCACTATCTACATCACTGTACAGTATATTCCATGTTAGGACTGCAGTATAGTTCCCTTGACTGTAGCTTTAACACTGATTTTGCAGATATTCCAGCATTTATACCCGGAAGAAAGCACTAAAATTTATTTTTCTTTCTTTTTTTTTCTTTGGCCCTGATATCTTACCGGTGCTACCTAAATGATAGCACGAAAGGCTAAGGTATCAGGACCTTTATATAGACATGCAGCCAGATTTGGCGTATCCAGGCTAATTGCAGCATTGCCTGGCAACCGTGTGTCTATAAATGGCCGCACCTTTGCCTGTTTAGAACTCCGCGTGGTAGCAGCCTGTGGATCTGGCTGTTCCAAACAGTGCAAAGCATTTTTGCGCAGATCTGCCCCTCGCAGATCTGAGATTTTTTGAGAGAGAATGTTCCACTGTTACTGAAAAAATATTCTTAATATTTCACTTTGTTTCTCATTTTAGGATTGTACTGTAATGCTATAAAAACATTTTAATTGTTAAAATGTTTTGACTTTAACACTTTATTGAACATGTGTTTATATGAATTGATGAAAAAAGTGAAATAGGATTTCTATTTAAAACTTGTGTAATTGCGGGGGCGCTCTTGAGCTCGTAATGGAGTAGGACGTGTATTGGGAGGCTCCGGAGGATTATTGTTAAAATTGTTATTAAATTGCGCTTTTCAGTTTTAATTTTACTGTCATTCTTCCCCTTTAACAGTTTTATTTGTACATTTGTCTCTAAAGGTGGTTACAATGTCCGGTAAAAACACTAAAACCCATAGCACAACGCAGTCACAACTGAGGCCTAATCCACAGGTCACGGCCTCACCTTTGTGTGATTCGCCGCCGCGCACTGACCCCACGGTTCACCAGGCAGTCTCGTGATTGACACGGGTGCGCTGATATTTTAAGATTTTGTCCTCATTGAGGAACGAAATCGCGGATATTTTTAAGGCGGAACTGCGTGCTGCATTGGGTGATGACTTGTCCACAATTAAATCGGAATTACAGGCTGGTAAGACACAACTGGCTAATGACAAGGCCGCCATTGATGCCGGACTGTCTGCGGTACCGTAGGTGAGATGGAGCGTTCGTTCTCCGGTTGTACTGATATTACTGCTAGCTCTTACAGCAGATTCAATTAAACTGGATAACAAATGCGAAGATTTGGACGCCAGATCACATCGTAATAATGTTCGCATAACCGGTGTTCCTGAGGGTCCTAACAGTTGCACTACCTCTAGCATTGCTGCGTTGCTTAAAGAGGCGCTCAGCCTGAAGAAGGAGCCGACTTTAGACCGATCTCACCGCACTCTACAGCCTGTACCAAAGCCTGATGAACGACCTCGAGCTGTTGTGGCCAGATTTCACTACCACAGTGAATGCCTTAATGTTTTACGGCGTGCCAGAGAGTTAGGGCAGATTAAATGCGCTACGGCCTGTTTTACCCAGCGCGGCTGAGGATAATCTACAATGGTGAAGGTAAAGATTTTCTTTCGGCCAATGAAGCAAAGGACTACATTAAAACTATCCAAACTGCGTGATCTGCACTCGTGGTGTTTTAAAAAGTTCGTCAATATGGGAAACCTTAATTCTGTTTTATTGTTTAATAGGGGTTTTCTTTTCTTTTTCCTTTTTAAAAAAAGCTAAATGTGTGACCTGTTTACATTTTCTGATGCTACCTCTATCTATACAAGCTTCTTATTTTGCAAAGTTAGTGTTTTTGATGAATATATTGTATTCATTCACCTCTATCTAAGGTTTTTTTTTTTTTGTTGTTGTTGTTGTTTTTTTCTTCTTCTTTTTCTTCTTCTTTTTCTTTCAAGATGGTTATCATTTACCTATACATTATTATAAGCTGGGGATGAGGATACTTCCATTTGCGCATTACTTTTGTTCTACTGTATTTAATCTGTGGGAGCCTTTTTTTTTCTCTTTCTTCTTTTCCCTTCTACATCGGGCTCACTCTCCGAGTCGTGGTCACAGTTACTGTGAAAGTGACTTTTCTTTTAGTTAGTTTATTTTGCTGTCTCCTAGGGTTTGTTAGGATAGAGACTTTAGATTTGTGTTTTGTGTGTGTTTGTGAGTGTGTGTGCGCATGTGTGCATGTGGGGGGAGGGGGTGTCTCCTTCTGGCTCTGCGAATTTCTATCATTTTCATATTTTTTGGATAAATGGCTAATTCCTATGTAGGCCCAAGTTTAGCTGGGAGTAGTACACCTATCCGTTTTCTTAGCTGGAACATTAGAGGTATGGGTAACCCAATTAAAAGATCTAGGGTATTTAATCACCTGAAATGTTTACATACTGATATAGTGTTTTTACAAGAAACATCTTCAAGTTAAGGATCATCGTAGGCTTCTCCGTCCCTGGGTAGGTCAAGTTTTTCATTCTAATTTTAATTCTAAGTCACAGGGTGTGGCCATAAGGAGTTAACAAAAAGATATAATTTTCACCTAGCCATATAATTGCTGACAGAAATGGCAGGTATCTTATTGTTGCAGGCACACTAATTCAGACCAAGGTTTTGTTGGTAAAAACTTGATCCAGATTTTGCGAATAAATTACTTAGTAGCCTTCCCTGCTTAAACACCAACTTAATAGTTTTTGGAGGAGATTTAAATTGTGTTTCTGATCCAGTTTTTTTTCTCAGGTGCATCATTCATACTCTAGAATTGATAATTTTTTCATTGACAGTCATCTTAATCCTTCTGTTGTTTCTTCAGATTATGTGATTATGTGATATGTGATTATTGTGATTTCTGACCATGCTTCCTTATCACTGCATATCCAATTATCAACGCATAAACAGACCCCATCGTCTTGGCGGTTTTTAACCACTATTAGTGATCATAGTATTCTTCTTTACAGATTAGAAAATGTAGTAGGAATTAAGGGTATAGCCCTCTCCTGGCTAAGATCCTATCTGACCCATCGTTATCAGTATGTAGACTTAAATGGTGATTATTCTGCATGTTCTCTAGTGGAGTTTGGCGTTCCGCAGGGTTCAGTTTTAGGTCCACTGCTTTTTTTCCCTTTACATGCTTCCTCTGGGCAACATAATTCGTAAGCATGGTATTAGTTTTCATTGTTATGCTGACGACACACAGTTATATGTCTCAGCAAAACCTAATGAGAAAAAACAGCTTACTAAAGTTGAGCAATGTGTGCAGGACATAAGAAATTGGATGCTAATTAACTTCCTTCTGCTTAATCCGGATAAGACAGAAGTTCTAGTCATAGGACCGCATACAGCTAGGAGTAAAATTTTAGATCACACCATAACTTTAGATGGCCTTTCTGTTCCATCAAGTGCAACAGTAAAAGACCTTGGTGTAATAATAGATTCCAACCTTTCATTTTAAGCTCATGTAGATAATATTACCAGGATAGCATTCTTTCACCTCAGAAATATTGCCAAGATAAGAAGTATATTGTCGCTAAACGATGCAGAAAAACTAGTTTATGCTTTTATCACCTCTAGGTTGGACTATTGTAATGCCTTACTGTCTGGTTGTTCAGCTAGATGCATAAATAAGCTTCAGTTAGTTCAGAATGCAGCAGTGAGAGTCCTCACTAGAACCAGAAGATATGAGCACATCACCCCTATCTTATCTTCACTGCATTGGCTCCCTGTGAAATTTCGCATTGATTTTAAAATACTACTCTTGACATATAAAGCATTAAATGGTCTCGCGCCGCAGTACCTGAGCGAACTGCTAGTGTCTTACGAACCGCCACGCCTACTTCGATCAAAGAATGCAGGCTGTCTGTCAGTACCGCGTATTATGAAAAATACAGCTGGGGGCAGAGATTTTTCTTACAAAGCCCCAAAATTATGGAATAGTCTTCCAAATAGTGTCAGGGACTCAAACACAGTCTCAGTGTTTAAGTCCAGACTAAAACCTATTGATTTAGCCAAGCATTTTTATAAATAGATTTGCCTTAGGTAAAGGGGCAGATCTGGGGGACTCATGGACGTAGAGTATTATGGTGAACTGGTATGTTTGGATGCTGTCTTCCTCACTCTCATTGATCACTCAGGTTTGCTGACGGTGAGGTGATTGTTTGCTTTACATCTCAGGAAGCCCTCATGTTTGTGTTTCCTTCTGGCTCTCCCTTTTAGTTATGCTGTCATAGTTAGTCCTGCCAGAGTCTCTGCTTGGACTCTACAGTTAATATACATTCACATTATACATTGTGTGACTGTGACCATACCTAACTGCCATCTCTACTCTTCTTCTCTTTCTCCCCCTCTTTCTCTTTCCTCTCTCCCTCTGTCTTCCCCTTTCACTCTTTCTCTCTCTCTGTCGAGCTACACATGTCGTTCCTGAGCTGCCAGTGATCCAGACTCCCTCTGCCCTCCGGACCTTTCTGACCCATCCTGGTGCCCCGCTTCTGGTTGGAGATCTTGTCACATGGATGCCCCGTGTGTCTCTTTGGGATGCGTCTGGTGTCTGGGGATGATTCTCTCTACCTAGAAGATGGTTCTGGCCTTGACTGGTGTTGGCAACTGTTTCTCTGGGGACTTGACTTGTCGATAGTTCAGGACTGGAACTTCCTACAAGTCTACCTGAGTCTTCAATAACTACCTGGACTCCATATTAACATCAATTAACATCAGCTATTATAGCTGACCTGCCTGCCACCTAACACACTGTATAAATGCAGATAATTTACTGTTTTCTGTTATCACCCAGATGAGGATGGGTTCCCTGTTGAGTCTGGTTCCTCTCAAGGTTTCTTCCTTTTACCATCTCAGGGAGTTTTTCTTTGCCACTGTCGCCCTCGGCTTGCTCACCAGGGACAAACTGACCATTTTGATTTATACACATTCACATTTCATACAAACTTAAATAATTATTTTGATTGTGTAAAGCTGCTTTGCGGCAATGAGAATTGCTAAAAGCGCTATACAAATAAAATTGAATTGAATTGAACTGAAAAAAGGAACCTCAGAAACTTTATGGTGTATGAGTCATATCCATATTTTCAGAATCAACAGGAACTGAAAGCAGCACAAATCCAGGCCTAAATGTTTTTGCTGTTGCTGATGATGCTGTCAAAGATTACCTTGCACATGAGTTGGTTAGTGATTCATGTAAATTTGATAGTGAATCATGAGTGAACCATTTCTGAACCATATCCAGAGCAGAGGAGCATAACATCATGTCAATCATGTTGAAACTGAAAAGTGACTCGTTTGCAAATCATTTATGAATCAGATAGTGAATCGTGCATGAATTAGATAGGTCATGTTGTGTGTGAACTGGATAGTGAATCATTAATGAGTTAAATAATGAGTTGTATGTAAATAAGATTTTAAATCATGTATCAGTCAGGAAGCGAATCATTTGAAGTGAAGCATCTGTCTAATCGATCCAGACCTAAACAGCATTGCCTTTTACTGATAAGGTTTTAAATCAGATTGTAAATTGGATATGAATTAATTTATAAATTACATTGAAATTATAGATAGTGAATCGTGTGTGGATGGGGTTTTGTTTTAAATAATGTATGTTGTGTAAATCAGATAGTGTGAATCATCTTTAAATTAGATAGTGATTCATGTTTGAACCAGAGAATCAAATACCAAATGCACTGTGAATTAGACAGCGAGTCATGTGTAGAACAGATGAAGTGAAAGTGAACTGTTTGTGAATTGGATAGTGAATGATTTGTAAATCATATAGAGAATCATTTGGGAGTCAATCCAAGTCAATAGTCTCAGGGACGATCTGACCATTTTGATGCATACACATTCAAATTCCATACAAACTTAAATTATTCTTTTGATTGTGTAAAGCTGCTTTGGGCCAATGCCAATTGTTGAAAGCGCCATACAAATAAAATAAAATTGAATTGAATTGAATTAACCGGGAAAATCAATGCAGTTAAAATGACCATTCTTCCTAAATTTCTTTATTTTTTTTCAATCACTTTCTTTATTTCTTCCTACAGTAAGTATTTTTTTGATTCCTTAGATAAAATCATAATCTCTTTTCTTTGGGCTGGGAAACCTCCTATAATCTGTAAGACCTTACTACAGAGATGTAGTCTTAGTGGTGGATTAGCTCTGCCTAATTTTCAAATTTACTACTGGGCTGCACATATCCAAAAATTAAATTTTTGGATAAACTCATCTGAATCTCCATGGTGCAAATTAGAGTTACTGTCTTGTAAACCATCCTGTATATTAGCTCTACTTTGCACTTCATTTCCAATCAAACCCTCTCAATACACTGATAACCCAGTGGTACTTAATACACTTAAGATTTGGTATCAGTTTAGACGCCACTTTAAATTTGGATCTGCATCAGCAATGGGTCCATTGCATAAAAATCATTTGATTTCCCCGTCACTTTTAAATTCAGCAATCTTCAGCAAACTTTTAGATTCAGCTGTCCTCAAAGTATGACCTGCCTGCATCTAATTTTTTTTGTTATCTGCAAGTTCGCAACTGTATCCAAGCGTTTTCTTAATTCTCCTTCTATACCTCCCAGACAGCCCTGGGAAAATCTGATCACATTTAATCCATATCAGCGAGGTGTGATATCAAGAATCTATCATTTTATTTTATCTTATGGTGATTGTAAAATCGCTAAAACCAGAGCTGAATTGGGATTGCAGTTGAGTAAGAAATGTTGGGAGAAGGCTATAGACAGAATATAAAAAAGATCAAATATACACTGAGAGGTTGTAATAATTTGTTTTTTTTGTATGTGTGTGTGTGGGGGGGGGGGTTCATTTTTCTTTTCATTTGATGATAATAATACATTTAATTAGTTGCTTCTGTAATGTTTATGTATGACAATTGTTCAATTAAAAAAAAATTGGGAAAAAAAAAAACTTGTGTAATTGCTTTATTTAAAGGTGCTCATAGAATATTCCTAAAATAAAGTTTTTTTTTAATCTGCTAAACATCTAGTGCTGTTAGTTTAATGTGTTTAATTGTATAGATTTAGTTAAAAATCTGTTAAATAATCTTGTTTCTATGCAAAAGATTAAATAACAATTTTCCGTAAATATGTTTTTGCACAATATATATTCATAATATGAATTAGACTATTTTACCTTAATGTTATTGATATCAATTTAAGATTTAAAGAACTTTATTAATCCACTAATATGTCATATTTTGTTTCATATAATGTCATTCTGCAAAGCTGTTAGATTTTTTTTTGCTTGATGCTTTCAAGACAGACACCAGTTTTTTGCCTTATGTGAGAATCTTCAGGACAGATCTCAGTTGTGGGTTTGTACCCTAATGAAAATGTAAACACAAATGTACAGTACAATAATGCTGTGAACGCAAATGTTATTTAACCACTGTCTGCTTTTAATAAACGGATGTAATTCCTGATGATGCAACAGGCAGGTGTGTGATGGAGCTAACTTCACTTTAGGTATCAGTAATTCTTGCAGATCAAATTTTATCTTTCTGATAAAACGTTCAGTAAACTTCCCAGAGCGAGTTTAGGAGTCACATGACTGTAGTGACTGTGTAGAGACAGTCCCTGCTGAGTACGTATCTTCAGAGTGTGTCAATTTCTCACTTGTGCCTTGTGACGTGTAGAATAAACAAAAGAGGAAATAGACTTTTAATTTAGCAGCAACACATCCAGTCACTTATGCAGTTAGACTCCTGATAGCCTGATAGCCACTCTGAGTGTAGTCTTAGACAATTAAATACTGGAACAAGTTTGTCTATACAGTCTGATAAAAAAATGTTTGAGGGGATTTATGCAAATGCGGAAGTTACAGAAAACAATGAAGCTGATTCCAGTGACAGCGAGAACTCGTATGAAGATGTTTTTGTGAATCATGACAAGCTGGAGCCCCAGAGCCCCAGAAGCTTTAGGAAATCTAAGAGTTCAGGTAAAATACACTCACACTCAGAAATATGTGTATATGTATTGATCTATTCAATTTAATGAACTTCTGTAAATATCAAATATCCATTGCTAAAAGGCATCTGTATAATATAATATTTGTGTTTAATATAATTCTGTTCTTTAAACCCAAATAAACACACACACTTTCTGTTGACTGACGGAGACTTGAGCGCAAACATGATAGTGGTAAATTTCAGTTCAGAAATTATTATAGCAAGTGCAGTCATATCCCATCACAGAACTGTTTGAATTCTATTATGTTCCAGTTTAGCTATCATGTGTGAATCCACCATTTTTTGCAGTGCATTAGAGGTGCATCTTTTGTGGCAATAAAATAACTGATTGCTTCTGCTATTGCTTTTGTACTAATACAGCAGTGGGGCATGAAAAATAATCATTGTTAATGCTAGTATTAACTGTTGAATCCTCATCTCTCTCTCTCTCTCTCTCTCTCTCTTTCTTTCTCTCTCTCTCTCTCTCTCTCCACATTTTTTATGAATGTTAAAGCCAAAAGAGCCATTAAATGTATCTACACACTGTTCCCCTTTTTAAGTCATAGCCAAAAAACATGTATATATTACATGTGATTGAGCTGATATTGCTGATATGGAGCTGATGCACCATAAACAGATCAGACTCAGAAAAAGGTTATGTGTAATGTGGCGGAAAATATTAGAAGAAAAATATATAAGATTGGAAATGCGCATGCATCAGTACTCGGGAGTAGCTAACACTGCTGTTACTGCATGTCATACAGACACATGGGAAATATGTGGTGTCAGCACAACAGGGATGACTTCATCGCTGAAGCAGAGCGGTGCATGGGGGAAGGATGATCTTGCAGCTTGAATGCAGCATGGATTTTTTTTTTTTAAAGCAAGGTGTTGTCACCAGCGCCATATCCCTGAATCTGCATGATGATGCGAACATATCACTCAAATCTAGATAACATGGTGAGAACCACATTATTAAAGCAGAAAGTGGAAGAAGCACACTTTTCTCAAGCCAGCTAGTGGAGTAGCGGAGCATATTTGGTTCAAGGGGTACAGCAAGGCTGGGCTGGGATGTACCAGCCAATATTATTTAAAATTATTATTATTATTATTATTATTATTATTATTATTATTTATAATTAATATTTGGTGGGATAAATCTCATTATATTTAAATTGATTATTTAATCTTTTTATGTGACCCTTTCTTCATAATGGAATGTAAACATTTGCCTGACATTTTATTCTTCAAGATTCAAGAATTTATTTGTCACATACATGGTTGTACAAGCACATTAGTGAAATGCAATACGAACACACTCCAGACTGCACAAGAGAAAAACAAACAAACAAAAAAAGTAGGGGGTTCTATGTATGTACAAAATAGAAACTAAATATAATAAATTATATACAATATAATTTATATTGTACTGTTGTTTGTAAAAAAATAAAAAATACCTTATTGGTACCTTATAGTAGAAGAGCATCCAGCTATCATGGTCGCCCCCTAGTGGCAAGTGATTGTGTCTGCTTTGGTCTTTGTGTTTATAAAACTAATATCCTGACATCATTTTTCACAGTTTGCCGGTTCAGGTCATGATTTCTGTTCACAGCTGTGTTTAGTTTGCTTAGTTTGATTAGTTTTCATATTTTAACTCCTAAGTGTTTACAGTTTGTTAGTCTTGCATCTGTTCTGTTGTCATTAGCTGTTTTCACTAGGCATTAATTAATAAATCTAAAAAGAATAATAAAAGTGATCCAACATGCATGAATCATTTAATGAGGCTGTTTAGACTTAAATATAAATGCTGCAGTGGAGCATTTATAAGTAGAAAGACAACAATGTATTTTTGTGTCTATTTACCTCTAGGAGGAGACACTGCATGGAGCAAGTGTTACAGAGTGACTGTAGTGTGTGTGGTGCTGCTGTGTGTTCTCCTGCTGACTGCCGTCACACTGCTGTGGATCAAATACAACATCCTGAAGACAGAAATCATCCAGCTAAAGACCAGTAACAACAACCTGACTATAGAGAGAGACCAGTTACAGACCAGTAACAACAACCTGACTATAGAGAGAGACCAGTTACAGACCAGTTACAGCATCTTGACTTCAGAGAGAGACCAGGTACAGAGGGAGAGAAATGAATTCCTGAGGACGCTTTGTAATTTGGGTAAGTAGATAGATTTAAAATCACATTTTCTGCCTAACAGTTAAATGTCCTCAGTGGAAATTCACGGGCCGTCTTAAAACTGGAGCATCAAGATTTAACTTGCGTCCTCTCACATGTTCCTCCATATAACTTCACCAAGATCTTAGAACAAAAACATCTCACTAATATCACTGACACTTTACAATCCTGATCCTTAACTCTTCTTAAGTTTAAGAAAGAATAGATGAATTTATTAACATTTCCAAATTATTAAGTATGCTTGTATTTGTTCACTATTAACTGCAGTAATTACTCAGTCTTACATTTCTCCTGGAGAACTAAAAGCTTAATTTGTCTGTATTGTAATAACACCTGATTAATTACTGATCACATCAATATTAATTCCCAATCACTAAACCTTACCTTCCTCCTGGAGATAATATACGTACCGCGGCTGTTGTTATTTATCCAGTTAGGGCATATAGAAAAAAAATACAAATGTGTGTTTAGATCTCTGTAAATTCTCTTAATTTATCTCCACAGAACAAACAAGTTGTTTTAGCTCCAAGCTTTATTTCATGTCTAATGAGAAGAAGAGCTGGACTGAGAGCAGACAGTACTGCAGAGAGAGAGGAGCAGACCTGGTGATCATAAACAGCAGAGAGAAACAGGTGTGTGTGTGTGTGTGTGTGTGAGAGAGAGAGAGAGAGTGAGTAAGTGAGTGAGAGAGAGATTTTTAAAAGTGCCCTTAACATTATGGTAAGAAGGAAGATACATATATGACTGTTAAAAACCTATAGCGATTTGGTTTTACTGTAAGAAGTCATAAAAAAAAACCCTGTCAGGTATAACCCCTAGAGGGAGCCTTTCACACATGGGACTTTGTTTTAGGGTTTGTGTTGGGATTTTGGCTGGGACTTCATTTCCCAGAGAGCACCTCTGTCACATGTTTGGATTGTTATAACCGCCAGCTTGTTTAGGCATGTGTGTATAAAAATTATTTGCCGTAGCCAGCAAGTTGTCTCACATCTGTTTAAACATTACCCTTTCTAAACATTACCCTTTCTTTTTCAAGCAATTTAATAAAGTAACTACCCTATTTGGAAAATTTAATTTACAATGCTTCCGAAATAGAGGATGTGAAATAGTATGTCCCGCATACTCGGGGTGCACAGTGAGTCGATGTAAATTAGCTTTCATTCAATCAGTTATGTGACTCCAGCAAAAGAGAGGCCTCGTTTGTCCTTGTCACGTGACATTCAGGAAAACGACGCACACCTCAAAACAAGTGTTCATTTGGAAATGCCCCTTTTGATCTACACAAATTTTGGAGCCTCAGTGTCATACATAACATCACTAGTATGTTCAAGTCTCACCTAGTCAAACTATTGGTAATGTTGTTCATGTTCTGCATATTGTTTTGGTTTTGTTTGTTTATTTAGTTTTCTTTTTAAATGTCTTTACATCTGTGCCTATGCCCTGCCTGCATCCTCTCTAACCTGAGAGCTCCAGTAAATATTAATATTATATAAATGCAGAGAATTAAGTAAAGTACCATAAAATCAAATATATAAAAAATACCATTAAATAACATTAACTCAAATACAATAAATAAATAAATAAAATACATTTTTAAAAACCTTCATACATTGTCACTTAAAAAACCTTTTGCTTTAGGGAACTTCTGTTAAACGCTAAGATTAACTATATACTCACCCTGTCCTGTAGTCTATGTGTCATTGACATAAACAAATAAAATCTAAAGGCTGTCATTGACATAAACAAATTCACTCCCAAGTCCGGCCTTTAAAAGGGTCATCATTAGTTCTGGGTTTGTGTGCCACTGCCTGTATTTTGTTTTATAAATGGGGGCCAGGTAGCTAGTTTGACCTGGACATTAAAACATTTGTAAACATGTCTGGATTTCCTGAAATCTTACTATTCGTTCTGTCATGAAGATAAACATTAACCCTAACCTACCGCACCTTAGAAGGAGTTGTTTTAAAGTTCCCTCTCTCCCACCAAAAGGGCATGTTGTAGCTTTGGTGCAAACTGACTCCACCAATTTATCATTACCCTGTCCCCTGCAGGATAATGATAAAAGTTCTCAGGTTGTTCTGTTATCAAATACACAGGAGTTCATCGCTAACTGGCTGCCAGGAAGGCAAGCTTGGATTGGTCTGAGTGACATAGACACAGAGGGAGAGTGGAAATGGGTGGACGGTACACGACTGACTTCTGGGTAAGAGACCACATGTGTGTGTCAATGATATATTTTTTTCTGTGCATTTGAAACAGCATAGTAAATAAATAAACATAAATGAATCATTTTCCCTTTTATATTTTTGTTGGTCAGAGATCATTATGAGGTGATGAGTTTGCAAGCTCAGTACTGAAGTCTTAATCAGATTGTTTTTCAGGAACTGGGCTAACAAACAACCAGATAATTACAACAATGAGGACTGTGCCGAGACTGGGTATCCTGATGGACAGCACTGGAATGACAGACCATGCTCTTATAAACAAGGCTGGATCTGTGAGAAGAGAACATAACAAAATGACCTGAAACACACCTGTATGTTTATCTGTACTGCTTGACCAATTAGTAAGCTGTGGTAAAATAATCCTCGTAAAAATCTGTGCAAAACTGTGGTTAAAATTACTCTGCTAATTAAACCTTCACACTCTACTCTTACTGGTTGAATGTGCATTCAATGAAAATTGGCCACCAGGCTGGTCAAATGTAACTAAATTAACCCGTGCTTCAGTTTCATATACTGTACAGATGTTACTCATGCGGAATTCTGGTTTTACCGTCACGCCTCACGGTGGCGACATTTGGGTTTGTGCGTTTGCTGACTTCTACCGCCGAGTGGCGCTATATAACTATAGACTGACGCCTCGGGCATCAGTTCATTCTCTGCAGGATTAATGAGCCGCGCTCCGTTAGAGCTGCACATAGTAGCGGATAAAATCAATTGAATCATTGTTGTTAAACGAATTCATAAAATTACAGTACAGAATGTAGAATTTAAATTAAATCTTATTAGGATCGAATTTAAGCAAAGTAAATGTGAGCCTTTAGATTTTATCAGGTGTAAATAGAAAAGCTATGCATGTATGTTTTTTTGTCATCTTATATTTTGTGTTCTTTAAATTTGTAGTAGATTTATTAACTGAAATGAACGAAAATAAATTACCATAAAAATTCTAACATTGTCAGGCATTGTGTTTTTGCGTTATTATAAGAATAGCTTAATGCTAAATGCAGTAGGCTGTAATGATCATCATAATGTTCTTTAATAAATTATGAAAACATTTTAACAAATTACATTTTCACATCCCAGCACCCCCGTTGCGCTGTATCACCGCCGGCGAAAACCTTATAAAATACAAGTGAAACATTAAACGAATTTATCATTACAGTACTAAAATTACAGTACACATTTAGAACTTAAATATAGGGGTTTCTTAGTTCCATCGAATTTACAGTAAGCAAAGTAA